>NW_006399790.1:20267824-20269700 GCF_000299155.1 Elephantulus edwardii
AATTTTGTAAGACTAGAAAAGCATTTGTCAAAACTCACCTAGTGAATCTCCTATGTAAAAGGAATATATGATTAGGCATTAAACGTACGACAACAGCCCAGAATAAGAGGTACATTGAAAAGAGTACTGGGGGGGAGGGAGGTAATTTTACAACAATGAATGAATATTTTAAAAAATTTAAAAAGTTAACTGGGAGAGGGGGAAAGGAAGGAGATGGGGTAAAAATGTGCAACAATGAATGAATGAAAAATCTAAATTTTCTGCAAACTTTCATTAAAATCACAATTAAAACAAAGAATTTTCCTCTGTTTTTATGTGCCATCAAGTCACTTGCAACTCATAGTGAGTGATCTTGTGCACAATAACGCTGAACCCTGCTCTCTCTTTAATCAATTTCACTGTCTCCAAAATACCTACACTTATTGACTCCATTGGGTAGGGATCACTTCTGCCTTAGCAGACAAAAGCTTATCAGGAGCTGGTCAAATCTCAGGAATGCTTCCCAGGACACTTTCCTCCCTAAATCTCGGCGCTAAGATGTACTTAAGTCCTCCCAAAATGTTCCTGGTTGGTTGGGGCTAATCATGTGCAGTGAGTGGCCCTTAAGGCAATTTCCTCCCTGCTGGTTGGTCCAGGTAGTCAAGGGATGCTCTCTTCTCTGCTAGATGTGGTAGTGCAGATTCCAGGGCAGCCCTCAGGGTTCTCAGAAGTGAATGGTGTACTAGACCTTGTTCATGGTATACAAACTGTCCTAACAAGTGGTCGTCAGGTATTTGTTGATTACATAACAGGCTCATCTAGACAGACTCTTGGCCAGGATTTCACCTTACTATAGAAGGAGAGATGAGGAATTTGGAGTCCATAGACAGAGGTAGCAGCAGTAGCAACTAGATTTGCTGCTTCCAGGGAGAGGTATGTTTATGTTAATGGGGAGAACAACTTAGAAAAAGAAGATGAGGATAATTCACAAGTCAGAGAATGTTATCAGAGTCAATGAAGTGTACATGTAGAGTTGGTTAAATTTATGTATGCTTTTCTATCTACATTATCAATAACAAAATTTTAAATGGGAAAAAATATAAAAAATAAATTCCATGACTATTTATTTTCCCTTTCCACAGTAAATGTATCTCATATTTGAAGATAAATTTCACTAAGAGATGGGCTTAAAGCAAGAACAAAGTCTATAGTCTCAAGAAGATGCACTATTTTCTAATATTTAAAAATCCTAATTTGTGTATTGTTGATAATGGACTTAGTCTGGAAATCAAAAGATGAATTGCATTGGGGAAGTCTGCTGTGAAGGATCTCTCCAAAGTGCTAAAGGTCAATGATGTCAGTCTAGAGACTAAGGTGTACCTGATTCAGGCCACAGTTTTTGCAATTACATCAGAGAGCTAGACAATGACTAAGAATGACAAAATAAGAATTGATGCCTTTGAATTGTGGTGCTGGAGAATTTGACTATGATATGCCTTGACGGTTTTAATTTGAATATATCATGGACTGCCAAGAGAACAAAGAGGTCTGTCTTGGAGAGGGTGAAACTAAGTTTCTCCTTGGAGGCAAGGATTTTGACTCTCCATCTCACATACTTTGGGCATGTGGCCAGGAGCGACCAGTCCTCGGAGAAGGACATCAAGCTTGGAAGGGTGGAGGGACAACACAGTATATCCCTGAATAGGAAGACCCCAGATAAAATGGATTGAATGGTAATGGGGGTAAGGGATTAGATGTGTCCGAGTGAGTAAGACTGGCTCAGGATAGGGCAGGCTTCAGAGCTATTGTACATAGGGTCACTGTGAATCTCAGGCCACTCAATGACACATAACAACATTATAATACCTATCATTTTAAAATATCTCTTAATGAGATG
>NW_006399790.1:20270906-20272952 GCF_000299155.1 Elephantulus edwardii
GGCATTGGAGAGATGAGATGGACTGGCATGGGGCATTTTGAGTCAGATGACCATATGATATATTACTCCGGAGATGAAAAGACAAGGAAAAATGGGGTTGCCTTCATAGTAAAAAAAGTAATTTCTAGATCCATCTTGAAGTACAACATCGTGAGTGACAGAGTCTAAATTATATATATAGAAATATATTTCTAGTTTTGGAAGCAGAAATGGCATCCACTTCCTAAATAACATGCCTCCAAAAGCTCTATGAATTTTTATAAATGTCTATAGTTATAGAGGAGCTTCAGGCCTTTTGTTCATAGAGTCACTATGAGTCATGTTCGACATGAAGGCAACCAACAACAACAATAACATTTATATTTTAGAGTCTTGGGAATATAGACTTTAGAGTGCTGGTATTTCAATCCTAGTTCTACCATTTTCACTTGTGTGACGATGTGCAATTCACCCAATTTCTCTATACCCCAATTTATTAATCTTTAAAATAAGGAAAATAGTACCTACCTCAAAGGGTGGTTGTGAGGATGCCTTAAATGAAGTAATATGTGCATAGTACTTAGAATAGTCTCTAGCTCCAAAATAGCTATCCCTATCATTATATTGAGTGGTACAGTAAAAACTTTATATATATTTTTTTAAATGTAAAGTCACAGATCTAAGTTATCATAAAGACACTGCAAAGAAGCTACCATTTTGCCATTTTATGAGTGAAGAAATCAACAAGTACAAGGGGATCCAGCCATTAATGCATGGAACTCAGATTCTTCCAATTCCATAGGCCACACTAGGATTACTACTAAGGCACATGAAGTCCTAGTTTGAAAATTGGTAAAGACTACACTGAAGGAAGTGTGTCTGTTTAATGCTGGAAAAATCCTTGTGTGAAAAGCCACTGCTGATGTATTATAGGGTGAAATGGCCCATCAAAAACCTATTTTCAAAGAATGCTGGGTAAATTTACCATTCAGGAAAGAGGGTCCAGGAATGAATAGCCTGATGAAGCAAGTGATGCATAATGTTTGTGGGCAGCATGGTCTCACTCATATGTGTGTTAAAACAGAAGATAGAAGTTTTTCATTAAACTCAAACATTGGAACATAGCAACTCTATATGGCACCACTCTAACAGAGAATAAAATAATACAGAAACACAAATATACACGCACTTTAACTTATCATGTCTTTGGTAATATGACGGTTTCTGTCAGAGGAAAGGGCACTCATCAACTGGATATTCTTCTACTCAGTAGAGCAGTAGGGAGAACATCAGGACTGAAGAGGCCATGATTGATGGACCAGGGCTACGGCACATGCTGGAGCTACCATATATCCAGCAAAATAGTAACAGTACTCTTTTATCCAGTACCAAACCCCGATAATTATCAAGTCAATTCTGATGCATGTTGCTGTTGTTGTGTGCCATCAGGTGCCTGCTATTCATAGTGACCCGACGTACAGCAGTTCTGAAGCCTGTCCTGTCCTGAGCCAGTCTCCCGATGACCCCAGTTACTGTGTCAATCCATCTTCTCTGGGAGCTTCCTCTTCGGCGCTGTCCCTCCACCCTTCCAGGCATGAGGTCCTTCTCTAAGGACTGGTCCCTCCTGGTGACCTCATATATTTCAGAGTAAAACTGTATTTCACAAGCTTATCAATAACTGTAACCTTACAGAGACATATCACCAGATCTTTCTTTTGTGGTACCACTGGGTGTATTCAAACTACCAATCTTTTGATTAGTGGTAGATATGTGAAAAGTATAGTATTCAGAGAGAACAGCTCTGTCTACTGAATCAATAGGGTGCTATTGGGTATATAAATAAAGACCTGTAATATACATGTTGGGTGTCTCAATAATGTAGCGACAAGAGATATTTTTTCCCAAGGCTCCTCATCTAAAATAGGAATGCCTGGTGGCTTAGCAGTAAGGAGTAGTGCTGCCAACACAAAGGTATGCAGTTTGAATCCACCAGCTATTCCACAGGCAAAAGATGGGTGACCTCCTCTTGTATGATCAGCTCCCCTGGCTCTGAAAATCCACAGGGGG
>NW_006399790.1:20276852-20281384 GCF_000299155.1 Elephantulus edwardii
CCACAATCAACACAATTGGCACCAGCAGCCAAGAAATTAAAGGGCATATTGCATTGGGAAAGTATGCTGTCAGAGAACTTTCCAAAGTACTGAAGAGCAATAATGTCAGTCTGGAGGCGTAGGTGCACTTGATACAAGCCATGGTTTTTGCAATGACTTGCTATGCATCAGAGAACTGGGCAATGAATAGGCATGATAGGAGAATTGATGCCTTTGAACTGTGGTGGTGGAGAAGAGTACTGCATGTACTATGGACTGCTAAGAGAATGAACAGGTTCATCCTTGAGAGAGTGAAACTAGGCTGCTCCTTGGAGGCAAGGATTCTGAAGCTTCGTCTGACATACTTTGGACATGTTGCAAGGGAGGGACCAATCCTTGGAGAGGGACATCATGCTTGGGAGGATGGAGGAAAACCCTGAATGAAATAGATTGATTACTGGGGTAATGGGAGTAGGTGTGTCAGAGACAATAAGATTGGCACAGGATAGAAGAGGGCTTAGGGTTGTTGTACATAGGTTCACTATGAATTGCAGGCAACTCGATGGCACATAACAACAACAATAACATAGATGGACCAAGCACCCTGCACATTGAGGATATGATGATGATTGAGCTTCTATGTGACAAAAATATATTATAAAAATATAATATAAATAATTATATAAATATAAAATAGCAACTATATGAAGTTCTGTGGTAAAGATATGGTGATCTAAGCACACTTATAATTGCATTTTTACTAGTGAGAAGGAAGAAGGGAAAAATGAGATCTGAATGATGAATATAACTGACAAACTGGAGAGAATAGCTTTCTAGGTGGAGGACATAGCAGGTATAAGGACCCTGTAACAAAAATAAGCAAAAGCTTGAAAATCAATGTGATTAAAGTAGAGAGAGCAAAGGGAAGCATTGTGTAAGATGGGGCTAAAGACTCTTGAAGGGACAAAGCCATACAGTGTTATTTAGGATTCTGATAGAAGTTTTGCTTTTATAATAAAATGCAATGGAAGTCCTTGAAATCTTTTCAGAAAGATGAAAGTTGTTACTTGATTAATATTACACAATATCACTCAGTTATGTCACATGATGATAGTTATAGAAAGGCTTCAGGCCTTTTGTTCATAGGGTCACTATGAGTTGTGCTCGGCTTGACGGCAATCAACAACAACAACATCATCAACAATAACATGCTTAAAATCGACCAAAGATTTTCCAGTACACCTGGGAGGGAAAATCCAAGACCTTACCATAAACTGCAAAGCTCTGGCTTCTTCTGCAATTTCTTTCACCTCTCATCCCCCTGCACCCCAATTGAGAGCTACCCTACAGATACCCTAGCTTCCTTGCTAATCCTATATAAATGTCAAGCTTTCCTCACTTGAGGACAGTTGGATTTGCTGTTCATTCTACCCATAATTCTCTTTACCGCAGATATTTGCATTGCTTATTTTCCTTGCTCAGGACCTTGCTCAAAAGGCATCTCCTCAGAGAATTATTCTCTGACAAGCCCAGCATCCCTGGCACTATTTCCTTGCCTGTTTCATTTTTCCTCACAGAATCATCAGCACCTTACATTTTTATCATATTTTTTAGTTTTGCTTGTCTTTCTCAGTAAAACATAAGCTCTCTAAGGGCTGTTCTTAGTTCCCACAGAGTTGTTTCTGATTCATGGCAACCATACATGTGCAGGGTAGTATTGCTCCGTAGGGGTTTTCAGAAGCAGATGGACACGCCTGTCTTCCAAGGCACTGCTGAGTGGGTTCAAACTACCAAGTAACGGAAATACAATAAGAGCAGAACTTTGTTTACTGGGTTAAGCAGAGTTCATAGTACCAAGGATATCAAGGCTGAAGTCAGATGGATCCTAACTGAAAGCAGAGATACCAGAAGAATGTCTACTTGTGTTTTATTGACTATGCAAAAGGCACTTGACTGTGTGGATCATAACAAACTATAGCTAACACTGAGAAAGACAGGGATCTCAGAACACTTAATTATGCTCATATGAAACCTGTATCTAGACCAAGAAGCTGTTTTGCAAATGGAGTAAGGGAAAACTGCCTGGTTTTAAACCAGGAAAAGTGTGCATCAGGGTTATATCTTTTCTCCATATCAATTCAATCTGTGTTCTATAGAAATCATTAGAGAAGCTGAACTCTATGAAGAATGTGGCATCAGAATCAGAGGAAGACTCATCAACAACCTGCATTATGCAGATGGCATAGCCTTGCTTGATGAAAGAGAGAAGGCATTGAGGTGCTTGCTGCAGAAGATCAAGGACTGCAGCCTTCAATATGGATTACATCTCAACATCAGGAAAATAAAAATCCTCACCATGAGGCCAACCGGAAATCGCATGGTAGAGGGAGAGAAGATTGAAGTCGTCAACGATTTCATCTTGCTTGGATCCACAATCAACACTGTTGGTACCAGCAGTCAGGAGATCAAAAGATATATGACTTTGGGCAGGTCCACTGTCAAGGACTTCTCCTAAGTCTTGAAGGGCAATAGCCTCAGCTTAAAGACTAAGGTGTGCCTAATTCAAGCCAGTTTTCCCAGTCACCTGCTTATGCATCTAAGAGCTGGACAATGAATAAGGATGATAAAAGAAGTATTGATGCCTTTGAGTTGTGATGCTAGAGAAGAGTATTGAACATCCCATGGACTGCCAAAAGAACAAACAGATATGTCTGGAGAAGGTGCAACCAGAGTGCTCCTTGAAGGCAAGGATGGTGAAGGTTCATCTTACACACTTTGGGCATGTTGTTAGGAGAGGCTGTTCCTTAGAAAGTAGAAAGGTGGAGGGTAGGCAAAGGAGAGGAAGACTCTTAGTGAGAGGAATGGATATAGTCATCTGGAATACATCTGGTATTTCCAAGTAGTCTTTCATTCAAGCTTTGTTGCAATTCCAAAAGCATGTGGTTTGAGTCTACCAGCTGCTCCACAGGAATAATGTTGCTGTTGTTAAGTGCTGTCGAGTCACAGGCGACTCATAGCGATCCTATGAACAAAAGTCTTTCATCCTTTCTCCAGATTCATAGGGTTTATGGAGACAAGCTATTTAGAGAAGTGGATGCCACTCCTGCTTCCAAGCTTGTTTTAATCGGGAAGCGCCACCAACCACTCACTGTCCACCATGGGTAACCATTATAGCATTTGACACATCAGTGTTACAGTGTTCAGTTTTGCAGAAACCACAAGTTACAGTATTTTACCATTCCAGCACTCCCAAATGCTGGCAAACTCTGGGCCAGAGACCCCTAATTCATCTAGAAAGCCCGCTCTGTGGCCACGCACTTGGGGCCAAAAGAAAGCCAGAAATGCCACAGCGTACCCCACTTGCATCCTCCCATGCAATCTTCTGCCTCTGAAAACCTGCTGGAGGGTCAATTGTGTGTCGATTCCTATTCAACAGCACACAACAATCACCACCAACCTGAGGGGCTTATCTTCCAGTACTATATTCAACTATGTTCCAATGTTATTCATAGGATTTTTTAGGGCTTAATATTTGAGAGGTGGAGCTCTGATGGCCTTGTTGGTAAGGAGTTGTGCTGCCAGCTCAAATGCAGGTGGTTCAAATCCACCAGCTGTTCCTTGGGAGAAAGATGGGTAATCTCTTTTCATGCCATTCATAGCCTTTGTAAACCCACTGGAGGGTTAATGATGAATTGGTTTCAACTGGACAGAAAGGAATTTTTGAGATAGTTATCTAAGAAGTAGATTGCTAGTGCTGTTTCTCAGTCTGTCTAGTCTGAAGCCCCACTGAAATATATTATAGAATACCCTGCTGATATTTCAAATACCAATAGCATAGCTTCCAGCATCATAACAACATGCAAACCACCATAGTAGGGCAAACTGACAGATGAGTGATGGATAAAACTGATAGACTGGGTAATGGATTTAGTGTAGCAAGTGGGAAAGGGAGAAAAATATGATTCCAAGTTAATAATAGAATTTACCTTTACAACTTTCCCAAATCATCTCCAGCAAGTATCTTATTTCCTATCATCTTTGTGAAGGACTCTAAAATGATTTTTTTCATACAGTAGTACCACCCACAGAGATTATTACAGAAAAGTATGTTTGACTTTATTCTGATAGAGGAGATTGCACTAAACTATCCCTGTTATCTTGAGGGTGCATATTCACCCTCTTTTTCCTGGCACACCTCCCAGGAATATGTGTCCATTTACAAAACAGGCAAGTCTTGCACACCCATGTTTATTGCTGCTTTGTTCACAATAGCAAAGAGCTGGAAACAACCCAAGTTCCCATAAACAAATGGCTAGAGAAGCTGTGGTATAGTCACACAATGGAATACTATGCTGCACTGAAAAATAAGGAACTCATGAAATATTATGCAAAATGGGTGACCCTGGAGGACATTATGCTGAGTGAAATATTGTGGTCACAAAAGGACAAATACTACATAATGCAACTGTTATAAAGTGGGACTGACATCGGGGTTGGGGGAAAACTAAGAGGGGATAAATAATGTCTACTGCATTGAAACAGATGATAGAACT
>NW_006399790.1:20282389-20289322 GCF_000299155.1 Elephantulus edwardii
TCACACTATCCATTTAAAAAAAAACCCAAACAACTCCAAAACTACAAATTGAGCAACAGTCTGCAAATTGCTTCCATTTGGTTTCTGAGCCTGTCAAACACAAGAGGAGAGAGTCCATCTCTTTGTTCAAATCTTATGCATGTGAACCAGCAGACATGCAGTCATTGGGTTAGCAGCAACATGCACAATGGTACTAGTTATAAACCATCAAAGTCACCAAGAACAAGCAAAACTAGAGATATGGTCACAGTCAAGAGGAGTCTCCAGAAACATGACAATGACATTTAATGTGGTGCCCTAAATGGGATTTTGGACAGAAAAAACAAAACAAACAAAAAAAAAAAACAAACCGAAAACACCGATGTTAATTTAAAAACTAAAGAAACAAGAATAAAATATGGACCATGTTGGCATTAAGAATGTAAAAGAAGCCAGTTGCAAATAAATATATATTCTATGAGGAAACACCAAACAACTATCTAAGAGTATCAAATGCTTCCATAGTATGACAGGGGTATGGATTATATGGTACATCAATTTGCCAAATTATACAGTGAAATTTTATTTACTCCAAGTTATATACATGATTTTTTTTTCTACTTTAAAAAAATGAGTATTGGTTTATCTAGCGGAGTGTACTCAGGGTGGGGGGATTGTATACCAATGAAGAAACTTTTACTTTTCAAAGAGAAGAGCGAACTTGGGGTAGGGGTGGGCAGGGAGAAAAATACAACAGTGAATGAATGGAAATCCAAAATATCTATAAATGTTCACTAAAATAAATAATTCATACACCAAAAAAATATGGACCATGTTATGTGCCACTGAGCCACCCTCATAGTGATCCTATGTACAACAGCTCTGAAGACTATCCTATCTGAGCCCGTCTCACTAACTCCAACACATCTGCCTCCATTACTCCAGTTACTGTGTCAATTCATCTCGTCCAGGATCATCCTCTCCTGTCCTTCTAAGCATGATGTCCTTCTCCAAGGACTGGTCCCTCCTAGCCACGTGCCCAAAGTATGTGAGATGGAGCGTCAAAATCCTTGCCTCCAAGGGGAAACTTGGCTTCACCCTCTCCAGGACAGACCTGTTTGTGCTCCTGGTGGCACATGGCATGTTCACTACTCTTCTCCAATACCAAAACTCAAAGGCATCAATTCTTCTTCTTTCACCTTTAGTCACTGTCCAATTCTCTAGGCAGAGATCTAGACCATAGCCTAGATCAGGTGTATCTTAGTCTCTAGACTGACATCATTGCTCTTTAGCCCTTTGGAGAGACACCTGACAGCAGATTTCTCCAATACAATTTATCTTTTGATTTCTTGACTGCTAGTGCCAAAACTGTTGATTGTGGAGCCGAGCAAGACCCACACTTATTCCTATGCCAAAACAAAGCTTATCTGACAGAGTGTGAAAATTATCAAACAATATCAGTAATATCACATACAAGCAAAATTCTGCTAAAGATTACCAAAAAATGGCCAGAACAGCATAATAACTGAGAACTACAAAAAATACAAGCTGGGTTTAGAAGAGGTCGTGGAACTAGAAATATTATTGCCAATGTTAGATGGATCTTGGCTGGAAGCAAAGAGTACCAGAGGAATGTCTATCTTTGCTTTATTGATTATGCAAGACATTTGACTGTGTAGATCACAACAAATTGTGGATAACCTTAAGAAGAATGGGAATTCAAAAACACTTGATTGTGCTCATGTGAAACCTATGCTTGGACCAGGAGGCAGTCATCAAACAGAGCAAGGAAACAAACAGTGCACGGTTCAAAATTAGGAAGTGTGTCAGAGATGCATCCTCTCTCCATAGCTTTTCAATCTGTATGTGGAACAGATCATTTGGGAAGCTGGACTTTATGAGAAAGAATGTGGCATTAGGATTGGAGGAAGATTCATCAACAACCAACGTTATTCAGATTACACAACCTTGCTTGCAGATACTGAGGAGGACCTGGAACATTCACTGCAGAATGTCAAAGACTGTAGTCTTCAATATGAAGTGAACCTCAACATAAAGAATACAAAGATTCTCACCATTGGGCCAATTGGCAGCACTGTGATGGATAGAGAAGAGACTGAGGTTGTTAACAATTTCCGCTTACTCGGCTGCACCATCAACATGGACTTCAGCTAATAGTAATTAATACAGTAATATTAATAATTGTGAAAAATGTGCCATAAGATGTTGATAAGAGGGGAAACTGTGAAGTATATAGGATTTCTCAGTACTATCTTTCTACATTTTTTCTAAAACTAGTCTAATTTTTTTTTTACAAATTAGAAATGTAAGCCTACACATACACATGCATAATACATTCTCTCACTCCATTTACTCTTCATGTATAAATAGAGCAGAATTATCTCTTTCAACTGATTGTACAGGTACTGAATTCTTGAAACACTTCGTATTTTCTGACACATTATTTTCATCTTCTGAGAATGTCAATGAAAAGGCTATAAGACCTCTCACCCTTAGTATGAGAAAGAAATTATAAGGGAAAAAAAACTACAAAATGTTATGCAAAATAATTCCTCCTTACTCAACCAGAATTAATAAAATATTGAGCAGAGTTTACAATTTGATTTGCTTTGGAAGAGGATGTTTGTATATTATTGGGTTGTCCAATATTTGCTCAATATCACCAAATCTCTTTGCAAGGAAATGGCTGTCTCAATCAAAGGTGGCTTTTCAGATCAACTGTGATCTAATATGAAAGCAACTCAGAACAACAATTTTTTAAAAAAATAATCTTTCATCTTGTACACACATTCATTCACTTACATGCAGATAAAATTTACCAGAAGGGATGGGTGATGTCACAAGTGGAGAAGAGGAAAAATTGAAAGGTTTGAGGAAAGACCCAAAGCAGCACAAATTAGAAAAACATAAAATTTTAGAAAACCCTAGGGAGCTCTCATGGCCTAGTGGTAAGAAACTGCACTGCAATCCCAAAGGCACGCAAGTGGAATCCACCAGCTGCTCTGCAGGAGATGAATGGACAGTCTCCTCTCATGTGATTAACTGTGTCTGAAAACCCACTGGCAGGTCAGCTATAAATCAGTTCAGACTCGATGGCACATAACAACAACAGGGCTTATTTGGAGAGCTCTGGTGGCCTAGTGATAAGAATGAAGGCATGTGGTTCGAATCCACCACGGAGCACCATGGGAGAAGGATGGACAATCTCCTTTCATGCAATTTACTGCCTCTTAAAACCCACTGGAGAGTCACTCAGTGGTACTCAGCAACATCAGCAACAGGGCTTATATGATCCCAAATCTTCATTGTGCAGATAGGCAACCTAAGATAGAGATGAAACCATTCTCCCGAATCACAAACCTTATAAACTCTTTCAAAACCAGGTAGTCTCATTTTATTTGGACTGTTTAGTTTTGTCTACACATAGATCCAATAAATTATTTACAAGGTCAATAAAAAAATCTCACAGAAGCACTTTGAAGGATGTTTATTAAACAAATTGGGAAATTTTTTTATATAATAGAAGGCTCCATAAAATGATTTTCCACTTTGGCTTTGACCTACTGTGGTTCTTTTAACAAAATCTGACCTCACCATAAAACCAAACGCAACCTACTGATGTCAAGTCTATTCCTGCCTTTCCTATTTCTTTTACCTCAGCTACTAAAAAGTGTCACACAGGGTTTCCAAAGCTGTAAATCTTTATGGAAGCAAACTGCCTCCTCTTTCTCCCATGGAGTCACTGGTGGGTTTGAACTGTCAACCTTTAAGCTAGGGCTGAGTACTTTAACCATTGTACCACCAGGAATCTTGTCTTCACCATAATAATAAGCATATATTCTTGAATGAAACAAGAGTCAGGAGATATGAGCTGTAGTCCTGACTTTGAATTCTAGTCTATAACTAGAACCTCAATACAGAGGGACATCATTTTTCTCCTTAAATAGAAATAATTTTCTTTATTACTCAGAGGTTGTAAGAATATTTACTGTTAGGTGCTGTTGAGTTAACTACAAGTTATAGCAACCCTATGAACAAGAGATCTGAACTTTGCCCTATTCTACACCATCTTTACAATTTCCACCATGTTCAAGGTCATTGTTACACTCAGTATGTTAATCCATTCCAGAATAATGGCTTTTTCCAAAGAATCTCTCTTCCTAATAACATGTTCAATGTATATGAGATGGAGTTTTATCATCCTTGCCTCAAAAGAGCAACCTAGTTATGTTTTTTCCAAGACAGGTTTTCTTTGTTCTTTTGGCAGTCCACAGGCTAGTAGTCTTCACCAACTCCATAATTCAAAAGCATTGATTCTTTTATCTTCCTGATTCATTGTCCACATCCAGGTGTAAAGAAAGCAATTAAAAATTCCATGGCTTAAAAATACCATGGCTTGAATCAGATACACCTTAGTCTTTAAACTGACATCCTTGCACGTTAACATTTTAAAGAGGTCCTCAACAGGAGATTTTCCCAGTGCAACATTTCTTTTGATTTCTTGACCGCTGCTACCATGGGTGTTGATTGTGGCTGTAATCAAGATGAAATAATTGACAATTTCAATCTTTTCTGCATCTATTATGAGGTTACCTATTGGTTCAGTGGTAACAATTTTTGCTTTCTTATAGTGAAGACTGTAGTCCTTGATCTTCTGCAGGCAGAGCCTAAAGATCTTTTCACTTTCAGCAAGCAAGGTTGAGTCATATGCATAACATAGCTGAGATGGACTGGCATTGACCACTTTTAATCAATCATATGATCTACTATGCTGAGAATGAAAAGTTGAGGAAGAATGGTATTGCATTCATAGTGAAAAAGACAATGTCAAGATCCATCCTAAAGTACAATGCTGTGAGTGATAGGACACTATCTATAACAGGAAGATCTGTTACTACAACGTCTGTTCAAATAGAACAGCTAAAGGCAAAGAAAAGGAAATTGAGCTACATGATTTGAATTGACGAGCTGCTTCGTGGAAGAAGGATGGTCAGTCTCCTCCCATGAGATTAACTGCCTCTAAAAACCCACTGGAGGGTCACAACTTTTGGCCATCGGAAACTGACCAAATAAGCAGTCAAATGGTGACTGGAATGCAGGAGTGGGAAAGAAGGTAAAAGGATTGCTAGTTGGAAATTATGGACTTGGGGAGAGAAATGAGGTTGGAAACTGCATGCTTGAGTTTTGTACATTCAATAACTTATTCATAGCAAACACTTTTCAAACAATGAACTGCACAAAAAAACAGACTGGCCACATATGTGGAATGAATCACTGGAGAAGCTTAATATCAGCAGACAAAACCAGGTCAGGTGGAACAGACCATCACTTATTCCTGTGCAAATTCAAATTGAAATTGAAGAAAATGAAATCAAGACCATAAGAGCCAAAATACAACCTTGAGGCCATCCCACTTAAATTAAAAAATAATCTCAAGAACAGGTTTGAGGCATTGAACACCAGTGATAGAAGACCAGATGAATTGTGGGATGACATTAAAGATATCATTCATGAAAAGAGCAAAAGGCCATCACAAAGACAGAAGAGAAAGAAAAAACCAAAATGAATGTCAGAAAAGACTCTGGAAATTGCATTAAGCACTGAGAAGCCAAAACAAAGGGAAGAGATTCGGAAATAAGAGAGACAAGCATAAAATTTCAAAGGGCAGCTCAAGAAGACAAAGCAAACTATTACCATGGAATGTGCAAAGAACTGAGTCAGAGAACAAAAAGAGAAGAATTTGTTCACCATTTTTAAAATGGAAATAACTGAAAAACAAATTCAAGTCTCAAGTTGCAATACTGGGAGATACTAAGGGGAAAATCTTGAATGACCCAGGAAGCATCATCAAAAGAAGGTGAAGGGAATACATGGGGTCATTGTATAAAAAAGAGTTGGTCAACACTGAATTATTTCAGGAAGTAACATGTGATAAAAACCCAAAGGTAATGAAGGAAGAAGCTTAAGCTGCATTGAAGCATTGGCTAAAAACAAGGCCCCCAGAATAGATGGAACAAACCAACTAGCATGTTCCAAATAACAGATGCAGCCCTGGACATGTTCACCAGTCTATACCAAGAAATTTGGAAGATTTATTGCAGGAGATTCATATTTGTTCGCATTCCCAAGAAAGATGATTCAACAGGACATGGAAATTATTGAATATCATGAACATAGTATGTAAGCAAAATATTGCTGAAGAACATTAAAAAACAGAACAGTACATTGATAGGGAACTGCCAGAAGTTGAAGCCGGGTTTAGAAGAAGCTGTGGAACCAGGCCCACATTGCTAATTTCAGATGGATCTTGGCTGAAAGCAAAGACTACCAGAAGAATGTCAATTTGTGTTTTATTTTCTCTGCAAAGGCATTTAACTATGTGGATTATAACAAACTATGGCTAACATTGAAAAGAATGGGAATGTGAACACTTAATTGTACTTATGTTAAATCTATACCTAGATCAAGAAGAACCTGTTGTCTGAACAGAGCAAGCAAGGATTGCAAGGTGTGCATAAGGACTGTATCCACTCTTCATACCAACTCAATTTACATGTTGAGCAAATCATTTGAGAAGCTGGACTTTATGAAGAAGAATGAGGCATGAGGATTGGAGGAAGATTCACCAAAAACCTGTGTTATGTAGATAAAACCACCTTGCTTGCTGAAAATGAGGAAGACCCGAAACACTTGCTACAGAGAATCTAGGACTGCAGCTTTCAATATGGATTGAACATCAATGGGGAAACAATCCTCACCACTTGGCAAAAAACCAATATCATGATAGATGGAGAAGACATTGAAATTATCAATGATTTAATCTTGCCTGGATCCACAGTTAATATCCTTGGTATCAGCAGTTAGGAGATCAGGAGACTTCCTGCATTGGGAATGTCTGCTGCTGGAACTTCTTCAAAGTCCTTATGAGTAATG
>NW_006399790.1:20290178-20293520 GCF_000299155.1 Elephantulus edwardii
TTTCCACAAGAAGTTGAACATAGAAATCCCATATGACCCAGCTATTCCATTACTAGGAATACATATACCCCAAGGAAATTAAAACTGAGATACAAATTGATATTTGTACACCAATGTTCAGAGCAGCGTTATTCACCATTGCATGTGAATTTTTTTTTACGCCAGAATCCACTTGTTAGAGAGGTGCATACCACCTTCTCATCTTGTGGCTCAAGAGTTTTGGTGGCTATGCAAGTCATGCTTGAGGGAAAAGCAAACCAGGTGGGTATTGGGTGACAAGGTACTATTTCCACCTGCTGAGTTGGTAAGACTTTGGAAAGAGGATTAAGGAGGATAAAGCACTTCTTAGGTCACAGATTACTGTCATGGGTCCAGAGTGCCTTAACACAATCCACTTGCAAGTCCCTGCCCAGACTAACTAAAGCTGGGGTGACGTCCAGAATTCAGTCTCTATTTCTTACTCCACGGGCCTTCCCTTCCTTGGTGACTTTCAACCAATATGGTTAGTGATTTTTATGAGCTTCTTTGGCATGGTCCTCCTTCTCTGTTGTTGCTCTGAGTTACTAGATATCTCACCTGTTTCGGTCATATTCTGCTCACCTATTTTCACTCCTGATCTGTCTATACTCTCTGGATCTCATAGCTTAGCTTCTTGTTCATATATGAAAAAGAAGGAACACTTTCTCAAAGTGGCACTACGTCACACGAGACCGTGTTCCAGCTCTCTCCCCAGGCAGTGCTCAGTATCCCTTTCTAGTTGGTGTTCTATATCTTCTTCTCTGGCACTCAAAGTGCTAAAATTACCATCTCTGTTTCAGGAAGTTTTTCAGGTCTCTGTTGTAGAGGGTTTGGTTGTAGTGTGTCACAAGGATGTCATCTTGTTCCCTCCTCTCCTTAGCTTTTTAAAACCAAGGACTAAAAAAATATTTGTTCCTCTGTTTCACTCAGCACTCTTAGCACCAGCAGCCAGGAAATCAAAAGATGAATTGCACTGGGAAAGTCAGGGACATCTCCAGAGTACTGAAGATCAACAATGTCTGTCTGGAGACTAAGGTGTGCCTGATCCAGGCCATAGTGCAATACATCAGAAAGCTGGACAATGCCTAGGGATGATAGAAGGAGAATTTATGCCTTTGAGCTGTGGTGCTGGAGAAGAGTATTGAACATATCATGGACTGCCAAGAGAACAAACAGGTTCAACCTGGAGAGGGTGAAACCAGGCTGCTTCTTGGAGGCAAGAATTCTGAAGCTGCGCCTGACATATTTTGGGCATGTTGCAAGGAGAGGGACATTATGTTTGGGAGAGTGGAGGGACAGGGCAAGAGAAGAAGACCATCAATGAGAAGGATTGATTCAGTGACTGGGGTCAGAGGGGTGAGGTAGGTGCATCAGAGTCAGTAAGATTGGCTCGGGATAGAGCAGAGTTCAAAGCTGTTGTAAATAGGGTCACTATGAGTTGCAGGCAACTCGATGGCACATAACAACATTTCATTCAGCATAACATCCTTCACATTATGAGATGTGATAAGATGACACAGTGATAAGATGGATTGACACGATGCTAGGGTAAAGCGGGTAGGTGTATCAGAGACAGTGAGTCTGACTCAGGATAGGGCAAGGCTCAGAGCGCATAAGGTCATTATGAGTTACAGGCGGCTTGATGCCACATAACAAATGTCCTCCACACTTATCCATGATAGGTGGTGAGTTTTTGTTGTTGTTGTTGTTGTTGTTGTTGTTGTTTTGGTATTTGGGGTTTTTATTTTTACATTTCTAATTGTGAGCAGAGGTGAGAGTTTACAAAGCATATTGGTTTGTTTTAGATAACTTATTTTTCTGGCAATGATCCATGCATATTTTGTTTCAGAACATTAATTACAATACATACAAAGCACTGGTGGCCTAGTGGTAAGAAGTTGAGCTGCAATCCTTAAAGCATGCATTTCGAATTGACCAGCTGCTTTGTGGGAAAAAGATGAGCAATCTCCTATGCAATTAAGTGCCTCTGAAAGTCCACTAGAAGATCAGCTATGGGTCGATTCTGACTCAATGGTATACAACAACAATAGCACAATGTCTTATTGTCCATGCATTCCACATTATCCATCTCTTCACCTATATCCAGAAAGTGCTCATTGTCTATTAATTCTCTCCATTCTTTATGGAAAGCTTTCTCTAGTTTGGTGGGTTTTTTTTAAAAAAAAGGTTTCTTTTTCCCCCCCTATTCATTACACATTCCTTCATTCACAGTGTTTCATATGATCGCTCCCCTACAACACATCTTATAAAATTAATTACCATTTATCTATGCACACTATTACCCCATCTTTTGAGATTCCCACTGGATCTCTTAGTTCCTTCACCCTCTCACTACACCCATGAAACTCTTAACTTCTACAATACTGGTCTTATACAATAATGGGGTGTTTTGTGAATACTTTGTTATTCTTTAATACAGATTCATTGTTCATAGGGTTCCTATGAGTCATAGCTTGACATCACCTAACAACTACAAAATGACTAAGAGCATCTCTTCACATATTTGCTGGTCTCTTAGATTTTTGTCTAAGGGTTCATATGTTTCTGAACCATCCCTCAAGTCTTCAAACAGCAAGTACAGGACTAGAAATTAAAGAAGTGACAGTTGGAAACCAGAAAATAGAGACCTGAGAAAATTCTGCACATGGATGCTCAGAAATTTTGAAAAGTTTGATATCAAGGCACACAATATATATGCAGACATAATTATCCATAATTAAGAATAGAAAGAACATTAATGCTCTTCTTGTAAGAAAAGTCATGAACATGAGGAAGAACATCTTGACTATATAAAGACAAAACATTGAATTAATGATCAAAAAAGTCTGTGAAGACCTTAAAGATTACTACATTTTTAAAAATGATTATTGGTTTTCATTCAACCATCCATGTAAATTTTATATATATGTATATAATATGTATGTATGTATATAGTACATATATTAATCACAATTGCATAATACCATTATTTACAGCATCGTATCAAATCCTCACTGTACACTCCATTTCTATTCACCCTACACATCTATTCACTAATCTGTGTTCTCGCTCTTTCCTCACTTGTCCCTGTCAACCCTCCACAGTTGTATGTAAACCTCTCTTTAGCTTTTGTTTGCTTGTTTCCCCCACTCAGTTATGCCTGTCCTGGACTTGATTTTTAATTGCATACATACAATGTCTGGCAGTCCATTTTTTACTTTTTCTTTACCTATTTCTATACAGTGTAAATTATTAATTATTTCCCTGCTCTCCCTGCCTCCCCCAATCCCCTGTAAGCATCCTATTTTTATAACAGTGGTCTTA
>NW_006399790.1:20295420-20296285 GCF_000299155.1 Elephantulus edwardii
GTCAACATTTGTTTGCTGTTCTGTTAAAATTTGTCCTTGTTGTTGTGGTAAAATAATATCTCATTCTTGTTTTGATTTGCATATTTCTAATGGCTAGTGATCCTGAGTACTTGCTTCATGTGGAGTTTTAGTGTCATCTTCTTTAGTGAAGAGTCTTTTCATATCTTCTGCTCATTTTGTAGCTGAGCTTCTGGTCCTTTACTTATTGAGAACCTGAAGTTTTCCATAAATTCTAAATCTGAGTCCCTTATCAGATATGTCATTACCAAATAATTTCCCCCAGTTGGTGGGCTTTCTTTTGATCCCTTTGTAGAAGTATTTTTATGCACACAGGATTTCATTTTTAGAAGGTTCCATTAATCTATATTAGCATCTCCTGGTTGTATGTTTTGAGGTAAGTTTGAAAGCCTATTTGTCCCATAGATTGTTGTTGTTATTAGTGTGTGCCATTAAGACAGAACCAAGCCATAGCCAATCTTTTCATGAGTTTTCAGAGGCAGTAAATCGCACAAGAGGAGATTGATCATCTTTCTCCTGAAGAGCAGCTGGTGGATTTGAACCACATGCCACTGGGATTGCAGTGCAACTTATTACCACTAGGCCACCAATACTCCCTTTCCACAAATTGTTGTGGTTGCTGTTGTGTGCCATCAAGAGGAATACAATCCTATGAACAACAGATCTGAACCCTGTCCTTTCCTGTGCCATCCTTACCATCTGATACACCTGAACCCATTGTTACAGTTACCCTGTTAATCCACATGGTTGAGTGTCTTCTCTTTCGCTGTCCATCCACCTTCCCAAGTATGATGTCCATCTCCTAGGAATAGCCTTTCCTAACAATATGCCCAAAGTATATGAGACA
>NW_006399790.1:20296915-20302505 GCF_000299155.1 Elephantulus edwardii
GCTGGTGGTCTCAAACTTCATGCCTTCAGGATTGCAACACAGCTTCTTGCCACTAGGCCACCAGAGCTCGCTATGGCTCCTATATTTGGTTGTATTTAACCTTTATTATCTTTATAGGTCTTAGTTTTACTCCTCTGTCTCTGATCTACCTTGAGAGTGTGTGTGTGTGTGTGTGTGTGTGTGTGTGTGTGTGTGTGTGTGTTAAGATGTGAATCTTGTTTCAGTTTTCTGCAGACAGATGTCCAGTTTTGCCAGCACTATTTGTTAAAGATACTGTTGTTTCCACACTTAATGGATTTATTTTCTTATCAAAGATCAGCTGACTATAGGTAGATGGGTTGATTTCTGGGTTCTTAATTCCAGTACATTTGTTTATGAGCCTGTCGCTGTTACCAGCACCACACTATCCTGAGTACTACAATTGTGTAGTAGGTTTTGAGATCAGGGAGTCTGATAGCTCCTACTTTGCTTTTCTTTTTAAGTACAGTTTTGCTTATTCAGGGTATTTACCTGCCTAAAGGCAGACACTAGTAGAGAATATTTTTGTTCAAGTTTCCTAGCATCATGATTTCATTATTTCTAATGCTTTATTTTTTTAGAAAAATTTATTTTTATTGATATTTTAATGAGGGAAGAATTGTTTGAAAGGAATATGATTAGGTATTATTTGCATGACAAGTCCAGAATAAAAGGTGTATAGCAAAGTGGACTGGGAGGGGTTGGATTGAGGGTGGAAATTGTGCAACAATGAAAGAATATTTTTAAAGACAAAAGCAAACTGGGAGGAAAATATGCAGCAATGAATGAATGATGGTTTATTCTTAATGTACAAAGGGTATTTGCTACGACAAAAGAAATCTGAAAACAGCTAACAAAGAAAACAGTTCACTCTACAGGTTAAAAACAAAAAAGCATGAGGTTTTTGGGCTACATATTTCATTTTAAGTCATATGGACACTGTATAAGCATAGCTTAAAAATACTATTTGGTTAGAAAAGGAAACAGAACTTACAAAAAACTAGAAGTTGTAAAAAGATATAATCACAGTACTAGGAATATATTATTTGACAAACTAACCCTATAAAGGGTCATAAGGTAAAGCATTTTCAGTTAGAACTTTCAGTGCTACACAAAAGTGAATAGCACAAAAAATTACAATGCATCCATGTTTTGTTTTATCCTTTACCCATATTCTGGACTAAAGCATATGAACCACGTGATGACCAATTCCTTCACTTAAGCCTGTTTATTAAGATATTACTGAGTGTTGCCCAAAAAGTTCAAAGGGGTGGAGCTATATTATTGTAAAATAAGACTGCCTCAACCAATTTTTCAAATTGCTATCACTTCAAAAGAAAGAGACAAGAATGCAGGACTATTATGGGAACCAAAGAGGAAAGACTGCTGTGATTCAATGGAACTTTCATCTGCAACTTCAAAGGGCTCTATTAATCTTCTAACCATCCTTCTAGGTTTAGGGAGAAGGAAATGAAGAGCTTTGAACCTGAATTCTCTCTCTCTACCTATTGCTCTCAGTGACACAGCAGCAGGCAAAAATAAACACACTCTCAGAAGATCCAGAAGAGGTTCTTAGTAACCAGAGAATGTAGTTGAGTAAAAGGAAGAGTTTGCATTTTTGTTGTTGTTGTTGTCATGTGCCGTCAAGTCGCTTGCAACTCATAGTAACTCTATATACAACAGCCCTAAACTCTACCCTATCCTGTGCCAATCTCACTATCTCTGACACACCTATCCCCATTACCCAAGTAATCAATCCATCTCATCGAGGGCCTTCCTCTCCCGTGCTGTTCCACCCTCCCAAGCATGATGTCCCTCTCCGAGGACTGGTCCCTCCTTGCAACATGTCCAAATTATGTCAGACGAAGCTTCAGAATCCTTGCCTCCAAGAGCTCAGCTTCACCCTCTCCAGGACAAACCTGTTCGTTTTCTTAACAGTCCATGTATATTTAACACTCTTCTCCAACACTACAGCTCAAAGGCATCAATTCTCCTTCTATCATACCTAGTCATTGTCCAGCTCTCTGATGCATACCAAGTGATTGCAAAGACCTTGGCATGTATCAGGCGTACCTTAGTCTCCAGACTGACATCATTGCACTTCAGCACTTTAGAGAGGTCTCTAACTGCAGACTTCCCCATAGCAATATGTCTTTTGATTTCCTGGCTGCTGGTGCCAAGAGTGTTGACTGTGGAACCAAGCAAACCCAAACTGTGAACAAACTCAATCTCTTCGCCATCCATCATGATGCTGTCGATGGGCTCAGTGGTGAGAATCTTTGTTTTCTTAATATTGAGCCTCAATCCACACAAATACTGTAGTCCCTAACCTTCCACAGCAAACGCTTCAGCTCCTCCTCTGTTTCAGCAAGCAGGGTTGTGTCATCTGCATTATGACAGGAATAATTACATAGAATTTCTCTCAGTCAAGGTTATAAGAGAACACTTGAGCTTTCTGCAATGTATGAATAGCAATACTCGCCTATGTCCTTTGTATTTTATTTACAAAGTCTCTTTCCAAAAGATCTAGTTGGTTTCCAGATAATCTTTATGCATGATATGAAATTCAAAGCTGAGAACTTATTTACAATATAGGGGAGCTCTGGTGTATTGGTCTATAGGGAGTTGTGCTGCTTACATTCTCTGGAAGTTTGAGTCTACCAGCAGTTCCTCAGGTAGTTGTTGTTTTTATGTGCTGTCAAGTTACCTGCAGCTCATAGTGACCCTATGTGTAACAGCTCTGAAGCCTGCCCTGTCCTGAGCCAGTCTCACTGACTCTGACACCTCTTCCCCCATTGCTCTAGTTACCGTATCAATCCATCTCATTCAGGATCTTCCTCTCCTGTGCTAGCATGATGTCCTTCTCCAAGGGCCAGCATGTTCAGGGCAGCATCTGTTTGTTGATATATGTCAATTGGCATGCCATCAATTCCTGGGGCTTTATTTTTTTGACATATCCTTCAGAGCTGCCTACACTTCCTCCTTCACCATTGCCTCTTGATCAAATGTTGTTTTCTTGAAATTCTTCTGTGTCAGCCAATTCTTTTTGGTACAGTGATTCTGTATACTCCTTCTATTTTCTTTTAATATTTCCTGGATCATTCAATATTCTGCCCATAGCATCTTTAAATACTACAACTCATGGCTTGAATTTGTTCTTCTGTTCCTTCAGCTTAAGAAATGCCGAGCGAGTTTGGACCTTTTGATTTTCTGATTCCTGTTCCTTACACATTTCATTGTAATACTCTGCTTTCTTCCAGCACTGCCCTTTGAAATCTTCTATTCAGTTCTTTAGCTTCTTGATTTCTTCCCTTTGCTTTGGCTTCCTGGCACTCCAGTGCAATGTTTGGAGTGTCTTCTGACATCCATTTTGGTCTTTTATTCTTCCTCCATCTTTGTAATGACTTTTTACATTCTTCATGTATGATATTCTTGATGTCCTTCCGCAACTCATCCGGTCTTCATTCATTAGTGTTCAAGACCTCAAACTTGTTCCTGAGTTGCTTTTTAAATAAAGATGGTAAATCTTCCATGTAATTTACTGTCTCAGAAACATAATGGAGTCAGCATGACTTGATGGCAATAACTGATTGGGAACAAGCTATTTATCATTATTATTTATAGTCACACTGAGCCCAATCAACTGGCCACTCAGCAGTGTTTATAAATTATCTCCTAAGTACTCAGTCTTCAGTCTAGTTTGTTCTAGAAGTTCAAGAGCTCAAGACAGAAACTAAAGACATCTTTTACTCTAGGGTCTCTGCTCATTACCACTGATAACCACTAAACATTTATTCTAAAATATTTGCCCATTCTAGATATTTTATCAAAGTAGAATAATACAGTATTTGTCCTGTTATGTCCATCTTACTTCATTGAGGATAATGTTTTAAAAATTAAACCATAGGGCAGTTTGTGTCAGAACTTAATTTCTCTTTATAGCTAATTAATATTCCATTATATGTATATGTTGTTGTTGTTGTGGTGGTGTACTGTTGAGTAAGAACCAACCCAAAGTTGGCCTTCCAGAGGATTTTCAGAGTCAGTTAATCACATGAGAGGAGATTTCCCATCCTTCTCCTGTGGAGCAGCTGGTGAATTCAAAACGTGTGCCTACATTTTATTTATCGATTTGTCTGTTGATGGGCATTTGAGATTGTTTCCATACTTTGGCTCCAATGAGTATGTGTGTACATACTTGTCTGAATCTCTGTTTCAATTATTTTGGGTATATGTAGAATTGCAAGGCCTATGTTGTTGTTATGTGCCATTGAGTCACCTACGACTCAGAATGACCCTATGTACAATAGCTCTGAAGCCTGTCCTGTCCTGAGCCAGTCTCATTGACTCTGACACACCTACATGCATTGCTCTAGTTGCTGTATCAGTCCATCTTATCCATGGTCTTCCTCTCCTGCTCTGTCCCTCCTGAGCATGATGTCCTTTTCCAGGAATGGGTCCCTCCTGGCCACATGCCCAAAGTATGTGAGATGGAGCTTCAAAATCCTAGCCTCCAAGGAGAAATATGTTTCCACCCTCTCCAGTACAGACCTGTTTGTTTTCTTGGAAGTCCATAGTATGTTCAAGACTCTTCTCCAGCACCACAACTCAAGGACGTCAATTCTTCTCTGCCATCCTTAGTCACTGTCCAATTCATAACAAATAATTGTGAAGACCTTGTTGCCATAGTTCTACATTTAACTTTTTTACATATTTTTATGGTTTGCATATAATCATTCATGTGCATTGTGTTTAATGCATGTATATCGTACTTTATACAATCTTTAACTTATATTGTATTTCGTTCATGTACATTGTGGAGGTCTTTTCTTCTTACTAATTACTACATTTGTGAAAGCTTGAGACCAGCTACTTCATGACTCATGCCTTAATAACTCCATTTAAATAGCAGATTTCTGATTTTCTCTATCCCTACCAAACCAGTACTCTGAGGGAACAAGCAGGTCTCTTTTTCTGAAGAATCTTCTGTTTAATTTGGAAACTTTGAGCATCTGCAACCAAAAGCAAAGTATAGTCCAGAGTAAATCATCAGATTGCAGAAATCAATCATGGATCATCTTTTCTTAATCTGGTTTGGTTCTTGTCAACTAATC
Source organism: Elephantulus edwardii (assembly GCF_000299155.1). Lineage (NCBI taxonomy): Eukaryota > Metazoa > Chordata > Mammalia > Macroscelidea > Macroscelididae > Elephantulus > Elephantulus edwardii. The sequence continues at coordinate 20,302,048 of NW_006399790.1, forward strand.
ACCAGCTATCATCAAATAGGTCCAAATAAGCATCAGTTAAAAATTCCAGAGTCCATACTTCTCCCTGTGTTCCAGACCACTTGGTCCCTTCACTCAGCCCTAGCCCCTATATGGGGCCAAGTCAATAAGCCAAAGGTTCTCATGACTCACTGTTATTCAAGCCTGTAACTGTTTTGTTTCTTTTTAATCTGTACACTTGTGTCTTCCAATTCACAGAAGAATTTCATGAAACAACATATGAGCAAGAGCCTATGGTGATAAAAGAAGAAGTTCAGGCTGCTTTGAAAGAAATGGCAAAAAATAAGGCTCCAGGAATAGATGGTATACCAATTGGCATATTTCAGTTAACAGAAGCTGCCCTGGATGTGCTCACCAAGTTGTGCCAAGAAATCTGGAGAACGACCAACTGACTGGAAGAGATCGATATTTGTTCCTATCCCAAAGAAAGGTGACCCAAC
>NW_006399790.1:20303700-20305181 GCF_000299155.1 Elephantulus edwardii
TACACTTGTGCATGCTAGGTGGACAGTGCTGAAAGAACACATCCAAGCTCAGCCTCTCTTCTCATTGTTATTGCAAGTGATTGCTACACGTGATTATCCTCACCAGCTTCCTTTAACTCCAAGTTCTGGAAATGGGCTCTTATGGTGAACCACTTGAAGTTATAAATAATTATCTTGAAGTTGAATTATTATCTTGAAGCTATTCACTTATTATCTTGAGGTTGAATTATTATCTTTAAGTTGTAATTTATTGAAGTTGTAAATGATTTCATTTCATTTGAATCGCTAGGCACTTCCCATGGAATTAAGACAATAAAGCAAATGGCATATTATACTGGACAAATTTGCTGCAAAAGATATCTTAAAGTTTGCCTTTGAGGAATAAGGTGTGCTTGTTCTAAGCCATAATGTTTTCAATCTCTTCATATACCATGCTTTCTCTGGCAGCCAGAGGTCCCAGAGACCCTGGACAGAGCCAACCAGGGATAACATTTTCCTGTCAAACATTCTTCTAGGTGGTATAGCACTGATCTGTGCATTGCTGTACAGAGGTAACTTGTGGTTGCTGCGATGCTGAACACTGTGGCAGTGACGTGCCAAACGTGGTAATGGGTACCCATGGTGGACAACGTTTTCTGGAGCTTCCCGACTAAAACAAGCCTGGAAGCAGGAGCAGAATGCACTTCCAAAATGGCTTGCCTCCGGAAACTCTATGTACAAACACTGCTCAGGCCATTCGTTCAAAAGGTCGCTATGAGTTGTCTATGACTCAACGGCATCTAACAACAACATATGCACGCAAAATCTGAATAATGAATAAAAAAAGAAGAATTAATGTTTTTGAATTATGGTGTTGGCAAGCACTATGAAATATACTATGGATTTCCAGAAGAATAAGCAAATATGTCTTGGAAGAAGTACAATCAGAATGTTCCTTATATGTGATGATGGATAAACTTCATCTCCATACTTTAGGCATGTTATCAGGAGGGACCAGTCCCTGTAGAAGGGCATAATGTTTAGTAAAATACAGGGCCAGAAAAAAGACAAATACTCTCAATGAGATGGACTGATATAGTGGCTTCAAAAATTAAGTCAAACATAGCAACAACAGTAAAGATTGCACAAAACTGGCCAGAGTTTCTGTCTGTGACTTGGCACCAACTCCATGTCACCTAAAAGCAATAGTTTATATTGATCTTATTTTCATGTGTTTGTTACTCATTTGTTTATCTTATGTTCAAGTAATTAATTTTTAAGTGGAGTTTTTTGTTATTGAGTTTTAAAATTATTTTTTGTCTTCTGCACTAAAACGTTATCTGAAATATGATTTTCAAATATTTTCTCCCACTCTGTAGGTTATTTTTTTCTTCTATGGTTTCACCTTTTATGAAATTCAGGACTTCTATTTTTTTTCTCCAGATACTTAAAATATCATATCTGAGGATTTTAAAAATTAAAAGAAAAACAACCAAAAAAAC
>NW_006399790.1:20307186-20308503 GCF_000299155.1 Elephantulus edwardii
GACTCATAGCAACCCTATGAACAAAAGGCCTGAGCACTGTTTATACATAGAGTTTCCAGAGGCAAGCCATTTCAGAAGTGGATGCAGCTCCTGCTTCCAAACTGTTTTAGTTGGGAAGCTCCAGCCAGAAGAGGTATACTAGAAGGAAACTTCCCAGGTATAATGAAAAATAAAAATATTTACATTCAAGAAGCTCAGTGAACCACTAACAGACTAGACCCTCAAAAGAAAAACATTATAGTCAAATTTCAAAAATCTAAGTTAAGGATAGAATACTAAAAGCTGTGCAAGAAAAAGAATCATCTACAAAAAGAGCCAATTAGATTAAGTTTTGATTTTTCAGCAGAAACCATTCCAGCAGGAAGCCAACGGGATGGAATATAGAGAAGAGTGAAAGAAAATACTTGCCAATCAAGGATCCTGTACCCAACAAAGCTACCCAGCAAATTTAAAGGAGAAATTAGATCATTTATAGAAAAACAAGAGATTAAGGAATTTGTGAAAATAAGACCAACTTCATAAGAAATACTAAGGAAGTCATTAACACAAAGACAGCAAAAGAAAGTAAATGAACCAAACCAACAAAGTACAACAGGAAAAACATGGAAAACTAGCAATGATAAGCCTGTACCATCAATAACCACACTAATGTGAATGGCTTAAATGTACCAATTAAAGAGAAAATGAATAGCAGAATTGGAGGAGGGAGAAGCAACAATATCAATCTAGAAACAAAAGTGTACCTGATCTAGGCCATGGTCTTCATAACTCTTTGGTAGGCATCTGAGAGCTAGACAATGACTAAAGATGAAAGAAAAAGAATCTATGCTTTTGAGCTGTGGTGCTAGAGAAGAGTATTGAATATAGCATGGACTGCCAAGAGAAAATAGGTTTTTCCTGAAGAGGTGAAACCAGGTTGATCCTTGGAGTTAAGGATTTGGAAGCTCTGTCTCACATACTTTAGGCATGTTGCCAAGAAGGACCAGTCCTTGAAGAAGGACATCATGTTAGAAATGGTAGAAGATCAGTGCAGGATATGAAGACCCTGAATGAGATGGATTGACATAGTGACTGTGACAATGGGGACAGGTATAACAGAAATTATGAGGTTAGCTCAGGATAGGGCAAGTTTCAGGCTAATGTTCATAGGATTGCTATGAGTTGACTTGATGGCACATAATAAAAACAACATCAATATCAATATGTTGCCTACAAGAGATACATCTAAGACATAAGAGAAAACTAAAAATCAAATGGTTGAAAAAAATATACCCAACAAATGGCAACCACAAAAAACAGGAGTAGCAAAACTAATCT
>NW_006399790.1:20329063-20329985 GCF_000299155.1 Elephantulus edwardii
AAGACATGGTCAAAATCCCTAGCTGTAAGAGAGATGCAAATCAAAACAACTATGAGATATCATCTCACCCCAGTAAGAATAGCACAATTCAACAGAGTAGCAAATGCTGGTTTGGGTGTGGAGAACCTGGAACCCCTTATCCACTGTTGATGGGAGTGTAAAATGGTGCAACCACTATGAAAGGCAGTATGGCTCTTTCTCAAAAAGTTAGAACTAGAAATACCATTTGAACTAACAATTCCACTACTGGGAATATACCCTAAAGAAACAGGAACTGTCACCCAAGCAGATATATGCGCACCCACGTTTATTGCTGCTTTGTTCACAATAGCAAGGAGATGGAAACACCACAAGAGAAACTGTGGTATATTCACAAAATGGAATAGTACATAGCACCGAAAAACAAGGAACTCATGATATATTATACAAAATGGGTGACCCTTGAGGGCATTATGCTGAGTGTAATATCTCAGTCACAGAAGGACAAATACTGCATAATGCCACTGTTTAAAACAGGACTGACATTGGGGTTGGGAGGAAATGAAGAAAAGAGGGGGTAAATAATGTACATTGCACTGAAACAGATGAGGTAAAAAATTGCTTAAAAGAAATATATGATTGGGTATTATCTGCATGACAACAGTCCAGAATAAGAGCTGCATAGTAAAATGGACTGGTGCATGGGGGGGGATTGTGCAACAATGAAAAGAATTTTTTTTTCCAAGAGAAAAGTGAACTTAGGTCAGGGAGGAAAATGTGCAACAATGAATGAAAATCCAAGTTCTCTATAAACTTTCATTAAAATCTCAATAAAAATATTTGGGGGGGAAAGGAACAATAAGAGACCTAACAAATGGAAAAAATCTTCCTCATTCATGTATAGGAAACATCTGTATACTGAAAATGACCAAAAAGCAACAGA
>NW_006399790.1:20330353-20331525 GCF_000299155.1 Elephantulus edwardii
ACTCTGAAGATTGCACTGGAGCGTAGAGAAGCCAAAGCACAAGGAAGAATTCAAGATACTAAAGAGCTGAACAACGAGAAATAGCTTTTCTTTTACAGGTATCTCTTCCTCAGCTCCCATCAAATGTACATGATTGCCCTGAGTTTCTTCTGGAAAATATGCTAACATGTGCAACTCCCAAGAAACTCTCTCACTTGGGATTTTGAAACTCCATCTCACATTCTGTGGTCACGTGGCCAGGAGAGACCTTTTCTTAGAGAAGGCTATCATGCTCAGAAGGGTGGAAGGATAGCACAGGAGAGGAAGGCCCCAGATGAGATGAATTGACACAGTGACTGGCGGAATGGTGGTAAGTGTGCTGGAGGCAGTGACACTTGCTCAGGAGGCTTCAAAGCTGTTGTGCACAGGGTTGCTATGAGTCACAGTGACTTGAGGGCACCTAACAACAACAAACCCATGGAACAATTGGAACTTTGAAATAACAAAGACCTAAAAGAAATTTTAATAGGCAAATGTTGTCAAGCATGTTTTTAAAACCCATCTTATTGCAGGTTTTGGTGTTAATGTCTGCCCTTATGATAGGGTGGTATTAATAAATTCAGAATTCTCTATATATGTATCAGTTATAAAACTATAGTTATATCATTATAAAACTAACATCACTTTTCTTCAGCCTGAAAACTAGTTACTTAGCCTCCAAAATCTGTTTCCTTTCTTTGTCATGTAGAATAGTTTAATGTCTGTTTACCAGAAGAGGAAATGCATCTCTCCTAGATCTTTCTGAGGCCTTTTCCCAGTCATATGTGAATTGTATCTTAACCTGACTGTTTACCAGGAAGTGAACTGTGCCCTTCCTGAATTATTGTTGTTGTTGTTATGTGCCATCCAGTCCTTTGTGACTCATAGCAACCCTATGTACAACAGCCCTAAACCCTGCTCTATCCTGTGCCAATTGCATTGCCTCTGACACACCCATGCCGATTACCCCAGTCACTGAATCAATCCATCTCATAGAGGGTCTTCCCCTCCTGTGCTGTTCCTCCACCCTCCCAAGCATGATGTCCCTCCTTGCATATCCAAAGTATGTCATACAAAGCCCCAGCATCCTTGCCTCCAAGGAGTAGCTTAGTTTAACCCTTTTCAGGATGAATCTGTTTGTTTTCTTGTCTGTC
>NW_006399790.1:20331625-20337855 GCF_000299155.1 Elephantulus edwardii
TTGTTGTTGTTAGGTGTTGTCGAGTTGAGTAAAACTCATAGAGATCCTATAAACAAAAGATATGAATCTATCTTGTGCCATCCTCATACTTCCTACACAACAAGAACCCACTGTAACAGTCACTGTGTCAATCCACCTGGTTAAGGGTCTTCCTCTCCTTTGCCAACCCTCCACCCTTACAAGCATCATGTCACTTTCCAAGGAATAGCCTCTACTAGCAACATGTCCAAAGTATGTGAGGCAAAGCCTCATTATTCTTGCCTCCAAAGAGCATTCCAGATGCACCCTCTCCAACCACATCTGTTTGTTCTCTTGGCCATCCATAAAATGTTCAGTGTTTTTCTCCAACACCACAGCTCAAAGGCATCAATTCTTTTTCTATTATCATTATTCACTGTCCAGCTCTCAGATGCATAGCAGGTGATTGGAAAAACTAAGTCCTGAATCAGAAGCACCTTAGTCCTCAGGCTGACATCATTACTCCTCAGAAATTTGGAGCGGTCCGTAACTGCAGATTTTGTTAGTGCAATGTGTCTCCTTATTTCCTGACTACTGGTACCAAAGGTGTTAATTATGTATCTAAGCAAGGTTTCAATCAGGTGTTCTGGGTTTCTCATTTTCCTCAAGGTCAGCCACAATTTCTTGTGACCCACACAGTGATTTTGAGAGACACAGAAAGACTTTTCACAGAGGAAGACATTCAGATAGCCAACAGAACATGAAGAGAGGCAAATCAAATAAAATCAAAGCAATAAGATATCCTTTTACCCTGCAGCAGTGGCAAAGTTTAACAGGACATTGAACAATCAATTTTGGAGAGATTGGAACTCACATACATTGTTGGTGGGATTGTAAAATAGTACAACCACTCTAGAAGGTATTTTGGCATTTCCTCAAAAAGGTGGACATAGAAATTTCATATGGTCTAGCTCTTTGTTAAGACGTTGTTGTTGTTGTTGTTATTGTTTTGTACTTTTGAGTCAGAACCAAAGCTGACCATCCAGCAGGTTTTCAGAAGCACTTCAATTACAAAGGAGGAGATTGTCCATCTTTCTCCGAGAGTAGCTGGTGAATTTCAAAATCCCATGTACTACCAAAAGAACAAAAAAAATTTTAGAGAAGGTGCAGACAGAGTGCTCCTTGGAGGCAAAAATGATAAAGCTTCACCTCACATACTTTGATCATGTTGCTAGGAAAGGCTATTCATTGAAGAGGGACATCATACATGGGAAGAAGTAGGGATGGTGAAGGAGAGGAAGACTCTCAACCAGGTGAATCAACACAGTGACTGCAGCAATGGGATTGAGTATGTGTGAGGATGACACAGGATAGGACAGTGTTCAAACTGGTTTTTCAGAGTCACCATGACTTGACTCGATGGCACCTAATTACAACATAAAGCTGTAGTAGCAAAACAGTCTGGTATCCGTACAATGACAGATATAATTGAGAAGATAGAAATTAATCCATCTACTTAGGGTCAACTGGTATTTAACAAGGAAACAAAATTTCTCAAATGGGAAAATGGCAACCTTTTTCAACAAATAGTGTTGTTAAATCTGAACACCTACCAAGCAGAAAGCTGAAGAAGAATCTCATCTCACACCAGTAAAAAATAATTTTTTATCAGTTCTCAAACCACAGATTTGATAGTTTATCTGCTACTGCAGGTAGCTTTTATCCTAACAACAAAGTACTCTATCCAGGATATTTGACAAAGCTTTTCAGAATTGCAAATAAACCAGCATTTACATTTTCCAAATGGGATAGCTCATGTTCTTTTGGGATAAGGGGCAGAAATGACAATGTAGCTATTAGGATAATTATTAATCTCATAAGACGGGAAATACAACAACAAATCACAATCTATTTCTATGGTGAAAATGTTATACAACAAACATTGAAATTTAAAAAAAAAAAATACTCCAGGGCTGAAATACATTCTTGTAAGAGAAAACTTATCTAATCAGCTTGGTGTCTAATCAACTTAAAAAATGAAAGAAAGAGACATAACTAATAAGTCCCCACTACAACTGTCAGGCTTGACTTTCATTTGATAGTGCCATAAATAAAGAGTCTTCAATGAGAGAGCTGATGCAGCAGTTCTCTACAAAAAGGCTCCAGGCGGGGAAAGTAGCTAGAGGCTGCAACACTGCAGCTCCACTATGAAGGTTGATGACACACAGGAGATACGCAGGGTTATAAAAACAGCCAGGAAATGAGATGGGGGGAGGGGAGACTGAAGATTGAAGATGGAACCTTAGTGTATGTATCGCTGTTGTTGTTGTGTACTGTCAAGTTGAAACTAACTCATAACTAACCCTCAAGTGGGTTACCATGAGGAGATACTACCCATCTTTTTCCCTTAGAGCAGCATCTTCTTGTTGCCAGCACAACTCCATACCACTAGACTACCAGAGTTCCCTTACCACTAGGATATTTGATTTAAGATTGAAGTTCCCACATTTAAGATTTTAATATCATTTTATAGTGACATTGTTTTAATTTTGGAGATTCTTCACCTATAAATGCTATCCACTTCCTAAAAAGCATGCCTCTGGAAACACTATGAAGTTTGATAAATGTCAACAGTTATAGAAAGGCTTCACGGCTTTTGTTCATAGGGTTGCTATGAGATGTGCTTGACTTGATTGGCAATCAACAATATATATATATATACATACACGCACACACACTTTCTTCACAAGGCAGGATCTGTCTAACACATCTCTGTGTGAATGACCAAGGTAAAATGTGGACATACACTAAGTTCTCAAATAATAATAATTAAATAAATGACAAGGACAAAGTATTCAATCCTAAATCAGATAGAAAAATGCCAGAGGACATACTTTTCTAGGATCTCCATAAGGTGGGAAGAAGTTCCCACATAGTGTTTGGGTCTATATAACAATAAAGGCTCTATATAATAATAAAGTCAACAAATACTTCTTAATGCCTTCAATGTACCTATCTTTCTTCACAAATAATTCACAATCAACATTCAGAGCAGCAAAGGTGTACGTCAGGATGGTATCCTCTCTCCATATACCTATTCAATGTGTATGTTGGACATATTCAAGAAGCTGGACTCTATGAAGAAGAATGTGAAATGAGGATAGGAGGAAGACTCATCAACAACCCAAATTATGCAGATGACATAACCTTGCTTGGTGAAAGTGAGGAAGACTTGAAATATTTGTTCCAGAAGATCAAGGACTACAGTCTCCAATATGGATTGCATCTCAACTCAAGAAGACAAAAAATCCTCACCACTGGACTGATAAACAACATCATAATAGATGGAGAAAAGATTGAAATTGTCAACAACTTCTTCTTATTAGGATCCACAATCAATACACTTGGTACCAGAAGTTAGGAGATCAGGAGATATATTGAACTGGCCAAGCCCATTATCAGGCAACTATCCAAATTACTGAAGAGCAATGATAGTTTAAAGATTAAGGTATACCTGATTCATGCCATAGTCTTTTCAGTCACTTACTATGTATCTAAGAGCATAGTAATAGAAAATGAATAAGGATGACAGAAGGAGAACTGATGTCTTTGAGCTGTGGTGTTGAAGCAGAGTAGTGAATATCCCATGGACTGCCAAAAGAACAACAGATATGTCTTGGAAAAATTGCAACCAGAGTGCTAAGCTTCACCTCACATACTTCGGGCATACTGCTAGGAGAGGCTATTCCTTGGAGAGAGGCGTCATATTTGGAAAGGAAGGAAGGATGGTGAAAGAGAAGACCCTCAACCAGATGAGCTGTCATAGTGACTACAGTAATGAGCTCAAGTATGTCAGGTTGTGAAGATGGCACAAGGTAAGACAGGGTTCACCTAAGAACAAACAACTAACAACAACATGTGCTCATCTTTCCTCATGGATCATCCACAACCAACAGCCATGGAAGCAATAGTCAAGAAATCAAAATACATATTGCATTGGGGAAATCTGTCAAGAGCCTCTCTAAAGGGCCAAAGAACAAAAATATACATTTAAAGACTAAGGTGTACCTGATCCAAGCCTTGGTATCTTCAGTTGCTTCCTTTCATCTGAAATTGGAAAATGAAAACTAAAGGAGAATCAATGCCTTTGAATTGTAGTGTTAATGAAGAATATTGTCTATACTGTGGACTACCAAAAGAACAAACAAATCTGTCTTAAAAGGAGTGCAACCAGAGTGCTCCTGACGGAATGGCAAAGGAAACTGTGACAAAGGAGCTCAATCAGAACTGGTTTTGACAAAGACTGCGGCAATATAACAATAGAAACCGACCTCGAGGAATGAGGCTAAAAACAGACTCTCAAGGAACGTGGCAAAACAATAGACTTAAGGAAAAGACACAGGAGATAGTAGAAAATCACCATATGTCTGTCTAATGAAAGGAATGCACCATCAGCTGTGTAACCCCCACTCTCTGCTGGCAAAAGATACATAAACCCTTTTGTAAGTGTGTCCTGACCCGTTCATAATCTGTTATGAACGTATAATAAACCTCAGTTTCTTTCTTTTGCTCTCACTTGGTTATTGGTGTCTTTCTTGTATATCCGAGTCAGAACTTTCTAGTTCTTACTCGAAGAGGTCCCTGGACCTCTTTTGGAAATCATCCCCTTCACACTCCTTAGAGGCAAGGATTATAAAGTTTCACCTCAGTACTTTGAGCATGTTGTCAGGAGAGGCCAATGCTTCCGAAAGGACATCACATTTGGAAAGGTAGAGGGTCAGTGACTGTAACAATAGGCTCAAGCACACAGAGATCATGAGGATGACACAGGATAAGGTAAGGTTCAAATCTGTTGTTAATAGAGTCACTATGATCAATAGCACCTAGCAACAACAACAATGTGGCCATCAGGAGACTGGATGGTAGCATGGATTAAACCTTGAGATGCTAGACAAAAGGCCACAGTTGGAATCCATCAGCTGCTCTATGAGGGAATCATGAGGCAATCTATTTCCATCAAGATTTAAAGACTTAGACACTCTAAGGACTTGTCCTAAAGTGTGGCTGTGAGTGGGAATCAATCCAATTACAGTGGGTCTCGGGGTTTGGTATGTGCTCGTCACTGTGGAATTGTTACTGTTGCCAATAAGACAGATGGATTGCAATATCCACAAGCACTTTATTGGCAGATCTGGTAGAAAGCAGTGAGATCCTTCTCAGAGACTGCCTCCCTTTCTGGGAGTGGTCATTAGGCTATTACACCTGGGTTAGACACCGCTCACCTGTGTTAGTAAAATCAAAGAATTTTCACGTCTGAAAAAAACCCACAAAACAACTGACACACAGGTAACAGTAAACATGCAACCTACAAAATAGTTAACACATGACTGAGAAAAATGGGCCCTGAAAAGATAAAGCCTAACTCAGGAACCTGCCCTCCTGACAAACAGGCAGATTAAGATACAATTTATATATGAATGGGAAAAACCGTTTCAAAGAGGTAAACAGTGATCTAAGAGAAATGCATTTCCTCTCCTAGTAAACAGAAAGTTTAAACTACTTTATATGACTAAAGAAAGAAACCTAAGAATTCTAAGGCAAAATAACCAGTTTTGCAGGCTGGAGAAAACTGATGTCAGTATTATAACTATCATTTTATAACTGATACTTATTTAGAGAATTCTGAGCTTATTAATACCACCTCATCAGAATCGCTGTGGTGGTGATTATACACAGTAAACATAGTGTTATCAGTACTTTTCTAGAGACAAGGAAGTGCAGGGTGCAGTAGTGGTAAAAAGGAAAGGTCCTAGCATCAGGTAAGTTTTTGTCAACAGAGAGATTCAGTGAGAACCCACTGTGCTCATCTGTAAGTACTGCGAGGATAGTAACTGCAGCCTGGGCTTCTCAACCACTTTCAGAAAAATACAATTGACTCTGACATAAAGAGTAACAGATCTCTTAAGACATTGAAAATTGGACTAAATTTTAAGGTCCAGATTGACCATCCTATATAGAAAACTTCTCTCCTGGAGAATAAATTACTTTCATTAATGAAATTTCCAAGTTTCCTTACAATGCCTCCCCTGTCTCCCTTTACCCTTACAGTATCACATCAACCACCACTAACCCCTTCAGCTTGGAGGAAACCCAAAACAAGAATACTGAATGTTTTCTTTAGGAGTAACTATATGGACATCCGCTGAAATATCACATCTGATAAATGAGAATGACTTTGAAGTAAAGAGAAATTGTTGTTGTTGTTATGTGTC
>NW_006399790.1:20343065-20348284 GCF_000299155.1 Elephantulus edwardii
CATTTATTCCTGGGGCCTTATTTTTTGCAATTTCCTTCAAAGCAGCTTGAACTCCTTCCTTCATCACCATATAAATGTGAACTGTTCTTTTCAGATGTAGAAATTACTTTTTTTACTAACAAAAGTGCATTGTTAAATGAGCTAGTGTTTCACCTAGTATAAAACCCAATGACCACTCCCAGGCGGGGAGGCAGTCTTGGAGGTGACATGCTGTCTTCCAGATCTTCGTAGTAAAGTGCAATTTTGCACTTTCTATTAATATTGCAATCCGTTTGTCTTATTGGCAATTGACTATACAAAGAACCCTTCGCATTCAGTAACACTTGCATCAATTCTGACTCATATTGACTCTGTAGGACAGATTAGAACAGCCTCATAGAGTTTCTTAGGTTGAAAAGTCACAGCAGATTGTGCTGCTTACCCAAAAGAACTATGTGTCTCTGGCTGTTCCAATCCACCAGCACACAGGAGTTAAATGGGCAGTCTCCATAAAGATTTAGAGTTTGAATAAAAATGGAAGTGAATTTTTAATCATTATGGAAGTAGACTTACAGATCTTTTCTCACAGGAGTCCTCAAACATCCAACTTTTCAGTCAGTAGCCAAGTGTTTAACCATTATGCCAAGCAGGGCTCCTTCAAAGCCCATAGTCTTTACCGGTCAAATTCTTTCAAAACAGCCTTATAAGCATTTAAGTTGAGTATTGCTTTTATCTTGAGATTTGCATATTGAAACTGAAGGGAATTACATGTGTTTTATTGATACCCATGTTCTAATTCTAAATTCAGCCAGTATCAAACTAGATACAAGATGAGAGGGTAGGGAGCAATGAGAGAATAATTTATCTCCCAAAAAAAAAAGCTCTTAGAAGGACCCTTTAAGATCCAATTTCTACAGATACTTTTCCCCCTTCAAACTCATGCAGCACTTGGGATTCCTTTTCACCAAGATGAGAGAAAATGGTTTTGAAACTGCTGAGCTTAATTGATTTGCAGCCACACTAACTCAGACCCCAGAGACTCCAATTACATATCCTATCATATCCAGGGCCTGCGGGAAGCCAACTTTTCCCCTGAGATTTGTAGATGGGTTTCACAGTCAAGTACTATGATTAACCCAAAGATCTTCCTTTGAGAGAGATGAGGACACCACAGTTCTCTCATCCTTAATGCTAGATTAAGAAATTTTACTCTATTAGAAAGGTGATACACAGCTGGTGAGTGGAAGTTGAAAAACTCAAAGGAGTCGATAAAACATTTTCTCAGATTATTTATGTTGATATGCTAATGAAGCGAAATATTTTAAGTCACATTTTTCTCTTCTCCAGGCAAGATGCTAATGGCTCTGAGGCATTCACAGACAGACCTCAGACAGACCAAGCACTTACACCAGACTGTGTATAAATTTTTAGAAGCATGGAAAGCTTCAAGCACTTTGAAGTGCTTTCAAACATATTAGCCTTGCCACACACACAAAACATAATAGGCTTGGTCAATGGCAGAGAAAGAATAATGTTGTTAATTCAAGCAGCTTGAAAGTGAATCATCCACCCCAACAATCCAGATTGATTTCATGTTCTTTGGACAGTGTGACTCAGTCCTTCCCTAGAAGGTTCATGGGCAATCACCATCTTATTTAGGCCCTATTCACAATTCTCTGTTTCTGTATGGACAAAAGAAACCTAATAATTTTCTGTAATCTAGCCTGAAATATTAACCTTAAGTGATTGTGCCTCTATGGAAAGAGGTTGGCTGTGCAGGCAAAACTCAAGGTCACAAACCAATTACCCTCTTTGGTAATTGATATTAAGTGGGAAGGAGAGCAAGGATTAGGTCAGTATGAAGGGGGGAGGGAATACAAATTATAGGCTAATTTAAAAGAAACACTGTTTTCTTATTAGGTATGAATTAGTATATCAATCTGGACTCAATGCTTTAAGGAAATATCTGAGAGAGGCCCTTGAGAGACCTATTTAATGAACAACTAGGAATTAATTTATAATTGATAGATCAATTACTGTTCTAAAGGGAAACTTCTAAAATATTTGTAAATGCCTAAAATAGTTTAAAGTCTTAAGGGTAGTAAATAATCTTATCTGAAATCAGATTAAACTTTCAATGAAGAAAAGCTTTGCTAATATTGGCAAAATGATAATAAATATTGAATTTGAGCAATGTGCTGTATAGGACTCATTGTCTTTATTCTCTCCACTATAGTGTATGTTTAACATTTTCAAATTCAAGTGTCTAAAAAGAATAACATCTTTTTGAAGACTACCGAACAAAAGTAAATGCCAGATCAATCATCTAAATGCTTACCGATTCTCATTTAATGGGACTGATATTAAAGATGCGACTCAATTACAAAGTTTTATCAATGCTTCCAGATCCTTGAACTACACTCTCCCATACTCAGACTACCTATAGTCAAGCTAGAGACAAAGGTAATTGGGATCCTATAGAGGCATAATTTGTTCTTCTAGTGAAAATATCCTGAGAGAAGGGTAAAGAAAAGGTATTGGACCAGGAGATGAAGAGCTGGCTTTGAAAGCCAAAGCCTGTTTTGATGGCATCACCTGCTGTTAGCATCTCTCTATCAGAAGAATTTGTTATGGGAAGAAATAGTCCTACATTCTCTCTCTTGCTTCAGCTCAATCAATCACCATCATAAGTAGGCCACTTCTTCCTGGCCAAAATAAACTCAGCAAGAGAAAAATCTCATTGGAGACTATGTTTTTAGCCCATTCCTCTGCTCTAATGAGGGAGTTTTCAAGCTCTGGAGTGCCTAGCAGACTGGGGAACTTCTTTGTCAAGCACTTTTCTCCCTTGCCTTTGTTCCATTGAACATCTCGGAGGGGCTTAGTGGGATTGGTTAGTGAATTTTTTCATGTGGATTTTTAATTTCACCAAGAGAACATGTTCCAGCCAAATAGTAATAATTCTTATAAGTACATTGCACTCTCCCCATGGCAAAGTAAATTAAAGTGAAGAAGAAAAATATTTTATAACTGAATCTCATAGGAGTCACATAGTACAGTAGGCTTTCTCAAAACACGTGAACTATAACAAAGTAGAAAAGTTTGTATAAATTGCTGCAGTTAGTTACTCAGAATAAGTAGCACACGCACAAATCTATCCTTGTCCCCATGGAGAAAACTGGGCCTATCAACTATCTTAATAATCAACTACAAAGAATAACAGGTAAGAGTCAAGTACCACAGGGAAATAGTAAAAAGAAAAATACAGCCAACTCTCTGTGATCGGCCACCATGACACAATGGTATTTATGATCCCACTTTGGTCTATTCTTATTTTAAACCCATTAGATTAATTTCCTTTCCTTTAAGCAAATTCTAGTCTACAGAAAGGAATTTAAAATGGAGAGATTGAATTGATCTTAGTGTTCACAAATGCTGTTGTTTCAAAAGTAGTCTTAGATGTGCATTATGCCATTTTTTTCATATTCCTAGCAATCTTTTTTAAAAAAAGTCCATTGAGTTAAATATCACAGATCTTTTGCATATTCATTCAAACATTCATGCACACTTTGTTTTCTGGAATTAATAACATTCCCACCTTGCCACAGCATTCTTCTCACTTTCATCTATGATTCTCATTTCCCTCCCTACTTCCATCCTATCCCTTCCTGCCTTTTGAGTGTTCTCTCTCAGTAAATATTTCTGAGAAAGTATCATAAACATTTGTTTTAAGGAGTGGGCACCTCCCTAGTGTTATTTTCCTCACCTTATAGGCACAGCTATTGTTTGGCTGAACGTAGTGCCACAGGATGATGAGTTTACTTCCAAGCTCAAATGATTATTGAGGGCTATTGTTTCAGGGAGGCCAGCAAGCTCAGACACTTCTGTAAATATATCCATCCATAGTCAAGCCATTTTTGAGGGCTTTTTCCACATTTTTTCTCCCACTTTTGTACAGGACCCTGTCCTGTGATCTTTTAGAGTGCTCAGTGTTGATAGCTGGGCACCATCTAGTTCTTCTCATCTCAGAATAGTGGAAGTTGAAATCCACATGGTCCATTAGTCCTTTTGACTAATTGTTTTAATCCAGCATTCTTCAGATTAACTTTTCCTTGTTTTGGACAGAGAAAGTTGTATCTTAGATGACTGCTAACAACCTTTAAAAACTCCAATCACTACTCATCAAAGTAGGATGAAGAACATTGCCATTGTGAGCTATTTTACACAAATTGACCTTGATATCCCTAGAGACTAGGGTCCTGGGGCCCTAAGACTAGCAATTTTTCCCCTCAGGGTGTTTGGTTGTGATTAAGATATTTAAATAGCTTTGGCAATTTGGGGCTGTATGATGCATAGATATATTTACAGAACATGCAAATATGTATGTAGAATTATTATCTGACTCAAGATTTTAAAAAATGATATATTGACAGGGAACTGCCAGAAGTTCAATCTGGGTTGAGATAAAGGCCGCAGCACCAAGAATATCATTGCTGATGTCTGATGGGTCCCGGCTAAAAGTAAGGAATACCAGAAGAATGTCTATTTGTGGTTTATTGACTATACAAAGGCATATGATTGTGTGGATCGTAATAATTTATGGCTAACATTGAGAAGAATGGGAATCCTAGAACATTTAATTGTGCTCATATAAAATCTATACCTAGATCATGAAGCTATTGTCCAAGCAGATCAATTACATTTCAACATCAAGAAAACAAAGATCCTCAATACATGACCAACAGTCAACATTATGATAGATGGAGAAAGGATTGAAACTGTCAATGATTTCAACTTGCCTGGATCAACAATCAACACCCATGGCAGCAGCACTCAGGAAGTCAGGAGATGTATTGCATTGGGCAAATCCACTGTTAGGAATCTCAACAAAATGATGAAGAGTAATTATATCAGTTTGAAAATATCCCATAGACTGCTTAAAGAACAAACAGATATGTCTTGGAAAAAGAGAGTGCTCCTAGGAGACTCCGTCTATCATATTTTGGATATGTAGCTAGCCGAGCCTATTCCTTGGAAAGGGACATAATGCTTGGAAAGATGGAGGATCAGTGTAGGAGAGGAAGATCCCAACAAGATGAATTGACATGGTGACTTCAACAATGGGCTCTAGTGTGTCAAAGATGACAAGAATGGACTTATATCCAGAATTTATGAAATACTTGAGCACCACAAAAAAGATAAAGGTAAATAATCCAATAGAAAAATGTGTACAGGATATGAAC
>NW_006399790.1:20348994-20350056 GCF_000299155.1 Elephantulus edwardii
TATATTCTTTCCATCTTGTTTTAATACTTCCTGGATCATTTCATATTCTTCCTAAAGCATCCTTGATTATAGCCACTCTAGGTTTGAATTTGTTCTTCAGTTCCTTGAGCTTAAGAAATGCTGAGCGAGTTTGGCCCTTTTGATTTTCCAACTCCAGGTCCTCGTACATTTCATTGTAATATTTTGGTTTGTCATCCTGTGTTGCCTTTTGGAATCTTCTGTTCAGCTCCTCCCTGAGAAGACATTACCACTAAACTTAGGAGATACTGGTCACAGCATAAGAAATTGTCAGCTGTTGACGTGTTTGGAATCACAGAAGCCAAGAAAGCTTCAGATACAAGCTGTCAGATCAAGGGTTGGACAATGGAAGATAAATGTTGAAGGAATTCAGGAGAAGTGAAGGGGTATCCTGGTGGAGGGTGGAGCTGGGAAATAAGTGGGTCAAGACGCTGGGCCAAGGGCAGGGACAACACTGTAACTAATGGTTATCCTCACAATGAGGAATTTATCTTTCACTGCTCTATCAACTGCTTGTCTGTCAGATACTCCCCTAAATCTGAACATTCAGATTAAGACAGACTAGGAAGAAGGATTAGCCATCCACTTCTGAAATAGCAGGCCTTTGAAAACCCTATGTACAACAGAACACACGTAGTCTAACAGAGAGGGCAACTGAGGTAGAACTCTCAAGTATGGAAATACAAAGGAAGAGGAACAGCCGTAAGCAGACACTAGTGATTGGAACATGGAATGTGAGAACCAGGAATGTAGAAAAATTAGATATTGTTAAAAAAGAAGTGGAACACAAATATTGACATACTAGGCACTGGAGAGTTGAGATGGACTGGCATGGGGCATTTTGAGTCAGATGATCATATGATATATTACTCCAGAGATGAAAAGGTGAGAAAAAATTGGGTTGCTTTCATAGTTAAAAAAGTAACTTCTAGATCTATCTTGAAGTACAACATTGTGATTGACAGGATAATATCTATATGCTTACAAGGAAGTCCAGTGAATACCAACATCATTCAGATATATGCACCAACAACCAGAGCTAAA
>NW_006399790.1:20350156-20362211 GCF_000299155.1 Elephantulus edwardii
AAGTGTTCTGAGCTTATCATTCTTCTCAGAGTCAGCCACAGTTTGTTATGATCCACACAGTCAAACGCCTTTGCATAATCAATGAAACACAGATAGACATTCCTCTGGTATTCCCTGTTTTCAACTAAGAACCATCTAACATTAGCTATACTATCCCTAGTACCACAACTCCTTCTAAACCTAGCCTGGACTTCTGGCAATTCTCTGCTGATGTGTTGTTCCAGTCGTTTTTGGATAATCTTCAGCAGAATCTAGCTTGCATGTGAAATCAATGAGATTGTTCTATAGTTTCCACAGTCTGTTGGGTCACCCTTCTTTGGGATGGGAACAAATACAGATCTCTTCCAGGCAGTTGGCCAAGTGGTTGTTCTCCAGATTTCTTGGCACAACTTGGTGAGCATACCCAGGGCACAAACCATAACAGGGAAACACCAGAAACATATTTTAAATTTATATGCTACTTATTTAAAAACTTGCTATGTGGTACGTAACTGTGTTTGACACTGGGAAAATGACACTTAAAAGTTTTCAATGACAAAAAAAGTTTCAACAGCATCTCCCCAGTTTTGTTTTTCAATGACACCTTTACAACTGGGACTGATTTAATCCTCCAACATAAATAATATGGTAATAATCATTCATCATGTTTTATAGATAGTAAATGAAGACTTTGAAAAGTAGTAATGTATGGCTGCAGCCAAGGACCTCTCTAGATTATTGAGGAGCAAATGATGTCAGTTTGACGACTGAGGTACATCTGATTCAGGCCATGGTCTTTTCAGTCACTTACATCTTAGAGTCACTTTCATCTGAGAGCCAGACAGTGTATAAGGATGACAGAAAAAGAATTGACACCTTTGAGCTGTGGTGTCGGAGAAGAACACTGAACATCCCATGGACTACCAAAAGAACAAACATGTCTTGAAGAAGGTGCAGCCAGAGTACTTCTTGGAGGCAAAAATGATAAAGCTTCGCCTCACTTACTTCGGGCATGTTTTTAGGAGGGGTTATTCCTTGGAGAGGGACATCATGCTTGGAAAGGCAGAGGGTTGTTGAAGGAGATGAAGATCCTCCACTAGGTGAATTGACAAAGTGACTGCTGCAATGGGCTCTAGTGTGTTAGAAATTATGAGGATGGCACAGGATAGGACAGGGTTTAGATCTGTTGTTCATAAAGTTTTTATGAGTTGTATTTGATTCAATGGAACCTAATTTAAAAAAAAAAACATAGTAGGGATCAGCAAACCATGATCTCTGGGCCAAATCTAGCCCACCATCTGTTTTTGGTAGGACCTGCAAGCTAAAAATGGCATTCACATTTTTAAATGTCTGGGAAACAAATCAAAAGAATACTATTTTATGACATTTTAAGTTTACACAAAACTAAAAAAATCTGTATCCATAAATAAAGTTTTATTGGCACATTGCCTGTGGCTGCTCTCTCACTATAATGGCAGATATAACACCTGCAACAGCAATCACAGGGCCTATGAAGTCTAAAATATATTCTTTAGTTCTTAAAATAACACTTTTGCTGACCTTGGCACTAGAGTATGTGCTCTAAGATCAGACTTAGAATCTGGTCTCCTGACTTCAATTACCATTTTCCTTTTAACTATAGCACTTCAAAGTCCCAAAGTCAAGGATAGTGCTCACATGGAGGACAGACTAATACATACTTTCCTGACTCAGTATGGCCCCAAAGAGTTTCAGTCTAGCTAGAAATCCCAAACAATATCCCTTATTGCTGGTTTTTAATTTATAAAAGTTTATCAGAGCTTATACTTAGGTGCATTCTTCTCTTTGTAAACTATCACAAACTTTTAAAAAATTGAAATCTCCTTCTCACAATCCTGAAGGTGAGCATTACTATTGGACAGTTCCTCATGCCTGGTAACCTCCACTCATTCAAGTTTTATGCCCTGGCTTCTCAGAGGCAGGGTTATCCACTTGAAAACTCCCTTGGAATTCTTCCTAAAACACCTTATCAGTTGCAGCTGAATCAAGTTCAACTCAGGAAGGTTTTATTTGTGTCGAGTAGAATTATATACCACAGGGTTTCCAATGGCTGGCGGTTTTGGGGGGGTGGTTGTTTGTCTTTTTAAGTAGATAAGCCTTTCTTCTGCATCAGGATGGATGGCGAAGAGATTGAGATTGTTCATGGCTTCAGTTTGCTCGGCTTCACTGTCAACACTCTTGGCACCAGCAGCCAGGAAATCAAAAAACATATTGCAATGGGAAAGTCTGCTGTTAGGGACCTCTCTAAAGTATTCAAGAGCAACAGTGTCTCTCTGGAGACTAAGGTCCGCCTGATACAGGCCATGGTCTTTGCAATCACTTGTTATGCATCAGAGAGTTGGACAATGACTAGGGAGGACAGAAGGAGAATTGACGCCTTTGAGCTGTGGTGCTGGAGAAGAGTATTGAATGTACCATGGACTGCCAAGAAAACAGATTCATCCTAAAGAGGGTTAAACCAGGCTACTCCTTGGAGGCAAGGATTCTGGGGCTTCGTCTGACATACTTTGGACATGTTGTAAGGAGAGACAGGTCCTTGGAGAGGGACATCATGCTTGGTAGGGTGGAGGGACAGCGCAGGAGGTGAAGACCCTCTATGAGGTGGATTGATTCAGTGACTGGGGTAATCGGGATGGGTGTGTCAGAGGCAGTGCGATTGGCACAGGATAGAGCAGGGTTTAGGGCTGTTGTCCATGGGGTCGCTATGAGTCACAAGCGACTCGACAGCACATAACAACCACAATAAGAAGGCTTTCTTCTAAGATGCCTCTGGGTAAATGTGAACTTTCAGTCTTTCATTTAGCAACTGAGTGTGTGAAATGTTTGCACCACTCAGGGACTCCCACCTAAACCACTGCCTCACAGGCTCATAAACTGCCTACTGGGTCAACAAGTCCCTAAACCCTTTTCTGCCCTGTCTTGTTCTGAATCAGATACTCTGGTTGATTCCTTATACTATGTGTTCCCAACATTCCTACACCTGCCTCTGGCCCTGCTCCCATCCCTGTAATTTATTTCAGTTACCATCTATTTAGTCCAGTCAGCCATTTTAGCTGATTATTTTCACCATTATGCCAAAATCACCTACTTACTTGATCGCAAACTCACCTAGTGGCTGTGCAAGAGAAAGACACAGAAAACTGCTTATGTAAAGCTTATAACTAAGCAAACCCTATGAGGTATCTCTATTCTGTTCTGTGGGGTCACTGTAAGACAGAATCAACTTGCCAGCACCCAGCAATGATAGTTTTGTGCTGAATATGCCCAATTGACCATGAGTAGTTCTTGCTCTCAAAACTACCTTTTTCACATGACACTCGACTCCAAAGATAAAATGCTTTGCAATCACTGTACTAATGACAGTGAAGTTTATGGGGGAAAGGATAAGGGGGGGGAAGCAAACACATCCCTATAAAGTCCATTCTAATTCATATTGACCTTATAGGACTGGATAGAACTTCCCCAGAGGGTTTCCAAGGTTCCATAGCAGGTAGCTCTTTACTCTTATGTGACTGGTGAGTTTGAACTACAGATCCCTCAGCAATCACTCTTGACCACTCCAGGAATTCTGGAGGAGAAGAGAAGAGAGTCAATATAAGTATTCTTTTCCTTTAAAATTATACAAAGATACCCCCCCACCCAAGTGTATTCATTGCTTGATCACCTCCAATAAATTTTCTGTCCTAGTTCTGGCATAAGAGCTGTATTTCAGTACTTCCAACTTTATGAGATACTCTATAGCTGAGCCCAAACATAGCCTCAAGTCATAGGAGGCCTCAGGCAGTTAATACTAGAATTAGTACATGAAAATTATTTAACATACTGTTTTAAACTGTTGTTTCCCAAATTTCTTAATGCATATGATCTCTTTCAACATCATGACCCTGTTAAAGTACTAAAGAGTATGCATACATCATTGTTGTTTTTCTATATAAGACCCAAAGAATGAAGCTAACTTTCTTTAAAAGTACCTTAGTAATGTAATCAGGGATAATGATAATTAGAATCTATCATTATGTTGTCCCTGACACAAAAGAAATACAGTCCTGGAAAAAATGGCACCAAGTCCTTGCCTACAAGTAGCTACTAACTATTTGGGTTTTCTTTGCCTTTCTACTGAACAGGGTAGCTGATTTGAGGCAGCACAGAGATGTAAATAAATCCACAGAGTTCTTAATAATTTTCAAGTTCTCAGTAATTAGTCAATACCAAAAAGAAGGAAAATAGAAATAGGAATTAGGATTAATATTGAAAAGTGGGAGAAGGATTGTTAATGGCAGAATAACAGTCTTTAAAATCTGAATTGGCCACCTCCCAAATCACTGGGTGTTTGGATTATTCTGGTAAAATACTAAATCAATTTTCATGGAAAGTGGATGAATACTAGTCTAGTAAGTGACAGATTATAGAATGGATCATGTTGTGTGTTTGTGTACTGTAGAGTAAGAACAGATCCATTGCTGACACTCTGGCAAGTGGTCAGAGGCAGTTAATCACAGGGGAGGAGATCGCCCATCCTACTCCCATGGAACAGCTGGAGGCCTCAAACCGTGTGTCTTCAGGGTTGCAGTACAGCTTCTTGCTACTAGGCCACCAGAGTGTTGTTGTTGTTGTTGTTGTTGTTGCTGTTGCTGTTGTTGTTGTTAAGTGCCGTCGAGTCGTAGACAACTCATAGCAACCCTATGAACGAGAGACCTGAACACTTGTATAACTTTCTGCACTTCTCCAAGTTCATAGGGTTTCTGGAGGCAAGCTGTTTCAGAAGTAGATGTCACTCCTGCCTCCAAGCTTGTTTTAATCAGAGAGCTCCACCAAACACTGTCCACTATGGGTAAGCATTATCACATTTGAAACATCAGTGTCACAGTGTTCAGCATCACAGCAACCATGAGTTAACTCTGTACAGCAAATGGACAGACCTCAAAAATATACCAAATCTTAAAGAAAAATTATTATACTAGAGAATTCAGACTACCTGTTTGGTTACGTTAGCTGGCTAATTCAAATAACTATTAATAACTCACTCACTCACTGCAGGTGAGCTAGTTCTGACTCAAAGAGACATTCCATCTGGTTTCTGAGGTTGTAACTCTTAATGTGAGGAGACTATCCATCTTTCTCCCAGTGAGCCACTAGTGGATTCAAACCACTGGAGACTAGAGACCTTTTGTGCAATATACAATGGACTATGTACTGGTGGGTTGGGTTTTTTTAAACAGTCCACTACTGTCTTTACTTAATTGACCAAGGGTGTTTCAGGATAGGATAGGGTTCATGACTGTTGTTCATAGGGTTGCTATAAGTCATACTCAACTCACTAGTACATAACAACAACAAATGCTTGCCTACAAAGTTCATATATGTTGTGTTTCACAGTATTTTCAGTCACATAGTGTTTCATACAATCATTCCCATTCATTAAGTTTTGTAAAATTAATCACCATTGGACTATGCCCATTATTACCCTGTCTTTTCAGGTCCCCACCAGCTCTTGCCCATTTCCTTCATCCCACCCTCCACCCACTAAGTTGTGCAACCCTGTGGTTTCAATCCTACTCCTCTTCAGCCCTCTGCTCCCATCTCTTCCTTTCTTTGGTTCCCATACATATATTCCTAGTTATCCTTATATTTTTACAATAATGGTCTTATGCAGTATTTGTCCTTATAAGACTGAGTGAATTCACTCAGCATAATGCTCTCCAGTCTCTCCCAAGTTATGTAGTATTTTTTAAAGTGTTGCTCCTCAGTGCTGCATAGTATTTTATTGTGTATATTGCTGTTATGGACCATCGTGTAGTGGCCAACTTATAGCTGACCAACCCTCCTGTGGGTTTTCAGAGGCAGTAAATAGTACAAGATGAGATTGTTCTTTCTCCCATGGAGCAGCTGGTAAATTAAAATTGTGTGCCTTTGGGTTGGCTTCTTACCACTAAGCCACATAAATAGGGTATGATTAAGCTATTTTTACTTTCCCATTCTTTATTGGAAGCTTTTATCAAAGGATTTAGGGAATTTAAGGAGCTCTAGTGGCATAGAAAGGAGAGAGAGATAGGCAATCTCCTCCCGTGTGATTAACGGCCTCTGAAAACTCATGAAATCTATAACAGTGGTAGTAGGCAGTATTTGTCCTTTTTGTGACTGATATATTTCACTCAGCATGATGTCCTCCAGGGTCCCCCATGTTGTGTAATGTTTTCCAAGTTCATTGTTTTTCAGTGCTATGTAGTATTCCATTGTCTGAATATACCATAGTTTTTCTATCCATTTGTATGTTGATGGGCATTTGAGTTACTTCTACCTCTTTGCAGGTCTGACCTGAGGGGTTAGGAGGGGACTAGGATAAGAGTGGATAGATAATGACCATTGCATTAGAACAGATGAAGGAAAGAATTATTTAAAATTAATATATGATTAGGCATGATACATACGACAAGAGTAAGAGGTAAATCATTGCAAAGAGGATGGGGGACAGGAGGTAGGTAATTGTGCAACAAGGAATATTTTTAACAAAGTGAACTGGGGAGGAGGAAGGGAGGAAGATGGGGTAAAAATGTACAGCAATGAATGTTGAAAATCTAACTTCCCTGTAAACATTCATTAAAACTACAAATAAAATAAAATTTTATTTGAAAAAAAAAAACCAGAAAAAAAATCCACTGGAGGGGTCAGTTATTTATCAGTTCTGACTTAACGGCACACAACAGTAACAACAGTGACATAGTAAAGAGTTCTGATGGCATGTTGCACTGCTCACCAAATGGTCAGTGGCTTTAATCTACCTGCCACTCCACAGGAGAAAGATGGGCAGTCTTGTCCTGCAGATATTTACAGCCTTGGAAATTTGATGGAGAGTTGTTATGAGCAAGAAACAACTTTCTGAGCGTGTATTTAGGGAATTTAGAATTCCCAACTAGAAGAAAGAAAAATGTGTCCTAACCCAATCTTCCTTGGAGAGCTGTTATTTTTATGGATATAGGGAAAAGTTACTGACCATCAAAATATATTTTTCAATCTTTCACTTACAATGAGCCTCTCACTGTATTACCCCACTTACAATTTTAATTTAATTCCCTGTAAGTATAGCACATTTCCTGAAAGTGAGAGCTTATATCTCCCTTTCTCCTGTACCTCCCCCTCAATTTAACCCACTACACACACATCAAGGTCTAATTTTCACTGCATGTATTTATGTAACCTGCCAACCCATTATGCAATTTATACCAGAAGGCTGGTAATAAAGCAAGACCTTCTCCAAGGTCATTTGTATACTCTGTGATATCTGAGAAAGTACTGAGAGAAAAATAGGTAGATAACTCAATCTGTCTTGTGGCTCTAAGGAGACTGTACAAATACCTCATTTCCATAACAACATTGTACTTGGTGTCCCAACATAATGAATGAATATGCTATGACTGAAGACTAAACAGAGGCTAATGGTAAATGCATTAATTAGCAACATGTTTACACTTCTCCCGGGAAGGATGGTCATTTGTTACAGCTGCTGTCATGCAAGAATACTTACTGAAGTTGGGTCTCCACTCTGGGAACAGATATAAATTTGTGAGATTCTCCCACATTATCATTTGCTGACAGGCATTAATGACACTAATGAAGTCAGGAGTCCTTGATTCAAACACACAAATGATTAGAGTTGATAATAGATATGCGAACAAAGTCCTTGTTAATGAATTTATTAATGATGCAGAGATGGAAGTTTAAAAAGGGGTGTCTAGACATGTATTTATAGCACCTCCACCTCCTTCAATCAAAGATAATTCTTCTATCTCTTTGATTTATCTGTTTTTTAGTTATACAACTAAGCAAGCAGAATAATCCAGTAAGAGAAATTCAGAGAAAAGAGAATAGATGCAGCTCTATTATTAGGTTAGTGACAATAAAGTATAGGAATAGTGCAGGAAATAAAAAGATCACCAGCCTTTGTCTTATAAAATATGTAGTGATGGATGCAAATTAGAGGACTGATTCAGAACAGAAAGAGTATTCACTAATCATGTCCCAGCCAAGCTGAAGTCAGTTTAGAACAGGATGAGTATATTATTAGTAATTTATCTTTGACATCATTGATTTCTTAGGAAACTATAACCTTTCAAAAAAAGTCACATTTCAATGAAGGAAATAGTGTATGTTGACAACCATTCTATTAACAATTTATAATTTTGTTACCATTTCCTGTCATAATTGAATTACCAAATGCATCTATTTCTGATCAAGAGAAGGCAGAGAGATTGCCAATATTTGCACAAGGTCATTCCTTGTTGTCATTCATGTCTGCCCTGATTTAGCAAACTGGTTTAACCAACTTGTAAAGCAAATGTATTAAGGACATTACTGTTGTTGTTTTTGTGTACCGTCAAGTTGGAACTGACCCATAGCTGACCCTTCAGCAGATTTTCAGAGACAGTTAATCACACAGGAGGAGATTGTCTTTTCATCTCCCATAGAGCAAATGGTGGATTTGAACCCTGTGTCTTTGGGAGTTCAATGCAGTTTCTTATCGCTAAGCCACCAGAGCTTAGCGATAGTAAGGACATTACTAGAGAAGACAAAAACAAGTGACTGGGGCAAGTAATGCAAACAATTGGTTTGATCCTTGCAAGAAGAAATTAACAAAGTCACTTGCTTTATTAGTCTTTTACTGAACAGACTCATCACTTCCAGCAAAGTGTTCAGACCAGGTGTCCTGAGTAGGTATAATCATATTAAAAGTGAATGATAATATTATTGTACTAAGTTGCATTATCAGAGGGAGAATTCCAATGATTAAATTATGGGCTTAGCTATGGGTTCTGAGGCACTAGGTGGACAAGAAGGCCTTGGTTGTCTTTTCAATTAAAATGTATTATCATGAAGCTTTAAAAAAACTGTATTGTGCCACATAAGGGCCCCAGAGTGAAGGCAGGGAGATTGCATTTTTAAGAGAGTGATTACCCACTTAGGCTGTTAGGTATTTTAGGAGTCTGGTTTAATAGGAATCTGGGTTGAATTAAAAGTAAAATGAAGCTGTAACACACAAAGGCCTAATGCTAGCCTTGAGTTTGGTCTCAGTACTATGAGACAGATGGTCTCCCACTGCCTCTCAGATGCTTTTATGCTATACGCATGTTGATTATTTCATTCTGCTAAGAATCTATATGTTCTGTGATCACATGATCAGGCAGGATCCCTCCCCCCACTGAGAATATGCATAATATGGATAGTTTCCAGCTGCCTCTTGCTGCCTTTGTGTTACAGACACACACACACACACACACACACACACACACACACACACCTCTCTCTCTCTACCCAAGGTCCTGTTGCCTCTAGACCCAAACAGCCAAAAGTAGGGTCCAGCTACAGTTTAGAGCTGGGACTCAGAACAGGAAATCCACTTTGGCGGATCACCGGGGCTGCCGGGCAAAGTAGATGCTGTAAATGTAGGGTTGTTATTATTGTTGTTGTTGCTGCTACTGCTGCTGCTACTGATATTGTGCACCATTGAATTGGAACTGTCATAGCTGACCTTCCAGCGGATTTTCAGAGGCAGTCAATCACACAGGAGGAGATTTGCTCATCCTTCTCCCATGGAGATGGAATGGTTTAAGTTACATAAGGTTGAGCAGTTCTACTTGTGGCAGGGTTTTGGTTTTGTTTATTATGTGCCAGGCTTTATACTAGGAAGTCCTGGTGTCAGAGTTATAGGGATTTGTACTGCTAACCTAAAGGTAGCAGTTTAAATGTAAAACTGACTCAGCAAGAGAAACATGGAAAATATCTTATGCAATGTACAGCCTTGGAAAATCCACTGGAGGGTCAGCTATGAGTTGGTTCCAACTCTATAGCAGTAAGTGAATGAGTGAGCCTTTGCACTGTTCTTGTTGTTGTGTACTGCCGAGTCAGAAACGACCCATTGCTGACCCTCCGGTGGATTTTCAGAGGTAGGTAGTCACATGGGAGAAGATTGCCCACCCTTGTCCCACAGAGCAGCTGGTGGCCTTGAACTAGATGCATCCAGGATTGCAGTGCAGCCTCTTACCACTCGGCCACCAGTTGTGAACACAGCAGATATGGTCCCTAACTTTGTGAGGTTTATTTTGTTTGCCTTAGAAATAAAATAGTATAGAGGTTAAGTCTCTGCAGCCAGAAAATCTAGGGTGTGAATCATAGTTCTTCCAGTTATCCATTATGTAACCTTGGCAAATAACTTCTTTATGTGTGCCTTAATTACCTCATTTGAAAAATTAGGATAAAACTTGTATCTGACTCTTGAAGTTAATATTAATGTTAAATGAGTTAATGTATATAAAGAACACAGAAAGGACACTGTCTGTTATATTGTTGTTGTTATCTGTTATCAAGTCAAAACTGATTCATCACCGACCTTCCAGGAATTTTTCAAAGGTTATGAGCAACAACGTCAGGCTGGAGACTAAGGTGCGCCTGAACCAGGCTATGGTCTTCACAATTACGTGCTATGCATTGGATAGTTGGACAGTGAATAGGGATAATAGAAGGAGAATTAATGCCTTTGAGCTATGGTGCTAGAGAAGAGTACCATGGACTGCTAGAAGAACAAACAGGTTTGTCCTGGAGAGGGTGAAGCCAGAATGCTCCTTGGAGTCAAGGATTCTGAAGCTTCGTCTGACATAGTTTGGGCATGTTGCAAGGAGGGACTGGTACTTGGAGAGGGACATCATGTTTGGGAGAGTGGAGGCACAGCTCAGGAGAGGAAGACCCTCGATGAGATGGATCGATTCTGTGACTGTAGTGGTGGGAATGTGTGTCAGAGACGGCGAGGTTGGCACAGGATATAACGGCGTTTAGGGCTCTTGTTCATAGGGTTGCTATGAGTTGCAAATGATTCGATGCAACATAACAACAACAATAACAATTATATGAAGAAGACCGCATGCCTTTATGTTGGCAGTGTAACTCCTTATCATTAACTCCCTTGTTTTATGGTACTACAGCTAAGTATTAGCTGTTTTTATTATTGATGTTCAGTCTCAATTTTCCTATGTTCAGTTCTGACTCATGGCAACTCTCTACTGGGTTTATATACAAAATTATTCTTAACACATTGCCGCAAATGACGGCAAAAAAAATGTGTTTCTAAGCATGGCCATCAATTTAAGTGTGCAGCAACGTGTTAAATTTTAATACATTCTTTTTAAAAAGAATTATCAACCAGAAAATAATTTCCAAAGTTATTCTCAGACCAAAAGTTAATTTTCTTTTCAGGAGAGGACATGAAAATTCTAACCAAAAGGGAATTGCTTTCAGAAATAATTGCTCATCTCTCAAGTTATAAGGTAGAAAATATTTAGTACTTAGAAACAAGCTTGTAGGAACAAAAAGACCTACAAAAATGGGAGAATAAAACATGCAGTTTTATTTAGAATTCTGAGCATCACAAAAGATCAGAACCAAATAATTAAGCACCAAAAGGCTCACAATTCACATCAATACAAAATCAGTACCAAATTAACCACAAAAAGACGGAGACCAAAGATGTCCCAAAAGTTCACTATGTTAAACCACTCTATCATTTTCAACATCAACTGTTCTTCCTGCTCCCTAACCCCAAACATCCCATCCATGCTTTTTTTGGTCTCAGCAATTTACTGGAAGGTCTCAAGGAGTTCACGCAATTGTTGATGATATCAGGCAGAGTTGAGGCAGCTGGCTCAGGTCAGAAGGCTATCCCAAGCAATGAGAAAGGGACGGGTGGGGAGAGAGAGAGCGAGAGGAAGAACTTGAGAGTGTTGAACACAAACTTCTGTTATTGGAGTGCCTGGACAAAGGCTATGCCTGCAGGGGAACTAAGGCTGGTGATCTGGGCCATATGTTCTTATAGCCTTTAGCAAGTCTTTAATCAAAGAAGTCACTTCCTTCTGTGCACCAGGTATCCTATATTGCTCCAAATTAAACACTTGAGTGGGCTTGTTGTTGTTGTTGTTATGTGCCATCGAGTCGCTTGCGACTCATAGTGACCCTATGTACAACAGCCCTAAACTCTGCTCTATCCTGTGCCAAT
>NW_006399790.1:20363121-20366015 GCF_000299155.1 Elephantulus edwardii
AAAAAAAATATCCAAAAGAGTAGAAAATGAACCTACAAATTGGGGGGGGGGGAATATTTGGTAATGACATATATGATCAGAGATAATCTCTAAAATTTATAGAAAACACAAACACTTCAACTTTTTCAATTAAAAAAATGCATAAGAATGATTATATGAAACACAATGTGAATGAAGAATAGTCTGAAACACAGTGTATATGAACTTTGTAATAAAACATTAAAATAGATTCCAAGATGGCAGCAGTGGAGAAAGCACTGTGAGGAGCCGAAGGAGCAGCAAGGTGCATGAAAACGGGACAGTAGAGAGACTGTCACGACACACAGAGACCAACGCACAACGTGGACAGCAGGAATTTGAGTCAGAACTTTTATTAAAATAATTAGTTTGGGAACTACAGGAGCATCTAGCCACACAGCAGGCCCAGCCGAAGCTGGAAGCCACCAGCTGAGCTGCTGTGGAACCCATCCTCCAGGAGAAAGAAGGTTAGCAGTAAATTGACTGAGTTCTCTTAAGCTCCACTAGGAACAAGTGGGTCTGTAAGTATTTGAGTTTTCTTGTGCCCCTGCCTACCGCCCAGGATCAGGCAGGCCCATAGAAATTGAACTGAGTTTTCTTGTACTCTGCCAACTGTGTGGGAGAGCACACAGGAACAAGGGACCACTTGGAATTTGGCTGAGTTCTCTTGGGCCCTGTGGACTGCCCAGTATCTGGTGGGCTGGTGGGGATTTAACTGAGTGTTCTTGGGCACTGCGACTGCCCAAGAGCAAGCGGGCTGGGGGGAATTTGATTGAGCTTTTGGGGACACTGCAGACCAGCCAGAGGTGAGTGGGTCAGTGGGAATTTGACTAAGTTTTCTTGGGTCCCACTGAACCCAGAACCCTGCTGGGGCAGGGGCTGCTGGGCGGGGGTACCTGGGTAAGGTCTGCTAGGCAGGGAACACTGAGGGAGAGCCACTGGGTGGGAGATGAACAGCTGACATTTGAGTAGGGAACTCACTCTGAGTACACACAACAGCTGAAATCTGAGATCCTCATAAGTGGCTGTGGTCCCTGTGGTTGCCCCTCCCACCCCCCCACCCCTTTTCCTGCCCCACCCACCATATGGCTCCACCCCTGTGAATAAACTTCCAGTCAATCAACTTGCCTTTAATCTGGAGCACCTTATTCTGACTTACCTACAAGAGGCTGCTCTCACAGGCCCTGAACTGAACATCCCTTTAATCAAAAGTTCAGAGAAAAACACAGGTGGAGTAGTTGCCCAACTGATTTCTAGAGCATTGTCTTCAGATCAAGAACCTACCAGTACCTCAAAGAAAGCAAGCTGTCTCAGCCACTACAAAAGCACAAAGCAAGACGTCACCCCCAAAAGGTGACATCATATCAATGGATTTCCTGATGCCAGAAAGTCTGATGGAACTTTCTGACACAGAATTTAAAAGAACAATGATTGAATATTTTCAATGGATGAAAGAAAAACTTGAAGAGAACACTGTAAGCAAAAACCAGGAGGAGATTTAAAAATTACAAAACAATGCAAATAAAATAAACAAGCGGCATTGCAAACACAAGAAACCATTATCCAAAATATGAGGTCCAATGTTTCAGATACTGTCATGGAGGGACATGTGAACAGAGTTGAAGAGATGGAACACAGAACCAGTGAAATAGAAGTTAGAAAGGTCACCACTAATCTGCTATGGCAAAAAGCAGAATCAAAAAGAAAGGAAAAAGAAGAAAACCTAAGAATAACGTGGAACGCAATCAAGAGAAATAACATGTGCATCACTGGAATCCCAGAACAGGAAGAAGCAAGCAAAGACACGGGAAAAGTTGTGGAAGAATTACTAGAGGAAAACTTCCCAGGCATAATGAAGAATGAGAGAATATATATCAAGAAGATGAGGGAACACCATATAGAATAGATCCCAATAAATAAAAAATAAAAGATGCAATTAAAGTTTCTTGATACAAATGACAATGAAACCGTCACATACCAAAACCTCTGGGAGACAGCCAAAGCAGTAATCAGAGGTCAATTTATAGCAATAAGCAAACGTATCAAAAGACAGAAAAATAACCACTGATTCTCTAACCCAACATCTCCAACAAATTGAAAAAGAACAGTGAGAAAACCCGACACCCTCTAAAAAAACTGAAATTATAAAAATTAGAGTAGAAATAAATTAATAGAAAATCAAAAAACAATTGAAACCATCAACAAAAAAAGGAGTTGGTTCTTTGAAAAGGTCCATAAAATAGACAAACCACTAGCAAAACTAAGGAAAACAAGAAATAGACATAAATACTCCATACAAGAGATGAAATGGGCAACAACACAATAGACCAACCAAAACAAAAAGGCTAACACTGGAATATTATGGAAAAATTATACTGAAATATGAAAACCTAGAGGAAAAGGACAAATACTTTAAAATTCACAACCTAACTACACTTACACCAACTGAAATTGAACACCTGAACAAACCCATTACAAAAGAAGAAATTGAAAATTTAATAAAACAACTTCCAGGCAAAAAAAGTCCTGGACCAGATGGTTTTACAAGTGAATTTCATGAAACATTCAGAGAAGATCTGTTACCAATCCTACATAAACTATTTCAGAAAATAGAAAAAGATGGAATTCTCCCAGACTCATTCTATGAAGTAAACATATCCTTGATACCAAAGCCAGGTAAGACACCACCAAAATAGAAAACTATAAGCCAATATCTCATGAATATTGCTGTAAAAATCCTGAATAAAATCTTGGCCAATACAATCCAACGATCCATCAAAAAATAATTCACTATGACCAAGTGGGATTCATAACAGGTATGCAAGGATGGTTCAAGATAAGAAAAACAATCAATGTAATTCATCACGTTAACAAAG
>NW_006399790.1:20367430-20370416 GCF_000299155.1 Elephantulus edwardii
GAATGGCAAAGGACACACTGACAAAGAAGATTAATCAGGACTGTCTTTGACAAGCACTGTGGCAATTGGACAATTAAAACAGACATTCGGATGGCGGGGAAGAACAACAAACTGGGGAGGAGGGTGGAGAGAATGGTGCAACAATGAATGAATGAAAACCCCAAATCTCTGTAAATGTTCATTAAAATTAATAAAATTTAATTTAAAAAAGAAAACAAAGCAAAGAACAAGAACCACGATCCTATCAATTGAGGCAGAAAAGGCCTTTGACAAAATCCAACACCTTTTTCTGATTAAAACACTCAACAAAATAGAATTAGAGAATTTCTTCAACATAAAAAATGTATATACGCAAACCCAACAGCTAACATTGTTCTCAATGGAGAGAGATTAAAGGCACTCCCCTTGAGAACAGGAACAAGGCAAGGATGCCCAAGATTACCTCTCCTATTCAATATTGTATTGGAAATCTTAACGGTAGCAATAATGGAAGAGAATAAGAGGTATCCAAATTGGCAAAGAGAAGATAAAATTATCTCTATATGCAGATGATATGATAATATACTTAGAAAACACTAAAGACTCATCAAGACAACTATTGAACATAGTTGACCAATTCAGCAAAGTGGCAGGATACAAGATCAACATACAAAAATTCATTGGATTTCTCTACAGTGATGAAGAGAATACAGAACTGGAACTAAGAAAATCAATAACCTTCACAATAGCTAATCACAAGATTAAATACTTAGGACAAAAAGCAAGCAGAAGCACAAAGGATATATTCAAGGAAAATGATAAAACATTAATACAAGAACAAAAAAAGACCTGGAGAAGTGGAAGAATGTCCCTTCCTCATGGATAGGAAGACAATATTATTACCAAAGGCAATTTACACTTTCAATGCAATCCCAATACAAATACCAATTCCATTCTTCAACATGATGGAAAAGGCAATCTCCAATTTTATTTGCAATGGAAATAGACCCTGAATAAGCAAAGTTCTCCTTAAAAAGAGAAACAAGTTAGAAGGCATCTCACTTCCTGATTTCAAATCCTACTACACTGCCGTGGTGGTCAAAACAGCGTGGTACTGGTACAATGACAGACACATAGATCAATGGAATAGAATAGAGAATCCAGAAATCAGCCTATCTACTTATGGCCAACTGATTTTTGAAAAAGGAAATGAAATCCGTTAAGTGGGGAAACGTCAGCCTTTTTAAGAAATGGTCTTGGCAAAATTGGAAAACTATCTGCAGAAAACTCAAGATCCACACCTCACACCATACACAAAAATCAACTCAAAGTGGATCATGGACCTAGAACTAAAACCAAGGACTATAAAATTCATTAAAGAAAAGCTTGAACGAACTCTAGAAGTCTTAATACACAACATAAACAGTCTTCCAAGCATCCTGGAAAATCTACAACCAGGAGAGGATAAAATAGATGAATGGGACCTTATAAGAATCAAATCCCTATTTTCTCCAACAGGGTAAAAAGGGAAGCTAGAGACTGAGAAAAAAATATTTGGTAATGATATGTCAGATAAGGGAATTTATAAATTACTTGAGCACCACAACAAGATAAAGCTAAATAACTCAATTGAGAAATGGGCACAGGATATGAACAGCCACCTCCCCAAAGAAAACATTGAGATGGCAAAAAAAACAGATAAAGAAATGTTCAAAATCCCTAGCTCTAAGAGAGATGCAAATACAAACAAGTACGAGATATCATCTCACCCCAGTAAAAATAGCAAAACTTAACAAAACAGCAAATATCAAATGCTGGAGAGGTTGTGGAGAAACTGGAATGAACCCTTCTTCACTGTTAGTGGAAGTGTAAAATGGTACAACCACTATGGAAGGGTGTATGGCGCTTTCTCAAAAAGTTGCAAATAGAAATACCATTTGACCCAGAAATTCTACTACTGGAAATATACCCTAAAGAAACCATAATCGCCACCCAAGCAGATATATGCACACCCATGTTTATTGCTGCTTTGTTCACAATAGCAAGGAGTTGGAAACAACCCAAGTGCCCATCAAAAAATGAATGGATAAAGAAGCTCTGCCAGATGCTCTGCCGGGGAAGGAGGGACAATCTCCTCCTGTACCAGTCAGATCTGATTTGATAGTACACGCACACAAAAATAATAAAATTTAAAAAAAAAGAAGCTCTGATATATTCACACAATGAAATACTACGCTACATTGAAAAACAAGAAACTCATGAAATATTATTCAAAATGTGTGACCCTGGAGGACATTATGCTGAGTGAAATATCTCAGTCACAAAAGGACAAATATTGCATAGTGCCACTGTTGTAAAATGTGACTGACATCAGGGTTGGGAGTAAACAAAGAGGGAATAAATAATATATACTGCATTGAAACAGATGGAGAGAAGTTTTTAAAAGGGGTATATGATTAGGTATTATTGTCATGACAGGAGTCCAGAATGTAGGCTACACAGTGGAATGGATTTGGGTGGAGGAATTGTATAACAATGAATGAATTTTTCTTTTACTTTTCAAAGAGAAGCGTGAATTTGGGGGAGGGGGTTGACAGGGAGAAAAGTGCAACAATGAATGGAAACCCTTAGTCTCTGTAAACTTTCATTAAAAATTAATTAAAAAAATAAAAATTTTAATTGTAAAAAACAAGTCTTCTTCCAATCCTGATGCCTCGTTCTTCTTTCTATAACCAAGATGCTTAGATTATTTGATCAGCATACAAACTGAGTCAGTATTAGGAAAAGATACCTTGACACAGTCAAGAATCCAAACTATTTTCATCTGATTCCATCTAATGTGAAATGAGGTTAAAATTTTGTCTAAGTTTCCAATTGCTGTAAAAATCATTTGGATGAGAATGACAAGCATAAAAATTATGAGTGTTGGGAGATTCACTGCTTCTCAGTGTAGTATATGTGAATAAAGAAAATAAACTCATAGTTTTACAATGTAAAAAAAAAAAAA
>NW_006399790.1:20372031-20427965 GCF_000299155.1 Elephantulus edwardii
GGATTGATTCAGTGACTGGGGTAATCAGGATGGGTGTATTGGAGATGGTGCAATTGGCACAGGACAGAACAGGGTTTAGGGCTGTTGTACATAGGGTCGCTATGAGTCGCAAGTGACTCGATGGCACATAACAACATCAATCATAACAATTATAATTAGTGTTATAAAACAAAACATATATGAATGATTGATAAATCAATATGATCTGTAAACTTTCAAGAAAACTTTAAAAAATATAAAGATAACAATAAAAAGAAACAAGTTTGTATTAACGTTACACGCTACAGGGAAGAGAACCAAGATGGCACTTCTCCCATAATTAGTATTCCAAAATAGAGAAATACTTCTGAAAATATCTTATAGGTGTTAACTTTCAATATAATAGCCTTCAAGTCAATACACAAAGTTATTATTGATCACCTTCCTATAGTACTCAGTCCAGTGTGGGATTCTGATGCTTTATTTAAAAAAAAAATCAATGACACATAACCTGACTTTAAAGTATTTGTAGTCTTCTTGGAAAAACAAACGCTAACCACATGAAGTGGCAAAAATGGGCAGATAAAACTTTCATATGGTATCTGCTATGTGCTCTGCATGTTCACATCTAACTCTCAACCTATTCCTGCAAGATGTCGTATTTATTATCATAAAGTAGCTATGTTCAAGGTCACACCACTGGTGAAGGAACAAGTTTAGATGTAACACCATGTCTGATGTCAGAACCATAATTTCACCTTTACCACACTGCCAAATGATAAATTACAAAGTGAATAATGCAGATTAACTATTACTGGAAAAATAGACTGCCTAGCTTCATCTGACATACTTTGGGCAGGTTGCAAGGAGGGACTGGTCCTTGGAGAGGGACATCATGTTTGGGAGAGTGGAGGGATGGCTCAGGAGAGGAAGACCCTAGATGAGATGGATCGATTCTGTGAGTGGGGTGGTGGAAATGAATGTGTTTGAGACAGCGAGGTTGGAACAGGATAGAACGGCATTTAGGGCTCTCGTACATAGGGTCGCTATGAGTCACAAATGACTCGATGGAACATAACAACAAACAAAAACAACCATATGGTTAACAGAATTTGGAATCAGATTGACCTGAGTTCAAATACCAGCTGTGTGACTTCAGATAAGCTACATAACCCTCCTGAAACACTTGTCTGTAAAATGGCACAGTATTCGTATTGTTGTTATAATTAGGCAAAACAATGAACATAAAATATTTCCTATAGTGTTTTCAATCTATATGCAGAACAGATTATCAGGGAGGCTGGGCTCTATGAGGAGAAATGTGGGGTCAAGATTGTTGGATGATTTATCAACAACCTGCGTTATGCGGATGACACAACCCTGCTTGCTGAAACTGAAGAGGACCTGAAGCGCCTGCTGCAGAGTGTCAAGGACTGCAGCCTTCAATATGGATTGAGGCTCAATGTCAAGAAGACAAAGATTCTCACCACTGGACCAATTGGCAGCATCAGGATGGATGGTGAAGAGATTGAGATTGTACACAGCTTTAGTTTGCTTGGCTCCATAGTCAACAGTCTTGGCACCAGCAGCCAGGAAATTAAAAGGCGCATTGCCATGGGAAACTCTGCTGTTAGGGACCTCTCCAAAGTACTGAAGAGCAATGGTGTCTCTCTGGAGACTAAGGTGCATCTGATACAGGCTATGGTCTTCACAATCACTTGTTATGCATCAGAGAGTTGGACAATGACCAAGGAGGACAGAAAGAATTGATGCCTTTGAGCTGTGGTGCTGGAGAAGAGTATTGAGAATACCATGGACGGCTAGGAAAACAAACAGATTTGTCCTGGAAAGGGTTAAACCGGGTGGCTCCTTGGAGGCAAGGATTCTGAGGCTCTGTCTAACATACTTTGGACATGTTGTGAAGAGAGACCGGTCCTTGGAGAGGGACATCATGTTTGGGAGGGTGGAGGGACAGCGCAGGAGAAGAAGGCCCTCTATGAGATGGATTGATTCAGTGACTGGGATAATTGGGATGGGAGTGTCAGAGACAGTGCGATTGGCACAGGACAGAGCGGAGTTTAGGTCTGTTGTACATAGGGTCGCTATGAGTCGCAAGCAACTCGACGGCACATAACAACAACAACATAGTGTGTCCTATATTAAACAATAAATAACAATTCTTATTACTATGGACTACTTGAATAAGAATGGCAGAAAAAGAATTGATGCCTTTTGAACTGGGTGTACAGAAGATAGGTCTTGGAGTAGGTGCAGACAGAGTGCTCTTTGTAGGCAGAAATGGTGAAGCTTGGTGTCACATAATTTGGGTGTGTCGTTAGGAGAGGCTAGTCCTTACTTGGAAAGGTGGAGGGCCAGTAAAAGAGAGGAAGATCCTCACCTGGTGGATTGATACGGTTACTAATGGCATAGGATAGGACAGAGTTCAGTTCTGTTATTCATAGAGTCTCTATGAATTGCATTCAATTTGATGGCACCTCACAACAACAACAACAACAACCTGGATGGCATAAACAATCAAACGGTCAGCTACTAACAGAACTCAGTCAGAAGTACCTAGGAAGAAAGATCTGGTAACCTACTTCAAAAGATCACAGCCATAGAAACATCATGGAACATTCTACTCTGAAACACAAGGCATCGCAACGAGTTGGAATCACCTAGACGGTCACTGATTTGGTTTGGGGGTTCTGTTATTATTTTATTATTTAGTTTTATATATAATAAACATGGATTTTAAAAGTTCTTTTATAAACCTAAAACTGATTTTCCACTTCTGAATTCTAAGAAAGGATATATATTTCATACCAGTGGGATGTTCTCTTCCCTTCACAGAGACTGGTGAGAAATAAGAATTAAAAATTTCATAGCCTCTGCCAGTTCTTTTGTACTGCTAAAATAAGGGAATCTGGAAACGATGGGCTATTATATATAAAGGATACTTTGGATATGCAAGAGAGGCTCTAGGCAATAAGGGGTGGAAAGTTAAACTGTTCTCTGTAACATAGCAAAATAAAACCTCTCCATCAATTCCAAACCTCAGTTGATATCTAGAGAACAGAAATAAAAACTATGAGAATACAAAGAAGAGAAGATGTAGAACATCTGGGACATTTTATCATCCCTCTGATCACTAGAGTTCATTCAGCTAATCTGGCTGCCTAATTTGGCCCCCTTTTTTATTCACTGTTTTCAAACCTCTTAGGATGAAGGTAGCTCTCTCCATCAGGGAGCATCAAGTACCTGAGTCTCTCCACTACAAAATAAGAACAAACTGTTAGGACAAAACAAGACATTAGAGCGCATTGTCTGAAGGTGATAGGATGAGAGCTGGACCTGACACGGTTGACTGGAATCAATGTGCACTGAGAATTGGACAAAGTATTCCAGGAAGGATGGAAATACAAGTTAACACTTTGATGAGCCTAGAAAAAGTAAGAGCACTATCCAGAACACTTAACTGTGCTCATGCAAAAGCTTTACCTAAACCAGGAGGCTGTTTTCTGAACATAGCAAGGAAACACTCGACAGTTTAAAATCAAGAAAGGTGTGTGTCATGTTTGTATCTTCTCTCCTTACCTTTTCGATCTGTATGCTAATAAATCATTCGAGAAACTGGACACTATGAAGAAGAATGTAGCATCAGGATTGAAGGAAGACTCATAAACAACCTGCATTATACAAATAACACAAGCTTGCTTGCTGCAAGTGAGGAGGACTTGAAATATTTGCTGCAGAAAATCAAAGACTACAGCCTTCAAAATGGATTACATCTCAACAAGAGAACAAAAATTCTCACCACTGGGCTGATAAGCAACATATGATATAGATGGAGAAAAGGTTGAAGTTGTCAATAATTTCTTCTTATTTGGATCCACAATCAACACCCTTGATACCAGCACTCAGAAGATCAGGAAATGTATGGCATTGGGCAAATCTGCAGTTAGGGATCTCTCCAACTTACTGAGGTTCAATGATTTAAGTTTAAAGACTGAGGTGTGCTTGATTCAGGTCATAGTCTTTTCAATGACTTACTATGCATCTGAGAGCTAGACAATGAATAAGGGTGACAGAAGAATTGATGCCTTTGAGTTGCAGTTGGAGAACACTGAATATTCCATGGACTGCCAAAAGGACAGATAAACCTTGGAGAAGGTGTAGCCAGAGTGTCTTGTTTCACATATTTTGGGCATGGTATTAGGAGAGGCTATTCCTTGGACATCATGCTTAGAAAAGTGGAGTGTCAGCAAAAGAGAAGACCCTCAACCAGATAGAGTAACACAGTGGTTGTTGCAATGAGTATGGCACAGCATAGGACAGGGTTCGATCTTTTGAAGGCACCTAACAACAACCATCTCTTTAGTACAATTGTCAATTCTATCCCAGCGATTTTATTATTTCCACACAGAGGGAAGAGACAGTTAGTGCCCAAGAAGCTCTGTTATGGTTTGAAGAAGTAGGTGAAGATAGAACTTGAAAAAGGGACACCTCTCTCCAAATGTTACCTAGTTGTTTCCAACTCATTGCAGCCCTGTGTGTAGCAGAACAAAATCCATCACCATCCTTAAAATCACTGCTGTGCTAATGTATCAATCCATCTTTTTCATTGACCTTTAATATTACCAAGCATGAGGTCCCTCCCCATGAACTGGTTTCTCCTGATAACATGTCTTTGGTGCTAAGAAATATTCTGTCAAATCTTCCAAGACAGATTCGTTTGGTTGTCAGGAAGCCCACAGTAGACTCAATATTCTTTGCCAAAGCCATGGTTCAAAGCCATGAGTTCTCCTTCACCTTCTCTATTTATTATCTGATTTTCACTGACAAATTCTCTTCATGTCAAATTGTTGTTGTTATGTGCCGTCGAGTCACTTGACTCATGCCAAATTACTAGCTGGAATATATAAGGGCTAGTTAAGTGCTGCTGTCACTTCTACTCTCCATTCTGTGCCTTACTGAGTGAACTTAAGGGTTACATTTGAGATATTTAAGTAACTAGGAGATATTTAAGCAATTAAGCTATCTAAGTAATTTGTTGTTGTTATCAAGTGTTATTGTATTGACTATAACTTATGGTGAGCCTATTAACAACAGAACTGAACCATGCCCTATGCTGTGTCATATCCATGTACCACCTAAAACATTTAATACAAGTAAAACTCTTTCTGGTTCTTTGCTTTTCACCAAGATCAATCTGACATCAGCAATGATATCCCTTGTTCCAAGGCCTCTTCTAAATTCAGCTGGCAATTCCTTGTCAATGTACTTTTGCAACCATCTTAAAATAATTTTCAGCAAGATTTTACTTGCATGTGATATTAAAATGATATTTTATAATATTTCCACAATCTTTTGGGTCACCTTTTTTTTGGTATGTTGTTGTTGTTGTTGTCATCGAGTTGAGCACTACTCATAACGACCCTATGAACAAAAGGCCTGAAGCCTTTCTTTAACTATCAACATTTATCAAAGTTCATAGAGTTTCCAGAGGCATGTCGTTTAGGAAGTGGATGCCACTCCTGCTTTCATTTTTTTTGGTCTAGGAACAACAACTATAAATTTTTTCCAGTTGGTCCGGTAGCTGTCTTCCTAATTAAGACATCCAGGACTGCTTTATTAAAATACATAAATTAGTATTCCATCAATTCCTGAGGCTACATATTTTGGTCATTGCTTTTAGTGCAACTTGAACTTCTTCCTTCCTTCACTTCTTCCTCGATCTAATTGTTTTCAGTACTGTGACTCTTTGTATTCCTTCTACCTTCTTTTGATATTTCCTGCATCATTTCAGATTTTGCCCATAGAAGTCTTTAGTATCGAAACTCGGGGCTTCAATTTGTTTTTCAGTTCTTTCTACTTTAGAAATGCTGAACATATTCTTCTATTTTACATCTTTTTTTTATTTTTTTATTTCATTATTTTTTGTGTGTACCGTCAAATCAGATCTGACTGGTACAGGAGGACATTGTTCCTCCTCCTCGAGCAGAGCATCTGGTGGATTTGAACTGTGCACCTCTGAACTTGCAGTACATCTTACTTCAGCTCTTTTCTATCTTCTTGAGCTTCCGTTTGAAATCTTCTATTCGTTTCCCTTACTTCAGTATTTCTTCCATTTGTTTTGGCTTCTCTATATTAAACCAAGCTACTCCTTGGAGGCAAGGATTCTGGGGCTTCGTCTGACATACTTTGGACATGTTGCCAGGAGGGACGGGTCCTTGGAGAGGGACATCATGCTTGGGAGGGTGGAGGGACAGTGCAGGAGGGGAAGACCCTCTATGAGATGGATTGATTCGGTGACTGGGGTAATCGGGATGGGTGTGTCAGAGGCAGTGCAGTTGGTGCAGGATAGAGCAGGGTTTAGGGCTGTTGTGCATAGGGTCACTATGAGTCGAAAACGACTGGACGGCACATAACAACAACAACAACAACATTCTAGTGCAAGTTTCAGAGTTATTTCTGACATCCATTTTGGTCTTTTCTATTTTTGTAACTGTAGTGTCAGAACCATTAAAAATTGGCTTTTCTCCTGTTGGAGGGGAGGGGGCAATGGTCTTTAGCTGCTTTAACTGCAGATACATGGTCTGCGTTAGCTCCCTCTGGGGAGGAAGGGCATGGTCTCTAGCTACTTTAACTGTAGACAGTTTTGCAAATGATCAATAGCTATGGCACCAATATATGAGAAAGTGATTTCCACACTGTGCGGTGACTGTGAAGACACTGTGAAAGACAGTAATGAAGAGAGGGTAAAGAGACTGTAGCATTTCTAGGAAGAGACTGTGGCAATGTGCAACCAGAGGAACCCTGGATTATGTACAACAAATCAAAACCTTACCCTATCCTGTGCCATCCTTACACTCTTCCTCATGCTCAAGCCCAGTGTTGCAGTCACTATGTCAATCCCTCTCATTAAGCGTCTGCCTTTCATTGGCTAACCTTCTATTTTTCCGAGCATGTTTTTCCAAACACTGGACCTCCTGACAAAACACCCAAATTATGTGAAGCAAAGTTTCACCATCATTGCCTGGTCTTGCACCATCCCTGTGGCTAGTTAATGATTGCAGTATCATGATCCATTGTGTTTTCATTGTCTGATTTTTCAGTAATAGATTTCCAGGCCTTTCTTTCTAGTCTTTCTAAAAACTTTAATGAACCCTGTTCAGCATCTTAGCAACATGAAAACCCACACTGGCAGATGGTTATCAGTTGCACATGAAACATATTGATCAGGACTGCAACCCAGGATTCTCACATGGAAGATGATAATTCTACTACTTAAAGGAATTCTATTACTGAAAGTTCCAGCTCTTGAAAATGCTTCACTGGGTTTCAAAGACTGTGAATCTTTACAGGAGGAGCCTGCCCATCCTGTGGACCTTTTGGTTAGCAGCCTAAATATTATTGAGAGAAATGTTGTAGCTAGGTGCTATCAAGTCTGCTCCAACTCTTAGAAACCTTATGTTACAACAGATGGAGACCCTGTCAGATCTTTTGCTATCCACAAAAGCTCTGCTCTGTTTACACCCATTGTTGCAGTCACTGTGTCTATTGATCTCACTGATGGTTTTCCTTTCCTTCTCTCACTATCTACTTTACCAAACATCATGTCATTTAAAAAAAATTATCATACTAATTTATTAACAAAATTCAAATATATTGTTTTTCACACCAGTTCCTTCCCATTTCCCTCACCCTCCATCAAATTGTGCAACCTCATGATTAATCCTCCCCATATCCTCACCTCTCTGCTTCCACCTCACCCCCCACAATCCCATACTCATTCTACAATAATAGTTTTATACAGTATTTGTCCTTATGAGACTGAGTTAGTTCACTCAGCATAATGCTCTCCAGTCCCTCCCAAGTTAGGCAATAATTTACAAAATCATTGCTCCTGCGTGCTGCATAGTATTCCATTGTGTGAATGTACCATAATTTATCGACCCATTTGATTGTGGTTGGACATCTGGGCTGTTTTCATGTTCTTGCAATGGTGAATGACTCTGCTATGAACATTGGTGTACAAGTCTCCCATTTGTGCCTCAGTTCTCATTTTATCAAGGTTTATTCCAAGCAGTGGGTTAGCTGGGTCATATGGACTTTACATGTTCAGATTTTTGAGGAAGCACCAAATCACCTTCCAGAATGGTTATGCCATTTTAAATTCTACCAACAATGTATGAGTTCCTATCTCACCACTTCCTCTTAAACATTTATTACTTGCTGTCCTGTTAAACTTTTCCGCTGCTACTGGAGTGAGATGGTCATTGTGGTTTTGATTTCGTTTCTCTTATTGCCATTGATTTTAAGCATTTCTTCAAGATGGATCAGAGTACCTGGGAGTAAAGCCCCAAACCATAAAGTTCATAACAGATAAACTGGGATTGAGCTTAGAAGGCCTAGTCTATAGTATAAAGACTGCCAAATACGTCCAGAAATGCACAATATGGTGATAATAAAATTGATAAATGGGGCCTTCTAAAGAGTAAATTCCTGTTGGCATCAAAATCTTTTTCCAAAAGGGTGAAAATAGAGCCTACTGACTGTGAACAAACATTTGGCAATGCCAGCTCAGACAAAAATCTCATACAAAAAGTTTACAGAATACTCCTAGGCCTCCACAAGAAAAAGACTAATAACCCAATTACAAAATGGGCAAAAGACATGGAAAGAATGTTCACAGAGGAAGATATTCAAAAGGCCAACAGACACATGAAGAAATGATATCATTTTTTTAGGAATTAGGCCTTTCCTGGCAATGTGCCTTTGTTGTTAAGTGCCATCGAGTCGTAGGTGACTCATAGTGACCGTATGAATGAAAGACCTGAACACTTGTATAATTTTCAGCCTTTATGTGAAATAAAGTTTCACCACCCTTGCCTTTAAGGGGCACCTTGGCTACACTTCCTCAAGAACAGATTTGTTTGTTGTTTGGGAAGTCCATGTTATACTCAACATTCTTCACCAATACTACAATTCAAATGCATCAATTCTTCTGTCTTTCTTATTAAACTTCCAATTTTCAAAACACATGAGAAGACTGTTGTTGTTCTCTGTCATTGAATCAACTGTGACTCATAGCAACTCTATATGAACAATAGCTCTGAACCCTCTATCTGTCTCTGACACACCTGCTCCCATTGCTATAGTCAC
Organism: Elephantulus edwardii; assembly: GCF_000299155.1. Taxonomy (NCBI): domain Eukaryota; kingdom Metazoa; phylum Chordata; class Mammalia; order Macroscelidea; family Macroscelididae; genus Elephantulus; species Elephantulus edwardii. The sequence goes on from NW_006399790.1 coordinate 20,381,179, forward strand.
TGTGTCAATCCATCTCATCCAGGATCTTTCTCTCCTGGCATTGACCCTCAACCCTTTCCAGCATGATGTTCTTCTCCAAGGACTGGTCCCTCCTGGCAACATGCCCAAAGTATGTGAAAGGGACATGCACAATCCTTGCCTCCAAGGAGCAACTGTTTTCACTCTCTCCAAGAGAGACCTGTTTGTTCCCTTGGTAGTCTGTGGTATGCTCAATACTCTTCTCAAATACCACAACTGAAAGGCATCGATTCTTCTTCTGTCATCCTTAGTCACTGTACAGCTCTCTGATGCATAGCAAGTAATTGAGAAGACCATGGCTTGGATCAGGCACACCTGATCTAAACTATCATTGCTCCCTAGCACCCTGGAAAGGTCCATGACAGCTAGAGGACTAGTAGGCTTTTAATTGGGCAGCAAGTAACTTAGCTAAATTTCTAGGGAGGTTCCTAAGGAGGACTGCAAAATTGGCATTGGCAAAGAAAAAGTAGCCACTGCCACCCACATCAAAGATTCATCAAGACAATATCTGCAAAAGGACTTAAGAAGTAAAATGCAAGAAATATATAATTCTAGTAAACCAAGTTACTCTGTCAGTCCTGGGATTTATTAGATAAGCCTCTGAGGACTTTGGAGAATTTCCCTTGGATTCAGCTAGAAAAAGGAATTGGGTTTCAAAAGGTGGTGTAGTGGTTGTAACCTTGACTGCTCACTGAAAGGTCAACCATTCTAACCTACCAGTTGCTGCACAGGAGAAGGGTGTAGCAGCCTGTTTTGTAAAGAAAACAGCCTTGCAAACCCTTTGGGGAAGTTCTATTCTGTCCTACAGTTTTGCTATAAGGCAGCATCAACTAGACAGCAGTGGATGTGTGAGTCCTTTAGTAAAACAAAATCTTGACAAAACATCATCTCTGTAGTTAAGTATGAGAGAGTCAAATGGTATTTGTCAGGAGTGTGTGGCTTTCCAAACAAAAGTCACATCATAAGGAAACTGGTCAACAGACTGTTCTCAAAAGTAGACTGGCAGCCTTAGATGTATAGTAGGCTGATGTATACTGACCACAGTAGAGAAGCTTAAATTAGATACCAATCTTATATGTGAAGTGCAGTATGTGGTCAGCTTTCAACTACCAGTCTCTTAGGAAGTCCATGAGACTTGAAATCCTTATGGACATCAAAAGATTCTCCAAAAGAGTGAAAAGAACCTACAATCTGGGGAAAAATATTTGGCAATGACATATTTGACAAGGGACTAATATAAAAAAAATTTATAGAAAACTCCAACACCTCAACAAGAATAAGACTAACAACTGAATTAAAAAATGGGAAAGGGATATGAAAAGATACTTCACAAAAGCAGCCAGCTTGCCAACAAATGCATGAATACTAAAGATCACTCAGTATTCTCATTCCTTCTCTCTCTCTCTCTCTCTCACTCACACACACACACACACACACACACTTGTCACTGCCATCAGTTCAGACAGATTGTGGACTCTTAAGTTTTCAGAGTCTTTAAATCATGTATCACATGGGAGACTGCCCATCTTTCATCCTTGGAGTCCTAGTGGATTCAAACCAACAAAGAGGTGCCATCTCTGGATTAGCAGTGCAACTCCACATAGACTATGCTATCAGATCTTCTTAATTAGCTATAAGTCATCTTACACCAGCGATAATAGCAAAGTTCAAGAAGACCACAAACAATAAATGCTAACAAGGGTGTGAAGAGATTGGAACCCACACGCACTCCTGGTGGGAATGTAAAATGGTACAACCACTATGGAAAACAGTTTGACACTTCATTGGAAAGTTGGGAATACAAATACCATTTGATCCAATAATTCCACTTCTCTGTGTGTGTGTGTGTGTGTGTGTGTGTGTGTGTGTGTCAGAGAAATAAGAGCTATTACACAAGCAGATAAATGCACAGCCATGTTCACTGCAGCATTATTTACAAAGAGAGAGAGAGAAACAACCCAAATGTCCATGGATGAATAAATGGCTAAAGAACCTATCTTACATTTATAGGATGAAGAATTATGCAACAGTTAAGAATGAAAAAGAAATTCATGAAACACCACACAACACAGATGGATCTAGAGGAAATTATGCTAAGTGACATAAATCAGTCACAGAAGGAATATTATGGTATAAGGCCATTATTTTAAAAAGCTGAGAAAAGGTTTACATGCTGAATCATTCTTTGATGGTTACCAGGGGTGGGAAGGCAGAGAAAAAGAAGTAAAAATACATAGATAAATTGTGTGAAATTAAAAGCAATATACAATAAGGAGGAGTAGATCAGGCACTTTAATTAATTGTGGTAATCAATGGTAATTAATGTTTAAAACAAAATACATATTAATGAGTGCATGAAAACCAACATATTTTGTTAACTTTTACTCATATTTTTAAAAAGGTTTGAAATAGAAAAATCAACTACTATTTTTAAAAAAGAAATCTTCTCTTTAAATAACTTGTGTTCAACTGAGAAAAGCAAAGCTTCTGTGATTTAAAATAGAAGCTCCTGGATTATAGGACCAGAGAGAACTTCACGCAGGGTTAGTTGCCCTCCTCTTCCCTAGAAAGGTGAGCTCCCCAGCCAGGTGAACTTTCCCACCAACTGCAAGACCAGAGAGGCCTTCAGGCAGGGCAAGTTGACCTCCCAGTGAGCTCCCAGGCCAACGTGAGCTTTCCTGCCATTCATAGGACCAAAAGGTATTTAGGCAGAGTCAGCTGCCCTCCCTTTCCTGGGCTCCCCAACTCTGGCAAGTCTTCTAGTGAGCAAAGACCAAAGAGGTCTTCAGGCAGGGCAAGTTGCCCTCACTTCTTGCTAGAGCAGTAAATTCTTCAGCCATGCCTGACATAACTAGGACTTTTGACGACCCAGACAAGAAAATATCACAGCAATGATGTAGAAAAAGTACACTACCTCACACTCCATACAAAAGCATAGCAAGATATCACCCTCAAACAGTGAGAATACCTACACACACAGAATCAATAAATTTCCTGAAGGCAGAAAGTCTGATGGAACTTCCTGACACAGAATTCAAAAGAACAATGATCAAGTACTTTCAATAGGTGAAATAAAAGGTCCAAGAATTGGAGAAATCAATAAGCAAAACTCAAGAGAAAACTTTAAAAGCAAAACAAGACAAGGTAGATAAAACCAATGAGACACTAGAAAAACAAGAAAGAGCAAGTTAGAATTTTAAAACTAACATCTCAGAAGCTGTCAACATGCTGGAGGAACAGATGAACAGAACTGAAGACGTGGAGCACAGAATCAGTAAAACAGAAGCTAGAGTTCTCAGCACTGATCTGCTAGGGCAAAAAGCAGAATCAAAATGGAAAGAAAATTTTAAAAAAGCCTAAAAATAATGTAAGATAAGCATCAAAAGGAGTAACATGTGTATAACTGGAATTGCAGAAAAGGAAGAAGAAAAATAAAAGCACTGTAAAAATTAAGAGTTACTAGAAGAAAACTTTTGAGGTACCATGAACAAAGAGAAAATATATATCCAAGAAGCTGAGTGAACCCAAATATAGAAGATGCCAAAAGAAAAACAGCAAGGCAAATTATAGCCAAATTTGCCAGAATCAAAGACAAGGAGAGATTTCTAAAAGCAGCTAAGAAAACAGAGTAACCTATAAAAGAAAGCAAATAAGACTAAAAGCTAATTTCTCAGCAGAAACCATGCAAGTAAGAAGACAATGGAATGACACGCTCAAAGAACACAACTGTCAACCAAGGATACTCTACCTTGTCCATCAAATTGTCCATCAAATATGACAGAGATCAAGATATCCTCAGAAAAGCAGACACTAAGAGTGTTCATGAAAACAAAATGTATGTTTCAAGAAATGCTAACGTCCTCCCCACAAAGATGTCACAGAAAAGTGTATATATCAAAGAAAGGAACCAGAAACAACACAAAAACTCAACAAAACGACAGCAATAAAACCTTGCCTCTTAATAATTACACTGAATGTGAATAGTGAAGAGAAAAATTTGCTGTTGTTATGTGCCATCAAATCAACTATGACTCATGGCAAGCCTATGAACCCTGAATGCTTCCCTATCCTAAGCCAATCTCACCGTCTCTGAAACACTGGACTACACTGCTACAGTCAATGTGTCAATTCATCTCATCCAGGATCTTTCTCTCCTGCACTGACCCTTGACCCTTCCCAGCATAATGTTCTTCTCCGAAGATTGGTCCCTCCTGGCAACATGCCCAAAGTATGTGAAATGGACATGCACAATCCTTGCCTCTAAGGAGCAACTGGTTTCACCCTCTCCAGGACAGACCTGTTTGCTCTCTTGGCAATCCATTGTATATTCAATTCTCTTCTCTAGCATCATAATTCAAAGGCATCAATTCTTCTGTCATCCAACTGTCATTGTCCAGCTCTGATATGTATAATAAGTAATTGAGAAGACCATGGCCTAGATCAGGCACACCTTAGTCTGTAGATTGACATCATTGCCCTTTGGCACTCTGGAGAGGTCTTTGACAGCAGACTAAAGCAAGTAGCAGACTGGATAAAAAAGCAAAACCCATCAATATATTGTCTACAAGAGACACACTTAAAAAGCAAAGCTAAAAACAGACTTTAAAAAATGGTGGAAAAATATACCAAGCAAATGAAAACCAGAAAAAAAGCAAGAGTAGTAATATTAATCTCTGATAAAACAGGCATCAGGGTAAAAACCATCATAAAGGACAAAGAAGGACACTATATAAAGCTTAAATGGTCAAAAAAACAAGTGGATATAACCATAATAAATATCTATGCATAAAATGCAAGAACTGTAAAATAAAGCAAATGTTAACGGAACTGAAAAACAAACAAACACCAAACACACAGCACCACAATAGTAGTAGGAGTCTTCAGTACACCACTCTCAATAAAGATGCTGGAGAATTAAACTATATAATTAGCCAACTCTATGTCATATTTATATACAGGCTAATGCACCCTAAAAAGGCTCAGTATAGATTCTTCAGAATACATAGAACATTCTCCAGAACAGATCATATTTTAGGCCACAAAATAAGCCTCAATAAATTTTAAAAGTCAGATAATATAAAGTATTTTCTAGATCACAATGTTCTAAAATTAGAAATCAACAAGAGGATAAATGAGAAAAAACTATGCACCTGAAAGCTAAACAACATCCTGCTTGAACATGAGTAGATAACGGGAGAAATAAAAAATTAAATTAAAAAAATTCCTTGAAATAAATGAGACTAAAAACACAACTTACCAAAACCTCTAGGATATAGTAAAAACAGTATTTAGAGGTCAATTCATAGAAATAAGCAAACACACCAAAAGGAAAGAAATAATGAAAACTGACCATTTACCCAACATCAGATAGAAACTCCTCCCACTACCTCTCTTGTCTCTGGGCTTCTCTTGTTTCAGAATCCCAGGCTCTGTCAGAGCACAGTTAATAAACTCTAGAATGCATTCACCGAAAGACAGATTACCCAATAAGCAGAGAAACCATAAATGAGTTTACTTGTGCATACTTATTAATCGTAGTGAATAATTTCACCTGAGTTTCTACACAGCAAAACCTATGTGAAATCGTTCACTCCATATTAGTAAGGAGCCCTGATGGTGTAGTGTTAGACTGATAACCAAAAGGTTGGCAGTTCAAACCCATTAATACTCTCCAAGAGAATAATGAGGTATTCTGCTTCTTTACAACCTTGGAAGCCTAATGGAGGGGAAAAAAATTAATTGGAATTGCCTCAATAGCAGTGGGGTTTGGGGAGATTAGTAAGGAAGCACAGGTAAACCTATGCTAACCTTGCTAACAGGGTACTTTGTCCTTCTCAAAGACTGTAAATTTGACAAAAGGCTTTGGTTCTTTTATAAGGTACTATGGTATAAGGAGGGAGCACTGGTGGCCTAACGGCAAGAAGCTGCACTGCAATCCCAAAGGCAAGGGTTCAAATCCACCAGTTGTTCCATGGGAGAAAGATGGGCAATCCCCTTCCCATGCAATTTCAGCTGCCTCTGAAAACCCACCAGAGGGTCAGCTAAGGTCAATTCAGACTCGACCGTACATAAGAACAATAGTAGTGGGAGAGGAAAAAGCAGTCATATCTAGCAGCAGGATTCTTTTATGTAAAAAAAAAAAGTGAAATTGTTGCTGTACAGGTTAGTAAATAAATACAACTAAGCACATGCTTATCTTGTTTACTGGGTTATTTGATACTGCTCAACAAAGCAATATTGTGTTGAGATAAAAGTATAACTCAGAAACTTTACATCCCAGCCATTGGACCTACTGTCCTTCAGCAGATGCTTAATTTCTTTAGACCTTTTAAGTCTTCTCACCTATAAAAGGAAATAACCCCCTCATGGAATTATTGATATTATTATATGCAATAATGTATACTTTTAATAAGATCTACAAAAAACTCATATTTCTCCTGCCTTTGGGTTGGTAGCACAATTCCCTAATCATTAGACCACCAAAACTCTGCAAGGTTAGGTGCTATTATTTATCACAAGAGTATTTTGAAAATGAAGGTCATGTCAGAGCTTAATGTTCTTCCAGCGGGTCTCAAAGATTAAGAAAGATTTCGTTGTTTGAGGATCCTCAACTGCCTAAAACAAAAAGCTGACCAATTTAGGCACTGCCTTTAGGATTTGTATATCTGATGCATATCTACAAGGAGCTCAATAAACCTACATGGGTTAGTGGATCCTTTGGTTCAATTGTTTTTCCCATTCCATAAAGCTGACTTTAAGCTAAATAAGTTGGGGAAACAACAAAGTCAAACCATTGTCTTCATGGAAGGATTTCTCAAAGCCTTAACATGAGTAATAAAATTCTATTGTTCTTTTTATTGTTGTTATATGCCTTCGAGTTATAGGACTCATAGCACCCTTTTGAAAAATAGCTCTGAACCCTGTCATATACCTGTGCCCATTACCACAGTCACCGTGTTAATACATATCATCCAGGATCATCCTCTCCAGCACTAACCCTCCACCCTTCCAAGTATGATGTCCTTCTCCAAGGACTGGTCCCTCCTGGAAGCATGTCCAAAGTATGTGAGACAAATATAAGATGAAGGGGACTTTATAGTATGTAGTATCACAAACTTATGTAATAACAGAACAATAGAACACTTATTTAAAATAGAACCACTCTTTGATTTCTGTTAGTGAAACATCAATAGGACAGTTTGAGAAATACTACTTTACAGAGATAAACATTATTAAATTATTACCTTTTAGCAGAAAGTTCTATGATTTCTACCAACCACATGTCCTTAATGCTGAGGGATACCGGGGGGGGGGGGGGACTCCTGGAATGCTTCAAAGAGTGTCACTAGAGAGTTTCACAAAGTGTCACATGATCTGTCCCTAACTTTTCAGATATAAAATGCCATGTACAATTTACTGAAGTTAAAGCATTTCCATCAAAAACAAGGCAAGCAAACAAAAACCACAATGGAAATTGAAGAGTCAAGAAAGCATGAAGCTGCTGCTTGGCAAAAGAAACCTTCTAGAATGATAGCTTTATGGTTCTCTTCAGCAATGGTAGCAGAGCTCGGAAGGGCTTAACCATAGAGCTCTTTGGAAAACAATGTCTGGGTCTATACATGTAATCTAGACTTCTAAAGAATGCTTAAAGTCAGTCAAACAAACAGGAGGGAGCTCTGGGGGCCAAGTAGATAAGAAGTTGTACTGTCAACCCAAAGACAAGTGTGATTCACATGCAAATCATCTACCAGCTGCTCTCAAAACCAACTCTGAAAACCAACTGGAGGGTCAGCTATGAATCAATTCTGATGAAAGGGCAACAAACAAAATACCATCAGAGATTAGCAACCTGGCCATCTGGGGAGTTTTTAATTAAATTTTCAAATTCTCTTAAACATTTAGACATAACTCATGGGATGAGTTTTACTTCCACCTAACAACCCAGTGACATACTTTAATAAAATCAGGAAAATTCTATGAGGGGGACAACCCAATACCACCAAGCAAGTGAAACCTTAGGCTTCCCAGCATTGGTAGTACCCTGAAAGCAGTATCAAATGTTTGTTAGACTTAAAAAAAAAATCTATCAGGCTATTATCCTACCAAAACCCCCAAAGACAAACCCACTGCTGTCAAGTGAGTTCAGACTCATACATAATAACCCTCCCTTGGGTTTCAGAGGTTCTATATCTTTAAGGGAAGAAAGTACAGACAGACCTTTGTCCTTAAAGCAGCTGGTGGATTCAAACTCCTAACCTGAATTAGGAATTGGATAGGTTACACAACATACTGCTAAACTTCTTATCCCAAAAGGTCCATGAAGACTATAGAAATAAGGTTCCCCCTCCCTGGCCCATGCCGATGGTCTGTAGACCACAATTTAAATGTTTGTCAGCTTGGATACCTCCACAACAGTCATAAAGTAAGCCAAATTAGACTCAATCATATCAACTTTCTTCAGATGTGGAAAGAGCAGTTACACTACAATTCACATGCAGGTTCATTTTCCAACAAAGATAAAATTATTCTATTAGGAAAATGTATTCATAATTTGTATTTACAATATCCAAGAGCATTAAAATATGTTGCTTGAAACTTACTTTTCATTATAAGCAACTCATTACTTAATGAAAGCAAAAATGGAAATAAATAGAAACCCCTAAGTACAGAGTAAAACATCCGTGGTGGCACTGTGGTTGGTCACTCTTTCGGTGGTTTTCAAACCACCTGATCCATAGGAGAAAGTTGTGGCACCTGCTTCTCCACAGAGCCCTGAGAATTCTACAGGGTAGTTATTTATCCCATAGTGTCTCTCTCTGAATCTGAATCAACTCAAGAACAATGTGTTTAAGTAAAAAGCAAATGCTTTTGCCTTTTTTTTTTTCCTAATTCAAAATTTTCCCAGGTGTATAATTTCTTGATTACCCCCTCACTCAGTCTTATTTGCTTCTAGAATAGTCTGGAATATTTTCTGGGCACTTGATCCTACCGCTTGAGCCTGAGACTCTCATTCATTCATTATTTCATTCAGCAAGTATTTATTGAGCATCGATGACATGTCAAGCGTGTCACTAGACATTAAGGAGTGAATAATGAAGATGAAAACAAAGTTCTTGCCCTTATGGAGCTTACATTTTCCATGTGGAAAAGACACGCAAGTAACAAAGCAAATGTAACTATAAAATAGAGAGTATAAAGCACAGTGTACAAGGCACAGTGGCAGCACATAAGTGGGGGACTCAAACAAATTAGAAAGGAGCCCCTGTGGCATAACATGTCAGGCTGCTAGCTGAGAGGTCAGCAGTCCAAATCCACGGGGAGCTCCATGGGCAGCCTTCTCCTGTAAGGATTTGTTGTTATTGATACTGTTAGGGGCCATCAAGTTGAGTACAATTCATAGCGACCCGACGAAACACTGTCCTACCCCTGTGTCATCCTCACCATCTCTGATATACTTGTGCCTATTGCTGAAGTCACTATGTCAATCTACCTCATTGGGGGTCTTCCTCTCTTTCACTGACCCTCTATCTTTCAAAGCATGATATTCTTTTCCAAGGAATAACCTCTCCTAGCAACACATGCAAAGTTTGAGAGATGAAGCTGTGCCAAGGAGCACTCTGGTTGCAACTTTCCAAGACACACCAGCTTGTTCTTTTGGCAGTCCATGGGATGGATATTCCATACTCTTCTCCAACATCACAATTCAAAGGCATCAATTCTTCTTCTGTTATCTTTATTCATTGTCTCACTCTCAAATGCATAGTAAGTGATTGAAAAGATCATGGCCTGAATCTGGCTCACTTTAGTCTTAAAACTGTTATAATTGCTCTTCAGTATCTTGCAGAAGTCCCTGACAGTGGACTTGTCCAAAGCAATACATCTCCTTATCTCCTGATTTGTTGTTGTTGTTGTTAGGTGCCATCAAGTACAAATCATAGCAACCCTATGAACAAAAGATCTGAACTCTGTTTTATCCTGTGCCATTCTCACTCTTCCTGAAACATAAGAACCCATTACAGCAGTCATCATGTCAGTCCACCTGGTTGAGGGTCTTCCTCTTCTTTGCCCTTCCCAGCATCATGTCCCTCTCCAAAGAATAGCACCTCCTAGCAACATGCACAAAGGATGTGAGGCAACGCCTAATCATTCTTGCCTCCAAAGGGCACTCCAGCTGCACCCTCTCTAAGACATATCAGTTCGTTGTCTTGATTGTCCACGGGATGTTGAGTGCTCTTCTCCAACACTACAGCTTAAAGGTGTCCGTCCTTCTGTCATCCCTATTCATTGTCCAGCTTTCAGATGCATAGCAAGTAATCAGACTGGGGCCTAAATCAGATGCACCACAGTCCTCAAACTGATATCATTACTTCACAATAATTTAAAGAGGTCCCTAACTGCAGATTTTCCCAGTGTAATATGTATTCTTATTTCCTAACTGCTAGTACCAGGGGTGTTAACTGTGGATCCAAGCAAGATGAAGCTGTTGACAATTTCAATCTCCTCTCCATCCATCATGACACTGCCTATTGGTCTAGTGGTAAAAAACTTTGTTTTCCTGACATTGAAATGCAATACATGCTGGAGGCTACATTCCATGATCTTCTGCAAAAAGTGCCTCAAGTCCTCCTCACTTTCAGCAAGCAAGGTTGTGTCATCTGCATAACGCAGGTTATTCAATTCCATCTGAATTTCATGATCATCTTATGAACAGGCTTGAGGCATTGAACACCAATGACCAAATAAAAAAAGCAAAAGGTCATTACAAAAACAGAACACAAAGAAGAAGTTGAAATGGATGTCAGAAGATACTCTAAAGATTGCACTGGAGCATCAAGAAACCAAAACAAAAGGAAAACATGTTGAAATGAAAGATCTGAACAGAGATTTCAAAGGGCAGCTCAGAAGGACAAAATAAAGTATTGTAATGGAATGTGCAGAGAGCTGGAATTGGAGAATAAAAAGGGAAGAACTTGCTCTGTATTTCTCAATCTGAAAGAGCTGACAAGTCTTGTGTTGCAATATTCAAAGATGCTATGGGCAATATATTTAATGACCCAGAAAGCATCAAGAAAAGAGAGAATACACAGAGTCACTGTACCAGAAAAAAAATTAACATTGAACAATTTCAGGAAGTACTATATAAACAGAAGCCAATGATAATGAAGGAGGAAATAGAAGATGCACATAAGGCACTGACAAAATAGTAAGGCCCCTGGAATAGATGGGATACCAATTGACTTGTTTCAATTAACAGATGCAGCCTGGGATGCAATCATCAGTCTATGCCAGGAAATTTGGAGGACAGCTGCCTGGCCAATGGATTGGAAGAGATCTATATCTGTTCCCATTCCCAAGAAAGGTGATCTAACAGGATGTGCAAACTATCGAAGATTATCATTGCTATCACATGCAAGCAAAATACTACCGGAGATCTTTCAAAAATGGCTGGAACAGTACATAGATAGGGAACCGCCAGAAGCTCAGGCAGGATTTAGAAGAGGCGGTGGAACCAGGGATATTATTGCAGATGTCAGATGGATCCTGGCTGAAACTAACTAACTAACTAACTAACTAACTAACTAACTAACTAACTACATACATACATACATAAGAAAGTAAGGAATACCAGAAGAATGTCTATTTGTGCTTTGTTAACTATGCAAAGGCATTTGACTGTGTGGATCCTAACAAGTTGTGGTTGACATTGAGAGAATGGGAATCCCAGAGCACTTGATTGTGCTCATGAGGAACCTATCCATGGTTCAGGAGACTGTTGTGCAAATGGAGCAGGGGAGCTTTGTGTGGTTTTGAATTGAGAAGGGAGTGTGTCGGGGTTGTATTCTCTCCCCATACCTATTCAATCTGCATGCTGAGCAAATTAATTGAGAAACAGGACTCTATAACAAGGAGTGTGGCATCAGGATTGGAGGCAGACAACTCATCATCATCATCTTCTGACTTACAACCTAAGAAATACAATGGTGGATTTCTATGAAGTGGCTTCAGCTCGAAGGCTTGGTTTTGCTTTTAACTTGATTTGAAGGTGGAGGGGAAGATAGTTGGAGTAGTCAAACGTCCCCAGCAAAGTATCACTTTCCATGGAAGAAAGATGCAGTCTCCTCCCATGCAATTAACTGCCTCTGAAAACCTGCTGGAGGGTCAGCTCTGAGTCAGTTCCAACTCCATGGTACCAAACAACAAACTGAATCTTAAAAGATGGGAGGTAAAGCTTAGAGAACAGCAGGAAAAGCACCATGCTTTTAAGGAATTAAAATCATTACAATGTGACTGAAGCATAGCATTTAGCAAGGAGAGGGTGTTGAGGGGCAGTGATGGGGTGGTATTAATAATACATCAGTTATAAAATTGACATCAGATTCCTTGAGCTTACAAAACTGGTTATTTTGTGTTGGAATTATTTGTTTCCTTTCTTCAGTCATGTAAAGTAGTTTAAGCTGTCTGTTTACCAGCAGAGGAAATGCATCTTACTCAGATCAGTGTTTATTACCTCTTTGAAACTGTTTTCCCCAGTCATATGTACATTTCATCTTAATGCTGCCTGTTGCCTTTCTTAAATTAGCCTTTATCTTTTCAGGGCCTGTTTTTCTCAGTCATGTTTTGTTTTTGTTTTTGTTTTTGTTTTAGGTTGCCTCTTTACTGGTACCTGTGTGTGACTGGTTTGTGGTTTGAGTTTGTTGTTGTTTTTTCAGATGTGGAAATTCTTTGATTTTACTAACAAAGGTGCATTGGTGAGTGAACAGGTGTCTAACCCTGGTATAAAAGCCTAAAGACCACTCCCAGATGGGGGGGGGAGGCAGTCTCTGAGAAGGATCTCACTGCTTTCTTCCAGATCTTTGATAAAGTGTTTATGGATATTGCAATCAGTCTACCTTATTGGCAATTGACTATGAAAAGAACCCCTTGCGTTCAGTAACAGCACTAGGGCAAGCAACAGAAAAGGCAGGCAAGCAACTGAAAACATATGACTTTCTTTAGCAATATCTTCCTTTTGTGTGTAAGCATAACTGTAACGTTGTTATATTATAGTTTACTAAACTACTGTAAGAATACAAATTGGTGTGACAACCTGGTTCAGAAAGATATCCTAGTGGCCCTGTGTATGTGGCCTCCCTATTCCTTTTGTAGACTCATTCCTCTTCCTCTCTATGTCTAGCCATGTAGTTCAATGTGTAGCAGCACCCTTTTTAACATGACTGTACATCCCTGCCCATAATAACTGGCTGAGGGGTAAATATGTGCTCTATCTATGGATAGGATTTATATTCCTGGCCACAGTGATTATTCTCCATGAGAGCTCTGCCCCAGTTTCTCTTGGCCCAGGAGTTGACTTCTTTCTCTGGCCACAAAGATATGAGGATGTGAGCTCAGAGCTGGCAGCAGCCATGTTTGTCACCACATGGGGAAACCCATCTTCAGAATTAGAAGATGAAGCTGACAAAGAGAAAGCAGCAGAGGCCAGAAGTGGGAAAGAGCCCCAAGAGCTCTGGAGCCTCTAGTTTCTAGTCCTTAAGGTCAGCACTGAAGCTTTCCTGATTCCCAGGCTTCCTAAGGCTTTATTGCTCAACTTCTTCTCTCAACTCCATGATCAACTAGCTATTCTTTCCATAAAGTCTCCTTTAACTCATGTGTTAATGGGTCTCAACCCATTGTTTGCACCCTCTTCCTGGCATGCTTCTTTGAACTACTGTATAAACAATAGGTCTGAAGCATTTGTGAATGGGCAGCTTATTTTTAACTTGCTCAAGGCCTTTTCTCCATCTCCTTTCTTTCCAACTTTGCTGATTTGGCCCCTTGTGAAGATTGTGAGACCAGCAATTTAAACAGAATCTCATTTTACATAGGATTTAAAAGACTTCCTCATCAGCATTCGTTACCATAGTGCTATGTGGGCCCAACAGTTATTTGAGGGTGAGAAGCAAAAAACAAGCCGTTAAGCCTCTAGCTTAAATCACCCCACCAGTCAGTCAACACTTTGTCCTGACTGAGTATGAAGTTCATGGAAGAAGGGATGTCAGAGGCCACAGAATAAAAGAGAGAATCCCTTTTAGAGATTTGCCCAGTGATTTTATAGTCAACATGGCAAAAACAAACTTGGCATTTCTCCTCCTAAACCAACTCCATATCCCAGCTCCTTCATTCCTTATTGTCTCATCCTCGTAGTTAACCTGGAATTGTGAGATTGAGTATCAGTTTCCCCTCTTTGAGACCAAGTAGCCTGTAACTGATTTGGTGAGGAAATACCTGATGTTGTTATGTGTCGTCAAGTCTCCTGCGACTCATAACAACCCTATATACATCAGCCTAAATGCTGCTCTATTCTGTGCCAGTCTCACTGTCACTGACACACCTACTGCCATTATCCTAGTCACTGAATCAATCTATCTCATCAAAGGTCTTCCTCTCCTGAACTGTCCCTCCACCCTCTCAAGCATGATGTCCCTCTTCAAGAACTGGTCCCGCCTTGCAACATGCCCAAATTATGTCAGATGAAGCTTCAGAATCCTTGTCTCCAAGGAGCAGCCTGGTTTCACCCTTTCTTGGATTAATCTGTTCATTCTGTCAGCAGTCCATGATATATTCAATATTCTTCTCCAGCAACACAGCTCAAAGGGATCAATTCTCCTTCTATCATCCCTAGTCATTGTCCAGCTTTCTGATGCATAACAAATGATTGCAAAGTCCATGGTCTTTATCAGGCACACCTTAGTCTCCAGACTGATTATCATTGCTCTTCAGTACTTTGACAGCATACTTTCCCAATGCAATAAGTCTTTTGATTTCCTGGCTGCTGGTGCCAAGGGTGCCGATTATGAGGCCAAGCAAACTAAAGCTGTTAACAAATTCAATCTTCACCATCTATCATGATGCTGCCAATTGGCCCAATGATGAGAACCTTTTTTTTTTCCTATACTGAGCTTCAATTCATATTGAAGGCTGAAGTCCTTGAGATTCTGCATCAAGCACTTCAGGTCCTCCTCAGTTTCAGCAAGCAGGGTTGTATTGTCTGCATAGCTCAGATTGTTGATGAGTGTCTTCCAATCCTGATGCCACATTTCTCCTCATAGAGCTCAGCCTCTCAGATAATCTGTTCTGCATAAAGATTGAAA
Organism: Elephantulus edwardii; assembly: GCF_000299155.1. NCBI lineage: Eukaryota > Metazoa > Chordata > Mammalia > Macroscelidea > Macroscelididae > Elephantulus > Elephantulus edwardii. Next base: position 20,396,325 of record NW_006399790.1, read on the forward strand.
AGGTATGGAGATAGGACACATCCCTGGCATACACCCTTCCCAATTTTGAACCATGTAGTGTTTCCTTGCTTTGTTCTGATGACTGCCTCCTGGTACCAAATTGTGCCAAGAAATCTGGGGGATAACCATCTGGCCAACTGACTGGAAGAGATCTATATTTGTTCCCATTCCAAAGAAAGGTGATCCAACAGAGTGTGGAAATTATTGAACAATATCATTAATATCACATGCAAGCAAAAGTCTGCTGAAGATGATAGAAAAACGACTGGAACATCATCAGAGAACTGCCAGAAGTGCAGGCTGAGTTTAGAAGAGGCTGTGGTACTAGGGATATTGTAGCTAATGTGAGATTGATCTTGACTGAAAGGGAGTACCAGAAGAATGCCTGTGTTTCAAATACTATGCAAAGGCGTTTGATTGTGTGGAACACAACAAACTATGGCTAACTCTGAGGAAGTAGATGACTAAGCCTTTTTATGCAAAGTCTTTGCAGATGGCCTTGAACCTCCAACCTTTTGGTTGAAAGGTGAGTGTGCTGTCAACTAAGGCTGTCACTGAGAACCTACCAAAATAAATAAAGAAATCTGGTTGTCATCCAGTCTAGACCCATAGCAACCTTACTGAGTGGAGAACTGCCTCGTACGGTGTCCAAGGCTGTAATTTTTTTTTTTCACTTCTTACTAAACTTTATATTGGCTTGCATATAAAATTTGTATACACTGTGCATCATTCACAATTGTGTTTCAAACAATCACTCGGGTACACTATGCTTGATTCAAGGTTGCAAATGTTTACGGAAGTAGATTGCTAAAGCTTTCTCCTGCACAGTTTGATGGTTTCCGACTGCTGAACTTCTGAAAAGCAGCCAAGCACTTAACCATTGCACCAGCTTCTATCATGAGCACAGTTGTTGTTGTTTGTTATGTGTCGTCAATTAGGTTGTAACTCATAGCAATGCTGCTCTATCCTGTGCCAATCTCACTGTCTCTGACGTACCTACCTCCATTATCCCAGTCACTGAATCCATCCATCTCATCCAAGGTCTTCCTCTAGAGTGCTGTCCCTCCTTCCTTCCAAGCATGATATCCTCTCCAAGGACCCTCCTGGTAACATGCCCAGAGTATGTCAGATGGAGCTTCAGAATCCTTGCCTCCAAAGAGCAGTCTGGTATCACCCTCTCCAGGATGAACCTGTTTGTTCTTCTAGTAGTCCATGGTATTTTCAATACTCTACTCCAGCACCACAGCTCATAAGGCATCAATTCTCCTTCTATCATCCCTAGTCATTGTCCACTTTTCTGATGCATAGCCAGCAATTTCAAAGACTATGGCCAGGATCAGGTGCACCTTATTCTCCAGACCAACATCATTGCTCTTCATTATTCTTGAGAAGGTCTTGACAGCAGTCTTTCACAATGCAATTCATCTTTTGATTTCCTGGCTGCTGATACCAAGAGTGCTGCTTGTGGAGCCAAGCAAACTGAAGCTGTTAACAATCTCAATCTCTTCACCATCTATAGGCCCAGTGGTGAGCATCTTTGTCGTCTTGATATTTAGCTTCAAACTGTATTTAAGGCTGCAGTCCTTGAGCTTCTGCAGCAAGCGCTTCAAGTCCTCCTCAGTTTCAGCAAGCAGGGTCATGAACACAGTAAGTGTTGATAAGCATTTGTTGTTTGAATGGCATCTACATGGAGCCAGTACTAGCAGTCCAAGAGGCATATTGCAAGACCCTCACTAACTGCTAATGGAGCCTATGATGAGAGTGTGGTGTGTGACATAATCACCCCAAGAGAAAGGCTCAGCTCCAGACGAGGATGTTTTCAGATCCATGATCCTGGTGAGAGAAGACGACGTTTTTCTTTTCTCCAGCAGGATGCAGAGAGAGAGAGAGAGAAGAGTGAATATGTGAGCACTGGAAATGCTGCCTAGCTCCTTGATGTTGTAAGCGATCTCTTGATCAAGTCTAAGGAAAGCATACGACCCTGACCCCATCCTCAACTGGAAACAAGTGCCTTAAGATATAAGCCAGAGAAATGGCATTCTTCCCCCACCCCTTTTAACCTGGTGGCATAGGTGCTAGGGTGAAATGGTCTGAAGCTCCAGAGAAGATAGTTTTGTTGGTTTCAACAGTCATGCCTTTCTGACCCTTGCTCTAAGGATAGCTCTTTTTTAAAAGTCAAACTTAAGTCACTACAGGAAAAGGCCACTTCTCAATGTGGGACCTTCAAACATTAAGAGATGCTGAATGTTCTCTTTACACACCAAAACCTTTCCCATCAATCACAACACTTCATTGCGAAGGCAAGTGTGGCTTTACTCAGCATCATTTCTAAAATGAATAAAGAACCCATATGTGACAGTGGCTATTTTGACAGCCCATTATGAGTCATAAAATTTCTGTTCAATACCCACCCCCTGGGCCCAGGGTAGTATTTATTCCAAGGTTTTGGTAAGACGTCTCACAAGGGTTTGGTAAGTATAGGATAATCATTTTCTGAAAGCCATAGTTTAAAAAAAGGGCAAATTTCTTGTCATCCTCATGAAGTAATATGCAAAAAATAAATATGACTAAGAACATGTGGGTGGGAAGGTACATGGGAAAAAGAATTTAAGAAAAACTTCTCCCATGTTACCCACTCAGTAGCAATTGCTTAACTGTTCCTTTATTTCTTGGTTTCCTGTTTTTGCTTACAGCACATAAAAACTTGATAGCAATGATCTTAATCTTCTCTGTCAGCTTTCCAAGCTCATCAGGAGGGTTTGTTTCTGTCTGCAGGCGGGAAACCAAGGTTCAGGGAAATGGGCTCTAGCAAAAGATGGAAAACATGACTGGTCCCCAAAGGCTGCTGTGTGCACACATCTGGAGGCACCTCTAGATGTGGGAGGGGAAGGCATGTTACCAAGGTGTCTAGACCACTCCCTGATATCATATAGTCGGGGAATGGAGAGAAGTGTGTTAATGTACTTACAGAGGATGTTGTCCCCCTCCACCTATCTAGCTCCAGGTTTGAAATTCCAGTTTTACTTATTCAGTTTCTTCATTCAGTCAGTCATATATTTGTTTCCTTTCCCGTGGAGTCCTTTTTTCTCTAAAAAAAAAAAGACAGGGTAATAATGAGCAGTCCTATGGTGATTAATTTTATAAAACATAAAGCCTGGGAATGATTGTATGAAACATAATGTGAATGAAGAACAGTGTGAGACACAATGTATATAAAATTTGTAAGCAACACAATATAATTTTTTTTTAAAAAAAAAAAGGAAGGTACTAACACCTACAGGAGAGATTCTATTCAGTCACAGTTTTTTTTTTAGCAAGGAGCCTAGGTGGCATAGTGCATTTCATGTTAGGCTGCTAGCTGAAAAGATGGATGGCTCTGATCCACCAGTAACCGTGTGGGAGAGAAGAGACGAGGCAGCCTCCTCTCATAAAGATTTGCAGCCTTAGAAACCTGATGGAAGGTTGCAATGGCTGCTGGAGTATCAAGGGTCTATAAAAGTTCCGTGTTACCATGCCATGAAAGCAACTCAAAGGTAGTGGGTTTGACTCGGCTTTTAACATTTTAAAGTCCATTAGTCTGTCATATTCTTTCCTTAGTTATATGTGGAGAGAACTCAGAGTGAGACAGAAAGAGGGGATGAGAAACAAGAGAAAGGGAAAGATCAACAGTCATGCTTGTTTGCATTCTAAACAAGGATTCACAGGCATCTCTACCAACTCATGAATATAAGAATGGGCATCAAAGACACTGAAAGTATCACTTCTAGACAGTCTCATTTGTGTCTGGCCCAGGGGCCTGCCAGCTGTATGAGTTCTAGTATGCTTGGGAGGATGTTCATAAATGGAAGTCTGCTTGAGAAGTCTCTCTAAAACTCACCACCACAGCCCTCTGCAAAGATTATCTGAGCAACAATGGCTTTATTTCTTGTCATTCAACCTGGAATGCTGGGTATCAACTCAATGCCTCAGAACTATCTCTGCCTAGAATTCTGCTTCTCCTGATATTTACATACATCACATGCTCCCTTTGCAAGCAGGCCTTTCTTCTTTGGCACATGCTTACTCCAGCACCTTCACAATTTCTTCCTTTATAACATATATCAGAACATGGTTTTACTTGTCTAATTAGTTCACTGTCTACCTCCCACACACACACACCACTCAGTAGAATTTCATAAAGGCAAAAATATGCATTGTTCACATATGGGCCTAGAACCATAGTCCATAGGAAACATTTTGTAAATATTTGTTAAGTATTTGTTAAATCAATGGTTGGCTAGATGATATATTAATCCCTACAGCCTTCAACACTGACTACATCTCAACATCAAGAACACAAAATTCCCAACACAGGCCAATAGGCAACATCACGATAGATGGAGAAAGGATAGAAATTGCCAATTATTTCATCTTGCTTGGAGCCACAATCAACACCCTTGGCAGCAGCAGCAGCCAGAAAAAATCAAGACATATTGCACTGGGAAAGTCTGCTGTCAGGGGCCAAAAAAGTGCTGAAGAGAAAAGATATCAGTTTGAAGACTAAGGTGTGCCTGATCCAAACTATGATCTTTTCAATTGCTTCTTATGCATCTGAAAATTGGACAATAAGGATGACAGAAGAAGAATTAATGTCTTTGAAATGTGGTATTAGAGAAGAGTGCTGAAAATTCCATGTACTGCTTAAAGAACAAACAAGCCACAACCAGGATAGGTTTTTAGTGAGGATGGCATAGGATAGGGCAGGGTTCAGATTCATTGTTCATAGGGTTGCTATGAGTTATGGTAGAGATGATGGCATCTAAAAACAACTCCTCTCCATCCCAACCAGCAAGTATCTGGTGTCTGGTCTTCCCAAGCTCCCCTTTCCTGAGTGCTACCTGCCAGAATATGGCCTTCAACGGAGCATAGCTAAAGTAAAATCTGTTTCTTTTAAACAACTCTAACTGCATCATGTTACAAAAAGACAAAATAAAACAGTACAGTATTGTTATTGAATCACTCATGTAAATACAGTGTTATTGTATCCCAGCGTCATCTGTATGAGGGAGCTCTGGTTGATCAAATGTGTCTGCTAACCCAAAGACAAATGGCTGGAATCCATCAGCTGCTCTGAGGGAGAAAGATGGGCTACATCTTCCTGTGCAATTTACAGACTGAGAAACTCACTGGCAGAGTAGTTATGAGTCGCTTCCAACTCAATGGTACATGACAGTAACACATCTCAGCATCAGTATTGAGGCATGACTTATCTCTGGTCCATAGACTCACTTTGCCAGATGAAAGAGGTAGTGCTAAAAACACAGGCGGGAAGATCCAGGGACAAAAACCTCAACCTAGAGAATATGCAAAGTGAGGGCTCTGGGCTAGCCAATGAGTTGGTTATTACGTGGGCAGAGAGGTTGCCAGGTCTCTAGAAGCAGATGTGAACCCAAGGTCAAGCAAGAGCAAAACCAAGTGGATTCTCAGCAAAATTGAGCAGGTGCCCAACCGCTGGGCAAAATAGTAAAACCAGCAAGGATATGTGCAGCAAAGGGCAGTGTGAAAAGCCTCTGGTCAAAAGCCATACAGTCATGGGTCCCTTAATAGCCATGATGCATTCTGTGAAACAGGACCTTATGGGATTTGGATGTTGTGCAAACACAATTAGCAGCCCCAATATGTTACCTACCAACCATGAAAACCAAGTGAACGAGAGAATAAACGAAAGGTATCAAGTTCAAAAAGATCTAGATTCAAAGGCTACCAGCCATTTTGATTAGGAAGTTTCTTAGATGTTTCTTGTGATGAAAGAACTCTATGTAAGGAATCTAGAAAATGAATTCCCAAACTTGAAGAGAGAGAGGGGGGGAAAGGCCAGAGTAAAAAGAGAATAAAGGCAAATGTTTAAAATAGCTTTGTTGGAAACTAGCTGAGCTCTGATACTAGAGAAAGAGGTAGTGGAGGGGTACTTTCCAGAAGGCTCTTTGTCCACAAAAAACAAAGGAGCATTTGACTGAACTCCTAAAAAAGCCCTGCAAGGGAATAGCGCTGCTATGACACTGAAGTCACCTAGCACCTACTGACTGAGGTGAAGGCCTGTCCCTCTGCATCTTAATGGAATGCCTAGTGATTCTTCTGGAACATGAGAGGATGTGAGGAGTTACAACAATGCTCTCCCCTACTTACCTACTTATTTCCATGGAGAAACTGACAAGAGACAGTTTCTCATGGCCTCCCAAGCTCTAATGAGGCCTGGCCTTTCTGCCCCATCTCCTCAGAACAGAGCTTTACAATACTTTGCACTAGCCTCAACTGCCATGAAACCACTGAATGGGTTCCTCAGCAGTGGGAATTCCGCAGCTCCCCCTACAGTCATGAAGGTCACGAAGGTCACGAAGATCACAAAGATCACAGGGTGATGCCACCATAGGCTTCCTTTCTCTGAGCACGTTAAGTAATAAGCTGTCTCAGTCTAAAAGTGGTTCATTGTATCTTTGCCAGTCAAACCCACCAGCCCTTGACCTTGGCCCTGCCTTGTGGTAAATGAGGGAGATTCATGGACGCTGAATAGAAAGGGCAACCTCCTGGTTTGCATCACAGTATTTATTGTGAGGAATTTCCCTGCTGGGTACTTTGGGTTAAAATACTCAGTTATGTGTCCAATCCCCTCTTAAGGAACCCTGAGGTAGTCAAGAACCACCTGAGGCCATGTTCAGCTAGGTCCCTGCCCACACACAGGTATTTTAAAAGTATTGGCCATTTGCTAGAAGGAAACAATGCAACCTCATCAGACAGAATCACAAAAGTTCATTTTACCCATGCTTTCACTTCACGCAAATCTTTTCATTCATCTCAGTCCAATGAGGACACAGCTTATTTACAAAGATTTCAAGAGAAGATCCACTACCTCTTCCATCAACAACTGCAATCTTTGGTCTACCAGCACATTCTTTTTTAAAGCCTCATATGGTTTTTCACATTGTGGTGGTGATTTAGCAAGTCTATCTCTGTCATCACAAAGGCAGGGAGCTCAGTACTGAACACCCACAGGGATGTGAGCAGATATAGCACAGTCCTTACATCCCCCAGGAATTTATCCTTCAAGAAGAAAATCAAACTGAGCCAAGAAGACAAGCATTTAGCTAGAGAATATATGATGCTATGTAATAAAATGATACAAACCAAGTGATATACGAGAGGGGGAGAGGGAGAGGGAGTGGGAGAAGGCGGGGGAGGGAGAGAGAGAGAAAATGAGAATTTCCGTCTTTCAACTATGGGATGTCGTCATGGAAGATGTGACATTTGAGTCGAACCTGGGCGGCGGGGGGGGGGGAACTACACAAAACTTCAATAATCAGAGTAGGGAGGATAAATAAGCAAACAGGGCTGAGCAAACAGGCAAAATGAAGTCTCTAGACTAAATGGAAATAATTTGGAGAACACGAAAGAATTTTCAAGATGGCAAGAAGCTGCACTACAGTACTAAAGGTATCCTCACTGCACTTCTACCAAGACAATGTATTTGTTCATTTGGCAGCCTATGGTATATTCAATATTCTTTGCCAGCACCATAATACAAAGGCATTGATTCCTCTTGGATCTTTATTCACTTTCCAACTTTCACATGCATATGCCATGGCTTGAGAAGAGATACCCCTTGGTCTTCAAAGTAACACCATGGGTTACTCCACTGATACTTGAAACACACATAGTATAGCAACATGCAAGCCACCACAGTATAATAAATTAACAAACAAGTACCGGAAAAGGAAGTGCAGAGAGACTAAACTTTTATCAGTAACTAGCAAGAGTGGGAGAGAGGAGCAAATGGAGAGTCATTTTTAGGAAGCAGTTAATTTCTGTTCATTTCGAAGGAAAAATTGCCAGTGATAATGAGTGATGATTGCACAACATGATAATGCATGTGATGTCTCAAAATTACAACAACGTTGGCTTGGTAAAAGTTGTGTCATGTATCATTTTACAACCATTTTAATAAAAGAAATCTAGGTTCAAGGGAACAAAGGAACTAGTCCAAGATCAGGTAGTTGTTGGGTGCTTTCAAGATGGAACTGACTCACAGCTGACCCTCCAGTCAATTTTCAGAAGCTGTAAATCACATGGAAGGAGACTGCTCCTCTTTCTCACTGGAGCTGCAGGTAGATTTGAACCATGTGGTTTTGGGTTGGCAGCACAGCTCCTTACTATAGCTCCCTAATGTCAGATAGTGAATTGCTAAGGTATATCTCATTCCAAAACTGCTGCTCTTAAGACTTGCATAAAGGCAGAGAAACAGCAGTATGTAGACAAAGAGGTTAAAGACACTAAGACCAAACACTGATGAACATGGTAACAAGGTCCTGTAGGAATCAGAAATGAATAAGATCCCAGGAATATGATAGGAAGGGGGTAAATGAAAATGAGGGACTGTTCCTTCTCCAAGGCTATAAACACAACTAAGACAAAGAAGAGACTCAAACAGCAAACCAAACCAGTTACCACCAAATAGCTCTCAACTTATGGTAACCCCAGGTCTTACAGAGTAGAACTGCTCCATATTGTTGCTGTTATTTAGTACTGAGTTGGAACCAACTCATAGTTGACCCTCCAGTGAGTTTTCAGAGGCAGTAAATCCTACAGTAGGAAATTGTCCACCCTTTTCCTATGGACCTGCTTGTGTATTCAAACTGTGTGCCTCTGAGATTGCAACGCAGGCAGCTTCTTATCAATAAGCCACCAGAGCTCCCAAGAACTGTTTCATACGTTTTTTGGGTTTTATCATTTTTAAAATTATCGCGATTTTAGTAAAAGTTTACAAAAGGAAAGACTTTTCATTCCTTCATTGATACACATGTTCTTTCCCCATCTTCCCCAAACCACTTTGTAATGCATGTGTTGTTCCAAACCATCATTTGCGGTACAATCATTGTCCCATCATCCATTTCCATAGGGTTTTCTTGATTATAATCTTAATGCAAGCAGATTGCCAAGGTTTTCGTCCGTGGTACCACTGGATATGTTCAAATTGCTAATCTTTAGTAGCCAAGCTCTTAACCTTCTGTGCCACCAGGGAGGCTGAAACACACTGCGATGAAAATGGACATGCACCAGGTCCTAGAGGACTTTGGAACCCAGGCCAAGTTCACCTCCCACAGAAAAGTGCTTAGATGTGATGACTCATCTCCCAGGACAGGGCCAGTTCTTGGCCAACAGCCACTAAGGATGCTGCACCAGGGTGCAACTCTGAACTGGAGGTATTGTCACATCCAAAACATCTCCACTGGGCTCCAGGAAGTGTGGCCAAAGTCTAAAGCCACCCTTGACATTGGGTCATTAAATCAGTTGCTTCCATTTGGCCAATCAGAGGGAGAAAAAGAATGAAAGCAAATCTGAAGAGGAGTTGATGCAATGAGAGTCACTCCCCCCAAAATCCTCACAAAGTGAACATGAGCTGACTCCCTGAACAGGGCAAATAGGACACATGAAAACTGCCCTCCTGGCCCTGAAAAATTGCTCAGGAGCAAAAGCTCCACCAGTGTAAATGCCAAAAGCCCAACACAGGTGGCCTTTCCAAAGAGCTAAGTTGATTTTATCACCAGCCCTAGTCTGAATTCGCTGCACATTTCCTCCCTAATCCAGGATGTGATAAGAAACCAATGTAACAGGAATTCATCTTCCCCAAGAAAAGGTGAGCATCTCTGAGTTCACCAGAGACAACTGGAACCTAATTACATCGCCTCTTTTCAAGCCTTCCAGTAAGAGCGCCAAATGAAAGCAGACTGAAAGAGGCTGTTTCACACAGCTACAATGTGACCCACGTTGTCTTTCTCAAAACGACACACCAAGTAGCTACCATTTTTAGAAAATGGCAATTTCATCTGAAATCAGAACAAGTGTCACTCTGCAGCAAGAAATAAAGATCTTGTTTTGAGAGTTTTGGAACCTGGGACCCAAATGGCAGTATTTTCTTGTTGCATTGGATTACTATGACACAAAGGGCAGGGCTCACAAGCTGCTTTGGAAAAATAAAGGCACCTTTGTGAAGAAAAACAAGTAGATGGCCTTGAGGGAATGGAACACATGTTTAATTTTGTGTTTTAAACTTCTCAGCAGACTGCAGATCTATAAAGGGAATCACTGAAAGTGAAGATAACAGCGACTTACCCAGAGCATCAGGCTGTTTTCCGCAAGACAGGGCGAGAAGTGAGAAAGCAAAATCTTTGCTTCAGTTACACAAACTCCCTCTCCTTTGCAGAGAAACTTGGTAGCTGAAAAGGGAGCCAGACGCTAATGCGGGACTGAGGTGACTAAGTCTGGGCTTGTCAAACACTGACATCTACTGGCCACTTCTGAAATAGCTTTGTATTGCGGCAAGCACTCCATCAGCCGCACCAAACAGATAAATTCTCCAGTCCCCCCCTACCCTTTTTTTTTTTATTGTGGAGCATTTTTCTTCTTTTGCCCTTTGGAAAATATTGAACTATAGTTTAATTTTTATTTTCAGAATGTAGAGTAGTATAATTTACATTTCTAGTTTTAAAAATTATAAAGGATGTTGTTCCACATGAACCAGGGTTTGACAGGTGTAAGGGAAATAACACAGTCTCTCTGTTAGAATGTTGTAGGTAGGTTAATCATATTTTATGTTCATCAAGCATTGAGCAGTTTCTAAAGCAGCCCCAGGTATATCATCTTCTTAGATATCCAGCAATTCTATGAGATGAGAACATTGGGATCACCCTGTTTTATAGAAAAGAACAATAAAGCCTATGAAATCTAACTGAGGTAGCCAAGGTCACAGAGCAAAGGAGAGGCAATGCTCATTCCATTCCGGTTTCCCATTTCCCAGTTTTCCAAATTGTGGGTCGAGACTCCTACTATTCAGGCCTATTTCTCTCAGTGGAAAGAAAGCAAAGTGTTCCCAGTTGGTGGGTGTAGAGGGAAAAGGCAAATGGGGACACACAAGCACATACTCCCTTTCTTTTTAAAGGCTTGACACTAACTAATGAGTGGAGGGTGAGAGCTGCTGCACTCCATTTTCATGCATTATCAGAAGACTTAGCCAAAGCTAGGTGACCCACTGGACATTATTACCCTTTCCCTCCAACACACCAGAACCAGCCACCACAATGAAGGGCCAAAGTTAGTCTTTAAAGTGCACACACACACACACACACACACACACAGAGAGAGACTAACATACACATATATTGAGCTGCCATCCAAGAGATTAAAGACCAGTCAGGGTCTAATGACCAGATGCATCCACCTTCCACCAACCAGGACAAAGAATGGCTGAGTTCCAGATGATGATGTTAGCAAGCGTCCTGATTATCATCAAAATTAGAGGTACATAGGGAATCTGGAGACAGAAGAGGTAGACTTGAGGCTATGGAAAATGGATTCTAAACTTACTAAGCCTCCCTCTCTTCTTTGGGCTATTTACCTGAGGCATCAGAACTTTAAAGTGGGACTTTTTGTTACAGCAGAATTAGCTGAAATTCTAAAGGAGATATATGAAAACATAAATGAACTCCCACAGAGGGTACGGGTCATCTGCCTTGGAGGCCTGTGATCAGCCCTGCACTGTTTCCATAGCATGCTGTAGGGTGGTAGCAGCAAAGTGTTTAGAGAGACCAGCCAAAGAAACAAAAAGGGAGAAGGAGAATAAATCAACCCTAAGGGTTTAGATAGCTCCTTAGAAGGCTCTGGTGGCCTACTGATAAGGAGCTGCACTGCAACCCCAAAGTCACATGGATTGAATCCACAGCTGCTCCAAGAGAGAAAGATGGGAAATGAACAATCTCCTCCCATGCAATTTTACTGCCTCTGAAAACCAGCTATGTTCTGGTTCCGCACGCGCGCGCGCGCGTGTGTGTGTGTGTGTGTGTGTGTGTGTGTGTGTGTGTGTAGGGGAGGTACATCACAATACATCTATCCCAAATTTCTTTGCTCCCTAGAAAGCCAAGGTGTCAAGTTCTACAATCAATACCTCCTTTGAATGAAATTTAAAAGAGAATGCTATCAATTACCGTATGAATGCATTTTCCACTCCTAGAGAGTCTGTCCCACCCCAGGGTCTATCCTGAGTTTTGTTCCCTAGTAAAGGGAAATGCATTGGCCAGGAATGTATCTCCCTTATGGGAAGTGTGAATTCCTTACTCCTGGCTGTGCCAAGTAGTCAGGGTAATGTCTGCAGCTATGTACTGCTTCTGGTATCATTCCGATGCTACAGCCCTCCAAAGTGCTTCTATACCCTAGAAGCTCCAGGTGCCTTTGAGTCTAGCATAGCTCACAATGACCCTTTGAACAGCCGACCTCCACTGTGCCCTATCCTGTATCGTCCTCATCATCTTTGACACACTTGCGTCCATCGCTGCAGTCACTGTGTCAATCCATCTCACTGAAGGTCTTCTCTTCTTTGCTGATCACCCCCTCCCCATCTTTCCAGGCATGCTACCTCTTTCCAACAAAAAGCTTCACCTAGCTACATGTCCAACGCATGAAAGATGCTTTGTCATCCTTGCTTCTAAGGAGCACTCCAGCTGCACCTTTTCCAAGACATCTGTTCTCTTTGCAGTCCATGGATATTCAGTACTCTTTTTCAGCAGCACAACTCAAAGGCATCAATTTTTCTTCTGTCATCCTTATTCATTGTCCAGCTCTCAGATGTGTAGCAGGTGACTGAGAAGACCATGGCCTGAATCATATGCACTTTAGTCTTCAAACTGACATCATTGCTTTTCAGCATTTTTGAGAGGCCCGGTGCAATACATTTCCTGATTAGGCAGACATAAAAGCTGTATCACTTTAGCACAGTTCCAATGCCTCACCAAAATCTTTAGAGAAAATGTGGCATTCCCTGCCTGTGTTTTGTTTTGCCTCAGCATCCCTGTACCTTTGATTTGCATGCAAATCCTTGGAGTACTAGACCAAAAAGTAAACCTGAGCCTCATCAATAGACTAATCTGATTGGCTGCATCCCTCTCACAGTGAAGGCTCTAATGCTGACCCCAGCATGCACATGTGGGCAGGTGACTCTCTCTCCCAGGAGTCTCTTTGGCAGCTCATGTGGGAGTTTCTTTATGGCATGCCCTGAGATGTCTGAAACCTAGTGGAAAACATAGTCTAGGCTACAGCTAGACTCTATACTGCAAGAGCTGCTATCCCTAGAACATCAGTCTTTCAAACCAGTCCAAAAGGAATATATACTGGACTAGGCAGTAAATGACTACAATTCAAAATCAGGTTCTGTCATTTATCAGCCCTGTGAGCCCTGGGCAAGCCATTTAACTTCTGGATGGAAGTGAGGTGTCATCGACTTGACTTCAACTCAGGTGAGATTGCGTGTGACAAAGGAGAATTGCCTTATAGGGTTTTCTAGGCTTTCATCTTTATGGGAAAAAATCAGCAGATCTTTTACCTGCAGAATGACTGGATGGATTTGAACCACAAACCTGTTGCTTAGAAGCTGAACACGTAACAGCTTGTGCCACCAAGGTTCCTTAACCTCCATCTACTTACGTAATGATGCCTCCTTCCCTGCTTACCCTCAGGCTTGCCTACTTAAGAGATATATCGTGAGCTTCTTTCTACAAAGTAGAGGAAATAATTCTGAGTTTGAGGGAGATACAAAGAATAATTTAAGTTTTCTAAGTGAGAGCATACAGACTAATAATGATCACTTAAAAAAATCTTTATTGGGTTCTAATTGTCAGGCATTACAGGTCACATAGGTATTTAAGGCCATTTTAGATGGAAAACCAGAAATTCAATGAGGATCAGATATTCCTTCAAGTCACACATCCAGTGTGACCTGAGATTCAAATCCAGGCCTGATGCCAGAATCAGTGATTTTTCCCCACCAGATGATAGCTGTCATACGAGGTAGAAAGACTTGAATCCCATAAGGCATAGATGAAGTGTCACAGACTCAAATGAGATGCATATGAAAAGGTTTTATAAACAGTGGAGCTGACATAAATGCAAGGTGCTTTTGTTATTATCATTAGGGCAAATGCTCAATAAATTATGCTGACTGTAAAATTCCATCTGTAAGTAGGAGTTAACCAGACCTTGGAGAGGTTAAAAAAAAGAGAGAAAGGAGTATTTAATTTCAACTGCAACAGATCATTGGAAAGGAACTAGGGCCTCAAATTCAATCTCTATCCTAAATAGCCCACCATCTGTATGTGAGAGTCGGTAACCTATCTGAACAGAATGAGAGCATCCAGAGCTCAATGGTGCCACCTGAGCAGAATAAAAATGAGTTCCACACAATTGCAACATGTTGGATGGGTCTCCAGAGAAGACATATTTGAATGGGCTATTAAGATCACTTGGTGAAGCAGGGCCTTGTTCAGAATGTGTGGGCCACTGTGGCCATTCTGAGCAAAACCATGTACCCCAACAGGGTATGAGGAGCTGGCTTTTGAATGCAAACTGACACAGAGACTCTTTGTTGTCAGTTCAAGGTCTAATAATAATCCTAGCTTACATATATCGAACATCTACTATGTGCCAGCACTGAGCTAAGCGCAGTTAGAGTACATCTTAGGTCATTATCAGGAAACCGGTTGTATTCATCTGATGAAGAGCATAGGTTTTAAAGTAATACAGGCCACCATTTGTTCGAATTTGGCCAAGTTCATTAACTCCTGCATGGCTCAGTTCCCACATCTGTCCAGTGGAGATCAAAAGGGCCTACCTCAGAGAGTTGTCATGAGAAATAAACAAGCTAATAAATTCAGTGTAGTCAAGCAGCCAGTCCTACCGTCAAATTCAAAGCCATCAAGTGGCTTCTGACTCCTTGGCAGCCTTCACTGAGTTTTCAAGGCTCTAAGTCTTAAATGGAGGAAAATATCTCATTTGCAGCTGGTGGGTTCGAACCGCTGATCTTTCATTTAGCATCTCAACACTAAATCGACACACTGCCAAAGTACATATTAAACATGAATGTGTTCAGCTGCTAACCAAAAAGCTGAAGGTTTAAGTCCACCCAGAGGGGCTTCAGAAGATTGCAGATCTACTCGAGAGAAAGCAGCATTGAAATCCCTGGGGTGGGGGGGGCAGGACAACAAACAACACCAACCAACAAACAAACAAAAATCCTATGGAGCATTCTAGTACTCTGACACACATGGGTGACGATGAGCCACAAATGACTCCAAGGTAACCGGTTTGGTTGAAATTATGTACAACATTGTTGTTATGCTGTTTTCTTTTTCCTGTTGGAAAAATAAAGTTAGGGGTAATTCTGACCACTAGGAAGTAGCACCAGACATATTGGCTAGACAGAGTCATAGGGCACACTGGTGGCATCGTCCATAGCAAATAGTGCTGCTGATTTAAAAGCTATGTGTCTCCTGCAATTTTCATATCTATCAGCTGCTCCATTGGACAGAGCTAGGTCATTTCCTTAGACTAGGATTTATAGCCTCAGAAACCCAATGGAGAGTCCGTTAAGACCAACTCAATAACAGTAAGTTACTGTGTAATCAATTACCCACAACATCATTTAGCGGTTTAAAAACCTCTCCCTCTCCCCCTTTTCTTCTCTCTTTCCCCCTCTCCCTCTCCCTCCCCCTTTTTGGGTCATGAATCTTGTCATGGTTTAACTGATGCTTCTAGTTTAGGGTCTCTCACAAACTATAACTAATGTGTTGGTTATTATCTGGGGGTCTCATCTCAAGGCTTGACTGCAGAACGATCATCGTTGTCTCTGTGGGTGATGTGATCCTTTTGGTGCCTATGTGGATCATGTGATCCTTGACAAAATTTTGTTCCCCACAGGCCATTGGACCTCACTGACTATTGGTGGAAGGTTACCCATAGTTCTTTGCCACTCAGGCCTTTTCAACATGGCTGCTTCTTTTATCAAAACCAGCAAGAGAGAAAGAGAAAGGGTCTACTAGCAAAATGGAAGTCACAGTCAATCTTATCATTTTTGTTGTATTCTTTTCCTTAGAAGCAAGTCTCCAGGTCCTACCTATATTCTGAGGAGAGGAGAGAGATTACATGAAGACATACACTGAAGAGGACCATCTTAAAAGTCTGTCTACTGTATGAAGAAAAATCACAAACTCTGGATTCAAAGAGAAAGTGTTACAGGGCTTTGGGATATAAAGTTAAGATTCCAGGTAAATTGTGAAAAGAATTGTAAACTATTAGGAAGACAATAAGAAAAGCTATTCCTATGTGTTTGGAAGTTTCATTGTTTCAAAGATTATAAAAGGATTATTGCTTTTGATGGGTGTTTAATTTGCTTAAGTGCATTTTGTAATAAGAGAGATTTTAGTCAGCAGGGAGCTCTCATGGCTTAACGGTAAGGAATTGCACTGCCATCAGCTGCTCCACAGGAGAAAGATAGGCAGCCAACTCTGGAACAATTTACTGCCTCTGAAAAAACTGCTGGACCGTCAGTCACCTGTGGGTCAGTTTCAAATCTGTGGTCGGAACAAGAAGTCATTTTCATTATCAACAAATCCTTATCATACCCATTACACAGATGGAGAACTCGTGAGCCAGGTTTTACAAGTTAATGTGATTTATTCTAGTGTGGTGGTCATGTTTTCATTTTGTTCGACTTGAACTAACTCACTGTCCTCGGTCACAAGTCATAATGCACCACACCAACAGAGTCCCTTTACTTTCAAATATACATACATATATACTATCTTCACTTGCCATAAAAAAAGTCTCTTCTCCAAAAGTGGTGGTTAGTTGTTGTGTGCCATCAAGTCTGAATCAACCCATTAGCTGACCCCCTAGGGAATTTTCAGAGGCAGTAAATCACACAAGAGGAGACTGCCTAGTCCATCCTTCTCCCCCCAGAGCAACTGATGGATTTGGATCATGAGCTTTTGGGATTGCAGGACAGCTTCTTACCACTAGATCACCAGAGTAAAACAATGTGCTGGCACTGAGTCGATTGCAACTCGTAGGGATCCTCTACTGGGTTCTTGAGGCTGTGGATCTTACCAAGGGAAGACTGCCCAACTTTCTCCCAGAGTTGTGGTGGATTTAAGGTGGGGGAGACATGCAGCATTTTGGTCAGCACACACTACAGACTAGCCACCAGAGAGCTGTTATTTAGACAGTTCTAAAAATCAGTCCCTGGTATTTTGTTGGTTCTGTGATCTTCGGGGATTTTTGTTTGTGTGTTTTGTTTTGATATGATATTTTTGCCAATGTTTTTGTTAGGATCTCTTGACTATGTCATGCTTGTCTATGCAAGCAATCTTAGCCGGTGTACCAAAAAAACTAGATTTTCATCTGTCCTTTCTGACTCTTTCATCTAATCCAAGGTACTGAAACTAATGTACTGTCTGTGGCATTCTAAATGAGCTTCTATTTCCTTTAATGGTCTAGAACATACCATTGCACACAATAACACTTTGCTCAAAGGAAAGAGGTTGGGGGGAGAGAGATTGGCAAAAAGGGGGGAAAGAAAAGAATGTTCTGATTGGAAACTTCCAGAAAAAAATTTTTTTTAAAAATTACAGTCCACTATCAATGCAAATAAGATCTCTGATGGTAAGGAGCTGCGCTGCCAACCCAAAGGCACATGGTTCAAATCCACCAGCTGCTCGACAGGAGAAAAAAAAGTATCTTCCCCTGCGATTCACAGTCTATGAAAACCCATTAGAGGGTCAGTTATGAGTCAATTCTAATTCAGTGGCACATAACAAATAAATATCAGTACAAATATATATTTTTGTATACCCTAGATTTTCACCATTGAACCAATTGGTAGAATCATGATAGACGGTGAAGAGACTGAGATTCTTAACAGCTTCAGCTTGCTTGGTTCCATAGTCAACACTCTTGGCACTAGCAGCCAGAAAATCAAAAGATGAATTGCATTGGGAAAGTCTGCGGTCAGGGACCTCTCCAGAGTACTGAAGAGCAATGACGTTGGTCTAGAAACTAAGGCATGCCTGATCCAAGCCATGATTTCTGCAATTACTTGCTATGCATAAGAATGCTAATAAGGGGTAGGGGAGGGGACTGTGTACAAATGAAGGAGTTTGTCTTTTGCTTTTCAAGGAGAGGAGCAAACTGGGGGTGGAGGTGGGGGTGGGGTGGGAGAAAAGTGCAACAATGAATGAATGGAATTCCAAAATCTCTGTAGATGTTCATTGAAATTAATAATAAAAAAAATTTTTAGAGCATTAAAAATAGCAATAAAAAATTTTTTTAAAAAGAAACCTAGTAAGTGATTAATTGATGTGACGAATAGAGGGCGTCATCACCTGGGCAAGATGCTGCTGGTTAAAATGGCAAGGGCCTGGCCCGGTGGGCCCCAGTGCACAGCCGAATGCACAGGCGTATGTTCTGGAAATCACTAGCTGCCAGGTCCAGGTTGTAAGTTTCTAACGGAAGCTGCTAGGCATCCACCCCATAGCATTTTCAATGGCTAATTTTTTCAAATTAGATTGCCAAGCTTTTCTTCTGAGTAGCCTCTGGGTAGACTCAAATTCCCAACCTTTTGCTTAGCAGCTAAGAGCATTAAGTCTTTATATTACCCAGAAATACTCCATTTGATGTACGTATTATTATCACTATTACATCAGTAGGGCTATTTCCATGTACCCTGAGTATATTTCTTTAAAATCTCCCCTTTTGACTCATTTACTAACTATTCACTAAACCCCTTTAATCCATTTACTGCTGCATAGTTCAAATTGTAAGATCAAGTTTTCCCATGTTACGGTACTGCTTATTTGGTGGATATAAAACCAATTCTCTGCTGAAAACTTAACAAGATTCAAGCCCATGCCTCTGCTTTACTCAGCTTTCCCACTTCATCCACTGCCCTAGAGAACACAAACCATAAGTTGTGTGTAAAGTTGGATTGGGAGAGAAACTCCATTTCAATATGCAAATTATTCAGTAGGGAGGATGGAATAGGCCATGAAATTGTCTTTTGAAGGCAATTAGGTCTTCTTGGTTTTGAAAAGACAACACATATCAACTTGTACAAATAGTTAAGTATAACAACAATAAGAGATAACTGACATTTATTAAATGTTTACTACATACTGTCATACTGTGCTACACACTTTAAATTAATGGTCCCATTCAATCCTCAGTATCATCCTATATGGTAAGTATTATTTATTCTTTTTTTTTTACTCCTCCTCTATTTTATAGATGAGAATACTGAGGCCCAGAAAGGAAGGTAAAATGACTTGCCAGAAATCATGCAGTTCTCAACTGACAGAGCTAGGATAAAATTTGAGTATGTCTGACATTAAATTTTATTTAGTTAACCATTCAATCCCTAATGTTGAGAGCAAATGGAGAAATTTAAGTTGACTTCTCATTCCGCTCCTAACCAATCCAAGAAATAAAGGTAAAGTTATCGGCTTCCTTGGAGCCTGGAAACCCTATGGTAATTCTTCTTTGTCTCACAGGATTGCTGTGATTCAGAATTGATTCTATGACAGTGGGTTTGGGAGTTTTAATTCTATTTGGTGTTTTGGAAGGTTTGATTTTTGGTGGGAAATCTCTACCTGGCCACAGGAAGGAAATACTTACTGTGAATTAGTTGAAGTTTAAAAGAATACTACTTTCTCAAAGAACTCTTTCTGGCCTGGTGAAAGTGACAGAAAGTCAAGATCATAAAGAAGTGTATTAGAATGGTATGTCTTTCAATAAGGATTTTCAAGAAACAACCTGTCCTTCTGAATTTAACAATAGTAGAGATTACCCAGAACCCAATTCACCTCAAAGGGTTAAGAATTCACTTTTTGTATATTACCCAAAGCACATCTGTCTATCTTGATGGCATCATAGAGTCAAGAAATAGGCAGCTCTTATAGCACGATGGCTGATTACATATTGTTGTTGTTGTTATGTGCTGTTGAGTCACTTGCAACTCATAGAGACCCTATGTACAACATACGGTCTAAAGCCTACCCTGCCCTGAGTCAGTCTTACTGACTCTGACACACCTACACGTATTGTCCCAGTCACTGTATCAATTCATCTCATCCAAGGTCTTCCTCTCCTGTGCTGTCCCTCCACCCTTCCAAACATGATGTTCTTCCAAAAGGACTGGTCCCTCCTGGCCATGTGCTCAAAGTATGTGAGATGGAGCTTCAAAATCCTAGCCTCCAAGAAGAACCTTGGTTTCACCCTCTCCAACAGAGAACTATTTCTTTTCTGGTGATCCACGGTATGTTCAAGACTCTTCTATAGAGTCACAACTTGAAGGCACCGATTCTTCATTTATCATATTTAGTCATTGTCCAGCTCTCTGACGCATAGCAAGTAATTGCAAATACCATGGCCTGGATCAGGTGCACCTTAGTCTCTAGGCTGACATTGTTGCTCTTCAGTATTCTGGATTTTCCCAGTGCAATTTGTCTTTTGATTTCCTGACTGCTGAGTGTTGATCACAGAGCAGAGCAAGCTGAAATTGTTAACAACTTCAATCTCTTCTCCATCTATCATGGTGCTGTCAATTTACCAAGTGGTGAGAATCTTTGTCTTCTTGATGATGAGCTTTAATCCATATCGAGGACTATAGTCCTTGACCTTCTGAAGCAAGTGCTTCAGATCTTCCATTTCAGTGAACAAGATTGTGTCATCTACATAACATAGGATGTTGATGTGTCTTCCTCCAATTCTGATGCCATATTCCTCCTCATAAAGCCCAGCCTCCAAAATTATTTGTTCTGCATATATATTGAAAAGGTATGGAGACAGGACACAACCCTGACACACTCCTTTTTTTATTTTGAACCATGCAATGTTTCTTTGCTCTGTTCTGAGGACTGTTTCCTGGTCCAAGCATAAATTTCGCATAAGCACCATCAAGTGTTCTGGGATACATTTATGACAGACCAGCAATTCTGAAATATTGAGCCCTGCTCAGCAACCCTCTACTTTCCCTCTTACTTTTCAGTAGATAGCTTGAAAATGCTTCCTCGAATATGTTTTTAGTTCTAAGAAATGCAAACCTTCCTTGCCTACCATCCACGATCAAATTGCTGTCAATTAGACAAGAGGTCCTTGTTAGCACATAAATTGCCTTGGGAAGGAACTTCAAGCATCAGAAATCTGTTCTCATATTTTTTTAAAAATATTTGTATGCAAACCAATATAAAATAAAATAGAAATTAAAACAAAAAAAAAACCCTTATGTGTACCTACCACACATATACACACACATGCTGGTCTACAACCTCTGTCCCTAGTTCAACTTCGCCATTTTCAATAAACCAATGAATGCAGCTGCAAAGAACAAAAAGGGCACCCTATATAAAGGTGTGTACCTTACAGAATCACTTGGATTTCTTTGTAGCTACAGAGACACACGCCCACATCCCTCTTGCAGGCACACTTACTTTTCACCAAAGGACACTCTTGAAAAGTCAGTTTTTCAAAAGGAAATTAAAATTTTATAGATGAAAGCCAATTTAAATTCTAATTCAAGTAAGTTTCCTAAATCATTTTTGTATGTACAGGCATTTATTACAATAAATGTAATTTGCATTGATAGTAGGCACATGAGCAAATAAAATGTATTTTGAAAATGAAAAGAAAAACATTAATAAGTATCTGTTATCATTGTTATTCACTAAGCTGGTGGAGTGATGATAGGTGCAATTTAAAGGGCTCTACAGTAAATCATTTTTATAACATGATTAATCTTTCCTTAATGTAAACATTAAAACCGGACACACTGCTGCCCAGTGGGTTCCAACACCTGGTGACCATACATCCAGTTTCCAAGGCTTTTAATCTTAATGGTAGCAGCAGCCTGCCTTATCTTTTCCTCACAGACCAGTTGGTGGATTTGAACTGCCAAACTTTCAGTTAGCAACCTAATATGTTAATAGCAGCACTATGCCAGCAGGGCTTCTCAAAGAGATGAATTGACACGGTGGTTACAATAGTTGGCTCAAGAACAGTAACAATGATGAGGATGGTACAGACTTGGGCAGTTTTCACCCTGTTGTACTTAGGGCTGCTATGAGCCAGAACTGACTCAATAATACCTAATACCAACAGACAACAACGTGAACATTTACACAACTCTATTATGATACATTGGCTATCAAGTCTTCTTATATTACAGTAGCCCTATGTACATTAGACTGCAATTGCTCTTCATTTCCAGTGTATTAAAACTGCTGATATTGCTAGTTGCCCTCAAGGACATTCAACTCATTGTGATGCCATGTGACAGAGCAGAATTGCCCCATAGGATTTTCTAAGGCTATAATCTTTATCATCAAATCAGATCTGACTGGTACAGGAGGAGCTGGCCCCTCCTTCTCCAGCAGAGCATCTGGTGGATTTGAACCACATGCCTCTGGGATTGCAGTGCAGCTTCTTGTCACTAGGCCAAGAGTATTGAAGGTACCATGTACTGCTAGGAAAACAAACAGATTCATCCTGGAAAGGGTTAAACTGGGCAGCTCCTTGGAGGCGAGGATTCTGAGGCTCCGTCTAACATACTTTGGACATGTTGTAAGGTCCTTGGAGAGGGACATTGCAGGAAGGGAAGGCCCTCTATGAGGTGGATTGATTCAGTGACTGGGGTAATCGGGATGGGTGTATTGGAGACGGTGCAATTGGGACAGGACAGAGCAGAGTTTAGGGCTGTTGTACATAGGGTCAGTATGAGTCGCAAGCAACTCGACAGCACATAACAACAACAACATAATCTTTATGCGATTAAACAGCTAGGTCTTTTGTTCCCAAGGAACCAACGAGTGGATTCAAACCACCAACCTGTTGGTTAGCACTTAAAGCAATGATAGCCATGGCACTAGGAGAGGTAGAATTGAATGGAAAGGTATTTTAATCCTTTATCATTAAATGACTACTTTTCATTACTTCCACTTCCTCCTATGTGGGGGGGCGGTTCAGAAAGTGGATAATATCTATCCAACCTACTGGATCATAGTCAACTTGATGGCAACTAATAACAAAATAGAAAAAAAATAATAAAACAATGGATGTGAAGACAAAGATTTGTAAAGCGTAAGTCATTGTGATCAGCAAATTGTTAGATGAACACCAATATCCAAGCCCCTTATATACACAAGTCTTCTCTTCATTATTTGAGCAAACACAAACCTAGGTTGTTTTAAAAGAATTTTGCAGTTATAAATTAAGGTCTATTTTTCGTTGACCTTAGAGAGATAAACTAGGTAACTCTGCCCTTATCAAATGAGCCCTTTAAGTTCAAGAGTCAAAACACAAGATTCTGTTGCTGGCTAGCAAATGGAGGGGGCTATGTGGCAAGTAATGTGGGTGGTCTCTTGGAGTGAAGACAGACTTTCAGCTGACAGCCAACAAGGAAATAGGGACACCAGTTCTACAACAGCAAGAAACGGAATACTGCCAACAGTCTAAATTAATCTTGGAAGCAGATTTTTCTCCCAAAGTCTCCAGATGAGAACTCATCTGAGTTACACTGTGGTTATAGCCTTGTGAGAGTCTAAGCAGAGAAACAAGTAGGACCACACTGCACCCAGATTTCTTACCTAAAGAAATGTGAACTAACAAATGGGTATTTTCCTCCCCCCTATTTCTATACCTGTGGTAATTTATTATGTAGCAAGAGAAACTAACATACAGGTTTACCTCACGTCATTTTTCTATCATCTGCAAACAGAGAGAAACACATTTAAGTTGGAGTTAGAAGATCTAAGTTAAATGTTGAACCTACTATTATCTGTGTGCCTGGATCTTTTTTGTCCTCATTTGTAACACTGGGATAATAATACCTAAAAATTACTGTGAAGATTAAGTGAAACAACATGAAAACTTGCCTAGCAGATAGTAGTGGCTCTATAAATTTTAAACATATATTCATGCAGGCAAAAATGTACAGACACTCAATTTGTGATAAATATCATTCTATGTACCTGTGATAAAAACGTAATTAAGACAAAGTTCATGTGCTCAGAGAGTTTAAAGAGTAATAACAGAGACACATGAATAAGCCAGAGATTCCAAAGCAGAATGTTAGCCTTTATAACAGAAGCCCCCAGATGGTATTCTGAAAGCAGGAAAGTGAACAACTTAATCAAACACGGCTTTCCCAAAAGAGATGATGTCTGACTTGAAGTTTAAAGGGCCGATTCTTAAACTTGGATGCACCATCGAATCACCTGGGAAGCTTTAAGCATCAATAGCCCGTTCCCTAAGAAAGAAATTCTGATTTACTTGGACTAGGGTGTGGCATGTGCAAAATCACCAAGATGTGAAATTCTTCAGACAAAAACAAAATCCACTGTCACTAAGTCAACTGTGACTCATCATACCACCTCAGGACACAGCAGAACTGCCTCTTAGTGCTCCTAAGACTGTACATCTTCACGGAAGCACGCAGTCTTCTATTTTTCCTGCAGAAGGATGCCAATGCTCAATCCACTGCACAACCAAAACATACTTTAGACATGATGGGCATGAAGAGGGTACGCAAAGGAAGTGGTAGATATTTAAAGAGGGTCATGTGGGTTGGACACTGCATCTAAGGGACAGATTAAAAAAATATATTAAGGCAGTAGAAATAAAAAAGACTAATTGGATGTCCAAGATGGAAGCGGAGAATCAAATGTTTGTGTAGGGGTGAGATGACCAGGTTGAGCCTAGACTCAATATACTTATATCTCAAAAGTCAAAGTAATTGCCGTAGAGTCAGAACCTGACCCTACAGTGGGTCTTCAGAGGCTGTAAATTGCATGACAGGACATGATCCTTATTTCTCTGGTGGGTTGGAAGTGCAACTCCTTGCCCACTAGATCACATATATCTAGGTATATCTAATAAACCAGTGCAATCAGCATCTATTTCCTGGGGTCCTGTTGTTGTTGTTGTTATATGCCTCGAGTCGCTTGCGACTCATAGCAACCCTATGTACAACAGCCCTAAACTCTGCTCTGTCCTGTGCCAATTGCACTGTCTCTGACACTCCCATCCTGATTATCCCAGTCACGAATCAATCCACCTCATAGAGGGTCTTCCTCTCCTGTGCTGTCCCTCCACCCTCCCAAGCATGATATTCCCTCTCCAAGGACCGGCCCCTCCTCACAACATGTCCAAAGTATGCTAGACGGAGCCTCAGAATCCTTGCCTCCAAGGAGCCACCCGGTTTAACCCTTTCCAGGACAAATCCTAGGTTAAGAAATATAATTATTGCTCTTAATGTGATCACATGGTCTTTGCCATTACTTGCTATGCTTCAGAGAGCTGGACAATGACTAGGGATGATAGAAGGAGACTTCATGGCTTTGAGCTTTGGTGCTGGAGAAGAGTATTGAATATACCATGGATTGCTAAGAAAACAAACAGATTCATCCTGGATAGGGTTAAACCAGGCTGCTCCTTGGAGACAAGGATTCTGAAGCTTCGTCTGACATACTTTGAACATGTTGAAAAGAGGGACCAGTCCTTGAAGAAGGATGTTATGCTTGGGAGGGTGGAGGGATGGAGCAGGAGAGGAAGACCCTTGAAGAGATGGATTGATTCTGTCAATTGATAGGCATATTGGAGACAGTGAGATTGGCAAGGGATAGAGCAGGGTTTAGGGCTGCTGTAAGTCTCAAACGACTTGAAGGCACATAACCACAACAACAATCTGGAAAAATGGACACTCTAAGGCTTTCAGCTTAGGGAACTGAAATGATACATTTTAGGGGGAGTCTCACTAGAAATTCTCAAATTGATAATAAGAGAAATCCAAGACTATGTTGGAGCCTCAGGGTGGTTTCAGGTCCTAGATGGTTCTGGAATCCTCAATAGTATAAATTTCCTAGACCTACATGCTATGTGTAGTCTCTTCACTCTTAACATGGCTAAGTTCTACTCTCAAAGTGAATCTTCCTTTGTGGAAGCAAGATAATACTGATATATTTGCCAAAGTGATTGCTATCCCATGTCCTTACCTTCTTATTTATCCCATCAACCTTACTAGAGGATTTCTTGAGCCATAGAGAGGAGGACTCAGAAAGGAAGCAAAAAAGTCACATACTAATTGGAATCCCTGTGCTCTAGTTACCTTGGGGGTAATCATAGAACCTAATAGATATGTTTGGGGGTGCAAAAACAAACAGAACATACATTACAAAGTGAATTGGGGGAGGAGGATGGAGGGAAATGTGTATCAATGAATCAGTAAGAACACATTCTTTCTGTAAACTTTCACTAAAACAACAATTAAAAAAGTTAATGACACTTGTGCCTAATTTCTTGGGTGGAGCCCAGAGAGGTAGAAAGCCCTGAAGCTTATTCTTCCACCAAACATGTAGAAAGAGCCAAAGAGAAACTATGGTACACAATGGAGTACTATGCAACAATGAAAAAATGAAGAATGTGTGAAACACTTTATGAGTCTAGACATTACAGCCAGTGAAATGAGGCACCAAAGGAGAAATACAGTATTATACCACTGTTCTTAAAAGTTTGAGAAAGGTTTACATATAGAGAATCATTCTAGTATGGTTATTAGGAAGGGGAGAGTAGAAAATGAATTAGCAGATAGTAAGTACTTGTAAAGATGGGTAAAAAGAAAGACCAGGTGGAAACATCTGAACTGTGAGCATTGTAATTTATGCTATAGGACAGAAACGTGCACAAATGATTGGGGGGGTGACCCACAATATGCTTTCTAAATTTTCACTCAAGTCACATTTTTTTAAAAAGGAGCTGTATCTATGTAAAGAACCTGAGATAGCCTCATGGTCCTTCCCCTTTGTACCCAGAAGAGCAAAAGAATGGCTGAACACAGAAAGGGTTGGTGACCAGGACAAAATGAATGGATACCACCGTAAAAAGAGGACACACTTCAAACACATATGCCATCTGTGGCAAAGATTTGTACTCTGAATTCATTAATTCAGAATTGACTCAGAGTGCTAAAAATGACAGAAATTAAGTTCTGCCAGTTGCTGCCAACTGGTCAGATGGAAGCTGAACTAGGCATAGAAAAACATAAGTTCCATTTCTACCACATGTAAGTAATATGGACTGAAACTCATACCTCCCAGTTTAGTAATCTGATTGTCTCAGTTTGTGTTTAGTGTCAGGCAGGAGGGCTACCAGTCAGCGAGGAGATGACAGCCTTTGGAAGGTCAGGTACTTATCCCTGGTCCAATGAGGAGAAAAATAGGTTGAGAGCTTATTAGTAAAGGTGAGCTGGCTGCTTTCAGAAACACAGAATGGCTTTATGAATAGTTGGTTTGGATAAGGAGGCAGGCTCTCCTCCACGTAGTCATTTGGTTACCAGGGCTGTGTGTGGCTCTGCCATGTTGTAGGACAACGGAATCTTCTACTACATTCTCTTCAGCCCAGAGATGAAAGATTATGAGGGAGATCTAGATCTATAGATATAGGTATGAGAGAGAGAGAGAGAGAGAGAGAGAGAGAGATATACACACACACACATACATATATACAGCTTAGAATTGGTATTCCATTCCTCTTTACAGATCACATTTCAATTTATGAAACCTGTAACGCAGCACTTTCTAGAAGCAAGGGGGCAGAGGAATTCAGTCTGGTGATCTGATATTACTGAGCCCTAGAAGTCTCAACCACAAAGCTGAGAACTGATGAAGGACCAAGCTCAGGTGGTAGTAGTTATTTTCTTTCTCCCTTTCCAAAAGGTTTGGTACAATAATTTTCCCTAAGTGGACATACAATAAACCAAACCTGTAGTAATAAGAAGTGTTCCAAAGCAGTGTCTGTTTTGTGTTTTTTAAAAACCTTTTTACTGTGCACAGGGTAATGGTTTACAGAGCAGATCAGTTTTCAGTTCAATAACTCATACACATTTTGTTTTGAAGCATTAATTGTAATCTTCACAATGTAACATCATTCATCCCACCTCCTCTCTGTGATTCCCATTTTCATCATTCCTTCTATTTCCTAAACCATTCCTGCTTTCTGAACTTTGACTTTGGGCAAGTGCTGCCTTTTGATCTCAAATAATTAATTGTTCTAAGAAGTATGTACCTCCATAGTAGACCTATTGGCTCAAAATTGAAGCTCGCAGGGTTTGTGTGTGTGTAGCTTCCATTTAGGCCTGAAGGATGACTAATGGCTATACTCTCGGGAGTTCCATCCACCTCTATCCAATCAGTAAGTCTGTTTTTTTTTTTATAATATTGAGTTTTGTTTCACAGTTTTCTGCCATTCTATACAAGACTTTCTATTGTGGTCCCTTTCAGAACAGTCAATAGTGGTAGTGGAGCACCATCTGGTTCTTCTGGTCTCAGAGTTGTAAAGGATGAAGTTTGTGTGGTTCATTAGTCTGTTAAACTCTTCCCATATGTCTTTTTATTCACACTTCTTGGTTTTATGGAGCTCTGGTGGCAAAGGCAATGGCTGTTGGTTTGACTTCACCAGTGACTCCACAGGAGTAAGCTGACCACAGTCTCAAAAACAAAGTAAAACACCTCACTGAAAGGTCAGCTGTAAGTTGGTTTCAACTCAATACCAATAAGAGGTTCTTTTTCCATTTCTTTCTTCTGGATAGGGACAGACCAATAATTGTGCCTTAGATTACTTCTTGCAAGATTCTAAGACCAGAGTTACTATTTACCAAAGTAGGATCTACTACTTTTCCTTGTGGACTATGCTGTGTCAGTGGGCCTTGAAATCCCCCAAGAATATAGTCTTGGGTCACCAGATCTGACAACTAATTCCCTCAAGATGTTTGTAGTACATCAACAGAAAACTGCCACAAATGTAAAGTGGGTTTAAAAGAGGCCATGGCACTGGGGATATCATTGCCAATGTCAGATGGACTTTGGTTGAAAGCAGAGAGTACCAGAGGAATGTCTATTTGAACTGCATGGTTGAAAATAATAATTAAAAAAAAGTGTGTCAGGGATGTGTCCTGGCTCCATACCTTTGCAATCTATATGTGGAACAGATCATTCAAGAGGCTGAGTTTCATGAGGAGGAATGTGGCATCAGGATTGGAGGAAGACTCATCAACAACCTGCATTACACAGATGACACAACCTTGCTTACCAAAACTGAGGAGGACTCGAAACATTTGCTGTAGAAGGTCAAGGACTGCTGTCTTCAATATAGATTGTATCTCAATATCAAGAAAACAAAGATTCTCACTATTGGGCCAATTGGTAGCATCATGATAGATGGAAAAAAGTGAGGTTGTTAACAATTTCATCTTGCTCAAGTCCACAGTCAACACTGTTGGCACCAGCAATCAGGAAATCAAAAGATGGATTACTTTAGGAAACTCTGCTGTCAGGGACCTCTCCAGAGTGGTAAGGAGCAATGATGTTAGTCTAGAGACTGAGGTACCACTGCTCCAAGCCATGGTCATTTCAATTACTTACTATGTATCTGAGAGCTGGACAATAATTAAGAATAATAGAATTTATGCCTTTGAGTTGTGATACTGGAGAAGAGAGTCTTGACTGCCAAAAGAACAAACAGGTCTGTCCTGGAGAGGGTGGAGGATTTTGAAGCTCCATCTCACAATACTTTGGGCATGTTGCCAGGAGAGACCAGTCCTTGGAGAAGGACATCATGCTTGGATAGATGGAGGGACAGTGCAAGAGAGGAAGACCCTGGATGAGATGGATTGACTTAGGAACTGTGGTAATGGGTGCAGGTGTGTGAGAGACAGTGCTACTGGCTAAGGATAGAGCAGGATTCAGAGCTGTTGGCCATAGCATCATTATGAGTAATTGTCAACTTGATGGCACACAATAATAACAAAGAGTCTTCATAACTTTGCCTCTTATAAGTACCATCTGTTTTTAGAACTGAATTTGCCAAAATAGATAGTTAATGCTATGGGGAAGACAAGAATTGAAATCACTCACACTAAAAGCTGCCTAAATAGAAGTTTCAGAACAAAGGGAAAAGCTTGAGAAAGTCACTTTGAAAGCTGTAATTATGTATACTGATTATAGTCATAAAGAGCCATAAAGTTTGAAATTTCACAGTGTTTCAGAGCCTCCAGGTATGGAACATTTTTTCATTTCGTTTTTATTCTAACAAGAATGTAAGAAGCCAACAGTCAGCAGGCCACCTGAAAAACCCATCACTTAGTCTCTTACTACTTAATACACACAAGGAAAATACACCTTGCTAAATTCCCTTTGCCATAAGGGGGCTTCACCAGGAAGGATGCATGAAGAATGCACTATGACATTACCAATGTCAGATGGATCCTGGCTGAAAGCAGAGTACCAGAAGAATGTCTATTTGTGTTTCATTGACTATGAAAAGGCATTTGACTGTGTGGATTAAAACAAATTGTGGCTAACCTTGAGAAGAATGGGAATCCCAGAACACTTGATTGTGCTTACGTGAAACCTATATTTGGAACAGGAAGTGGTCATATGAATGGAGGAAGAAAACACTGCATGGTTCAAAATCAAGAAAGAAGTTCATCAGGGTATTTCATTTCTCTATATCTTTTCAATTTATATATGAAACACATCATTCGGGACTTTATGAAGAAGAATATGGCATCAGCATTAGAGGAAGACTCATCAAGCTGCATTATACAGATGATACAGATGCCTACCAAAATTGAAGAGGACTTGAAGCATTTGCTGCATAAGGTCAAGAACTGGAGTCTTCAATATGGATTGCATTTCAACATCAAGTAAACAAAGACTGGGTCAATTGGCGGTATTATGACAAATGGAGAAAAGATTGAGGTTGTTAACCATTTCACCATGCTCAGACATTCTTGGCATCAGCAGTGAAGAAAAAAAAAGACAAGTTTCTTGGGATAAGTCTGCTGTTAGGGACCTCTCCAGAGTGCTAAAGAGCAATGATGTCAGTCTAGAGATTAAGGTGCACCTGCTCCAAGCCATGGTCATCTCAATTTCTTGCTTTGCTTCTGAAGGTTGGCCAATGACTGAGGATAGCAGAAGAACAATGAATGCCTTTGAGTTGCAGTGCTGGAGAAGAGTATTGAACATATCATGTTCAATAAAATAGTATTAAACATACCAAGAGAACAAAACCTCCTAGAGAGAATGAAACCAGGCTGCTTCTTAGAGGCAAGGATTTTGAAGTTCTGTCTGACATACTCTAGGCATGCTGCCAGGATGAACTAGTCCTTGGAGAGAACATCATGCTTGGAAAGGTCAGCACAGGAGAGGAAGACACTGGATGGGATGACAGTAACTGGGATAATAGGGGTAGGTGTGTCAGAGACAACGGTAAGGGCTCAAGACAGGGCAGGATTCAGAGCTATTTTACACAGGGTCACTATGAGTTGTTGTCTACTTTATAGTACATAACAACAACCACAAACTGGAAGGGGTCCTGGAGTTCTAATAGTGTGGGAATTAGTGACAATTTTACGAGATTGGTGATATTCAGTGTGGCAGCCATGGTATACTCCTAAATGTGGACCTCCTCTTATACCAGATCAAACTGAATCCTTGGTAATATTTCTTATCCTCTTAATCATAGAACTATGTGATCAATACCTTTGCAAATTGCTTAAATGGACTTTTTAAAATTACATAATTACTAGCACTATGCTTGGAAAGGTGGAGAGTTAGTGAAAGAGAGGAAAGCCCTCAACAAGATGGATTGTCACGGTGACTGCATCAAAAGGCTCAAAGATGTCAGAGATGATGAGGATGGCAAAAAATAAAACTGAGTTCAGCACAGTGGAAACAAAATAACTCT
>NW_006399790.1:20428216-20429688 GCF_000299155.1 Elephantulus edwardii
AACAAATTGAAAAAGAACAGCAAGAAAGCCTCACATCCACTAAAAAAACCCTCCTGAAATTATAAAAATTAGTGCAGAAATAGAGGAAACAGAAAAAAAAATTGAAACCATTAACAAAACTAGGAGTTGGTTCTTCGAAAAGGCCAATAAAACTGACAAACCACTAGCAAAACTAACAAAGATATACACACAAATAATCTGAATAAAGATGAAATGGGCAATGTTACAATAGAACCAACTAAAATAAAAAGGCTAACAACGGAATATTAAGAAAAACTATACTCAAAAATATATGAAAACCTAGAGGAAATAGACAAATAATAGAAATTCAAAGCCTACCTAAACTGACACAAACAGAAATTGCAAACCTGAACAGACCCTTTACAAAAGAAGAAATTGTAAAGGTAATAAAACAACTTTCAGCAAAAAAAAAAGCCCTGGACCAAATGGTTTTACAAGTGAATTTTGTCAAACATTAAGAGAAGAAATGTCACCAATTCTATATAAACTACTTCAGAAAATACAAAAAAGATGGAATTCTCCCAGACCCATTCTATGAAGCAAACATATCCTTGATTCAAAAGCCAGGTAAAGATACCACAAAAATAGAAAAATATAGGCAAATATCTCTCATGAAAATAGATACAAAAATCTTGAATAAAATCCCAGCCAACAGAATTCAACAGTACATAAAAAAAAGAATAATAATTCACCATGACCAACTGGAATTCATAACAAGTATGCAAGGATGGTTCGACATAAAAAAAAATCAGTGTAATTCATCACATTAGCAAAGTAAAGAGAAAGAACCACACTATCCTATCAACTGATGCAAAAGAAGCCTTTGACAAAATCCAACACCCTTTCCTGATTAAAACACTAAAAAAAAAAATAGGAATAGATGGGAATTTCCTCAGCATAGTCAAAAGTATATATATAAACCTGAGAGCTGACACTGTTCTCAATGGAGAGAGATTAAAGGCATTCCCTTTGAGAACAGGAACTAGGCAAGGACACTCACTATCACCTCTCCAATTCAATATTGTATTGAAAGTCTTAGTGATAGCAATAAGACAAGAGAAGGAAATAAGAGGTATCCAAATTGGCGAAGAGGAGGTAAAATTATCTCTATATGAAGATGCTGTGATAGTATACCTAGAAAACACTAAAGACTCAGAAAGAAAGCTACATAGTTGACCAATTCAGCAAAGTGGAAGGATACAAGATAAACATACAAAAATCAGTTGAATTTCTCTACAGTGACAAAGAAAATGCAGAACTGGAGCTAAGGAAAACAATACTCTTCACAATAGCTAATCACAAAATTAAATACTTGGCAGTAAATATAACTAGAAACACAAAAGATCTATTCAAAGAAAATTACATGACATTACTACAAGAAATAAGAGAGACCTGGAGAAATGGAATAATATACATGCTCTTGCATAGGAAGACTCAATGATGTGAAAATG
>NW_006399790.1:20435973-20437472 GCF_000299155.1 Elephantulus edwardii
TCATCGGTTCTTTTCTGTGGAATGTTTGTCTGTCAGATACTATTATATATATTTAAAGATTGAGACAGACTAGGAAGAAGGATTGACCATCCACTTCTGAAAAGACAGGCCTTCAAAAACCCTATGTACAGTAAAGCACACTTAGACTATTGCTAGGACTAGCAGACATGGCAATTGAGACTGAGATCTTAGGAATACAAAGAAGAAGGAACAGCTGTAAGCAGACACTAGTGATTGGAACATGGAACGTGAGAAGCATGAATGTAGGAAAATTGGACATTGTTAAGAAAGAAATGGAACGCATAAATATTGACATACTAGGTATAGGCAAAATGAGATGGCTTGGCATGGGACATTTTGAATCAGACGATTATATGATTTACTAAGCTGGGGATGAAAAAGTGAGGAAAAAATGTGGTTGGTTTCATAGCAATAGGCACAACATAAAAAAGGAAGAAAGAAGAATTAATGATCTAACTCAATATCTTCAGCAAATAGTAAAAGATCAACAATCTAATCCTACAGCCTCTAGAAGAGAAGAATTTAAGAGCAGCTATCAATGAGATAGAAAATAGAAAAACAGTTGAAACCATCAATAAGACCAGGAGCTGGTTTTTTGAAAGGGTCTAATAAATTCGAAAACCTAGAAGAAATGGACAAATTCCTTGAAATGCATCCCTGAACAGAACCATCACAAGAGAAGACATTGAGAGGTCATAAAATTACTTCCCCATAAGAAAAATCAGCTAAATTCTACCAAATATTCAGTGAAGATTTAGCACTCATTCTATTTCATTTCAAAAGAACTGAAAAAAAGAAGAAACACTCAGAGTCTTTCTATGAAGCAAACATAACCCTATTACCAAAACCAGGCAAAGATATTACTAAGAAAGAAAACTACAGACCAATATCTCTGAAGAATAGAGATGCAAAAATCCTTAACAAAATCCTAGCCAATAGAATACAAAAACACATAAAAAAAATTCACCATGATCAAGTGGGATTCATAACAGGGATGCAAGGATGGTTCAACATAAGAATTACAATCAACACAATTCACTATGTTAACAAAGTAAATAACAAGAACCATATGATCTTAGTAATTGATGCAGAAAAGGCATTTGACAAAATAAAGACATTCAGCAAAATTGGAATAGGAGGGATTTTCCTCAACATAGTGAAAAGTATATAAGCAAAACGAAGAGCCAACATCATTCTCAAAGGTTGTTGTTATGTGCCATTGAGTCGTTTGCAACTCATATAGTGACCCTATGTACAAGAGCCCTAAACCCTCTTCTATTCTGTGCCAATCGCACTGCCTCTGACCTGACACACCCATCCCGATTACCCCAGTCACTGAATCAATCCATCTCATAGAGGGTCTTCCCCTCTTGTGCCATCTTTCCACCCTCCCAAGCATGATGTCCCTCTCCAAGGACCTGTCCCTCCTTGCAACATGCCCAAAGTATGTCAGACAAAGCCCCAGAATCCTTGCCTCC
>NW_006399790.1:20438132-20441389 GCF_000299155.1 Elephantulus edwardii
GGTATTGGAGATAGGACAAATCCCTGGCGTACACCCTTCCCAATTTTGAACCATGCAGTGTTAGTTACCCTGCTCGGTTCTGACTACTGCCTCTTGGTCCAAGTATACGTTTCGCATTAGCACGATTAAATGTTCTGGGATTCCCATTGGAAAAAGACTAAAAACATTTTCCATGCAAACAGGGACTAGACAAGGATGTCCACTGTCACTTCTTTTCAATATTGTATTGGAAGTGCTTGTTAGGGCAATACAACAAGAGAAGGAAATAAAAGGCATCCAGTTCAGCAAAAAGATGGTTAAATTGTCGCTATATGCAGATGATATGATAGGGTACACAGAAAACTCCAGACTCAACCAAAAAACTGTTAGAGTTAATAGACCAATTTAGTAGAGTGGCAGGATGGAAATAAGGTCAATATCCAAAAATCAATAG
Organism: Elephantulus edwardii; assembly: GCF_000299155.1. Classification (NCBI taxonomy): domain Eukaryota; kingdom Metazoa; phylum Chordata; class Mammalia; order Macroscelidea; family Macroscelididae; genus Elephantulus; species Elephantulus edwardii. Next base: position 20,438,566 of record NW_006399790.1, read on the forward strand.
GATTCTTCTACAATAACAAAGACAACTCAGAGAAAGAAATCAAGAAAGCAATACCATTTACAATAGCCAACCACAAACTGAGATACTTGGGAATGAACCTAACTAGAGATAAAAAAGACCTATTAAAAAAAACCAAACAAACAAAAAACCAACCCAACAACAAACAAACAAACCTACAGAGCATTTCTGCAAGACATAACTAGAGATACAAAAGACCTATACAAATAAAAGTACAGAGCATTTCTGAAAGACACAATAAAAGACTTGAAGAAATGGGAAAATGTGCCCTATTCATGGATAGACGACTCAATATGGTGAAAATGACTATCCTACCAAAGGCCATTTACATGTACAATGCAATCCTAATCCAGATACCAAGTGCATTTTTTAAGGAGATTGAAAGGGAAATTATCAAATTTATTTGGACAGGCAAGAGACCCCAAATAAGCAAAACACTTCTGAGGAACAAAAATGAGATTGGAGGCATAGCACTCCCTGACCTCAAAAATCTACTACACAGAAGTAGTAACAAAAACAGCATGGTACTGGTACTATGACAGGCACATAGAAGAGTGGAGCAGAATTGAGAACCCAGAAACAGACCCAGCTATCTCTGGTCAACTGATATTCGACGAGGAAATCAAAGCTATCAAATGGGGAAATGATAACCTCTTCAACAAATGGTGCTGGCAAAACTGGACTTCTACCTGCAGAAAGCTGAAACAGGATCCACATCTCACACCATACACAAAAATCAACTCAAGGTGGATCAGAGACCTGAGAGTAAAATGAGAATTGTATACTCATTGTAGAATAAAAGTATAAGGATCCAAAAGGGTTGGGAGAGGTTGGAAGCAGAGGGATGAGGATGTGCAGGGGGTGGGGGTAGATTAATCATGGGGTTGTATAATTTGTTGGGAGGGGGTGAGGGACATTGAAAGAATTTGTTCTTGAAAACAATGTATTCAAATTTTGTAAATAAACTAGTATAGAAAAGAAAGAAGAAAAAAAGACCGGGTCCAGATTTGTTGTCTATAGGGTCCTATGAGTCATACTGGCATCTAACAAGAAGGAACAACAGAATTGTTTTGTAGATTATTTCTACATTAAATTGCAATACTACTAGTTATGGTAGTTGTTGATTTGCGTACTGTCAAGTTGGAGCCAATCCATAGCTTCTGGTGGGTTTTCAGAGGCAGTTAATTGCAAGGGAATAGATTACCCATCCTTCTTTTGTGGATTAGAATCATGTGCCTTAGGATTGCAGCACAGTTTCTTTCCACTAGGTCACCAGAGTTACAATACTAGCTATAGTTTTAATAGTAACTAAACAGAAGTCTTTTTCTATTTTTCTTACATTACTATGATATTTTCAAAGAAGTTGTTGATATAAGTTACCAAATTCTAAGAGAAGACGACTCTCAACAAAATGGCTTGACAAAATGACTTTAACAGTGGGATTGAGAATATAAAAAATCCTGAGGATGGTGCATGATAGTTCAGATCTTTTGTTCAGAGAGTTGCTATCAGTTGTAGTTGACTCAAAGCCAACTAACAACATCACAAATACAACAATATTGCAACTAAAAAACCAGGAAAACTGCCAAAATTGGCAACTATAAAAATAGCAGCAATTAAAACAATTGTCCTTGTATTATATTCAGAAGAAACAACATGATTTGAAATTGACATTGTAATAATGGCAGCTCTGCTCAAAGTTAAAAAAATAAAATAGCATAGAATTTTTGCCTCATTGATATATAAATATATGTAAACTCAGCCTCCAATGAAAATGTGTGTGTTCCTTAGCTTAGTCTCATAAGGACCAATGCTACATAAAACCATTATGGCAAAAATAGAAGAATAATTAGTAAGATGTATATAAATGTCCAAGAGGGTAAAGGGGAAGGGTAGAAATTGCCAGGATAGCAGAGTTTAGTGGATGGATGGGACAGTGGTGTGTGAAGGAATAGGCAATATTCAATGGAGACGAGAAAAGGCCAGGTAATAATCGGCATAGATCAATAGCTAAATAATTATATAAAATAAAATTTATATCAATGCTTGTATGAACACAAAGTAAATGAAAGATTGTATAAAGCACTATGTACATGTATGAAACATAATGTAAGCGAAGTTTTATATGCAAATAAATTTAAAAGGGGGGAAATGTGTGTGTTCTTATAAATAACTATAGGTATATTCTATAAAAATATTAATTTTCTACAGAAACACTGCCCCCAAATTTTATGGACAAATATTTTGAATTCCTCTCTTCTGGTGTCACCTAGTATAAGTACCATCACTCCAGTGATGTCACTGATTAATGACTTGTATTAGTAGATAATTCTTAGTTTTGCTGGGTTCTATGATCACCACAGAAGTCTTCTGGTTAGGCGGTAGTGGGGCGCAGATGTTCGGGTGTAAACTTCTCCCACTGCATATTTTTTAAAAAATTTATCTTCTTGTTGCTGACAATATATACAACAAAACATAGACCAAATCAACAGTTTTTACACGTACAATTCAGAGACATTGATGACATTCTTTCAACTCCTGTCCTCCTTTTCCTGAGTTGTTCCTAACCCCTTAACAATTAGACAGGGTTCAAATCTGTAGTTCATAGGGTTCCTTTGTGTCATACTCGACTCAATGGAACCTAACAACACTCTAATCTTTGCACTGCTGCTATCAATTTGATTCCCATATAGTCAGTTCCTAAAAGAGCATAATGCTCAAGGCAGACATTTATTTCTAGTAAAATGAAATAATGATTTGGTGTTAAGATGAAGTCTGAACCGGATATGTTTGGGTTAAAGTTAAA
>NW_006399790.1:20441489-20442618 GCF_000299155.1 Elephantulus edwardii
TATTATTATTTCATACTAGTTTATTTACAAAGTTTGCATACATAGTTTTTCACACCAGATCTTTCCCCTTTTCTTACAAGGCTAGAGTCCATGGGAATTTGAAATTCTGTTCTACATTTTCCTTCTTTTGATCAGGTTTTTTTTTTAGGTTTCTTTTTTATTAAATAAAGTTTTATTTTATTTTGGCTCACTTACAAATTCATATACATTGTTTTTTACACTGTCTTCATTCACATTGTGTTTCATACAATTATTCCCATTCATTGTATAAAATTAATCAACATTGAAATATGCCCACCATTGATCAGGTTTATTACACAAAATATTTGATCCAAATGCTCAGTAATAGTAGCTGGCCATCAATCATCCAATTTTCTCTCATTTGGGGTAATATGCACCCCATTTATTTCTGCTTTAAAGCGGAGTGTGCAGTACACTCTTGGGTCAGCCTCTCTTCTCCCAACACTGAAGTACAACTTACATCCCCAAACTGGAGGGCTCCCGGGTTGTGCTGCCAAATACTGAGCACTGCTGCCAAATGTTGGCCTGACACTGATAACAGAACCAGGCATTTAAGTGGTAAACACAAAACCAAAGGCAGTGATAAAACTTGTTGTTGTTGTTGTTGTTAGGTGCCATCAAGTCAAGAGCCAGTAGACATCTGCCTTACCCTGCCCTATCCTGTGCAATCTTCACAATTTCTGTCACAATTCAATCCAATGCTGAAGTCACTGTGTCAAACCATCTCATTGGAGAGTCTTCCTCTCCTTTGCTGACCCCCATCTTTCCAAGCATAATGTCCCACTCCATCTAGCCTCACCTAGCTACACACCCAAAGTTTGAAAGACAGAGATTCACCATCTTTGCCTCCAAGGAGAACTCCAGCTACACCCTCTCCATGGCATCTGTTCTCTTGGCAATTCATTATTGCCCTGTTGTTGTTTGTCGTTGTTATGTGCCATCGACTCATAGCGACCCTATGTACAAGAGTCCTAAATGCTGCTCTATCCTGTGCCAACATTGCCGTCTCTGACACATTCATTCCCACCACCCCAATCACAGAATTGATCCAACTTATTGAGGGTCTTCCTCTGCTGCATCGTTCCTCCACTCTCCCAAACATGATATC
>NW_006399790.1:20443046-20476002 GCF_000299155.1 Elephantulus edwardii
CATAGCACGTAATTGTGAAGACTATAGCCTGGATCAGGTGCACCTTAGTCTCCAGCCTGATGTCATTGCTCTTCAGTACTCTTGAGAGGTCCCTGACAGCTGATTTTCCCAGTGCAATTCGTCTTTTGATTTCCTGGCTGCTGTTACCAAGAGTGTTGACTTTGGAGCCAAGTAAACTAAAACTGTTAATTATCTCAGTCTCTTCACCATCCATACTGATGCTGCCAACTGGCCAGTGGTGATAATCTTTCAATCCATATTGAAGGCTAAAGGCTACAGTCCTTAACCTTCTGCAGCAAATGCTTCAGGTCCTCCTCAGTTTCAGCAAGCAGGGTTGTGTCATCTGCATAATGCAAGTTGTTGATGACTCTTCCACCAATCCTGATGCCACATTCCTCCTTGTACAGACCAGCATCTCGGGTGACCTGTTCTGCATACAGATTGAAAAGGTATGGAGACAAAATACATCCCTGACGAAATGGACTCCCTTCTTGATTTTGAACCATGTAGAGTCTCCTTGCTTTGTTCTAATGACTGCCTCTTGGTCCAAGTATAGGTTTCGCATAAGCACAATCAAATGTTCTGGGATTCCCATTCTTTTCAGAGTCAGCCATAGCTTGTTGTGATCCACACAATCAAAAGCCTTTGCATAGTTAATGAAGCACAGATAGACATTCTTCTGGTATTCTCTGCTTTTTGTCAAGATCCATCTAACATTAGCTACAATATCCCTAGTACCACAACCTCTTCTAAATCCAGCCTGCACATCTGGCAGTTCTGTTGACTTATTGTTCCAATCATTTTTGGATAATTTTCAGTAGAATCTTGCTTGCTTGTAATATTAATGATATTGTGAATAATCCCCACACTCTACTGGGTCACCTTTCTTTGGAATGGGAACAAATATCGATCTTTTCCCATCAGTTGACCAGCTGGCTGTCCTCCAGATTTCTTGGCACAACTTAGTGAGCACATCCAGGGCAGCTTCTGTTTGTTGAAATATGTCATTTGGTATACCATCAACTCCTGGAGCCTCGTTTTTTGCCATTTCTTTCAGAACAACTTGAACTTCCTCCTTCATCACCACAGGCTCTTGCTCATATGTTATTTCATGATTAGCCAATTCCTTCTAATACAGTAACTCTGTGTACTCCTTCCATCTTCTTTTAATGCTTCCTGGATCATTTAACATTCTACCCAAAGTATCCTTAAGTATTGCCACCCATGGCTTGAATTTGTTTTTCAACTCCTTCATCTTAAGAAATGCTGAGCGAGTTCAGCCCTTTTGACTTTCTGACTCCAACTCTCTGCACATTTCATTATAGTATCTTGCTTTGTCGTCCCGAGCTGCCTTTTGAAATTTTCTGTTCAGCTCTTTGATTTCTTGGTTTCTTCCTTTAGCTTTGGCTTCTCAGCGCTCTAATATAGAATCACTAGAGGTTAAAAAAAAAAAAGCATGGGTGTCACCAAGGAAGCTATGTGCTGGCATGGGTACCTAATTTGGAAGCTATAATGAACCCTAAAAAAGAAAAAAGTTGTGTGAACTTTCAAAAGTTGACTGTATGATGCTGGCAGATTGACTGACCTGGAGTGGAGCTTGAGCCTGGGGCTGGAGCTGTCAGGTTTCTAAATTGTAGTGAGGTTTTTGAGGTTTGTTTCTGTGCCCTACTGTACCCTTCTGTGCAGAGGGTGGAGTTGCAGATTCTTGGGTAAAACAGAAGTTTGAAGTTGCAATTGGAAGGCAGAACTTCAGTGCAGGAGGGCTAGTACAAGGGTGTTATGCTGAGAAGAAGGTCTCTGAAGGGCCTGGTCAGAAGAAAGGACATTCTCACTGGAGTCAGTGGGGAGTTCCAAGAGGTAAGGCTGAAAAGGCAGAGCATTTCCCAAGGGGATGATGGAAGCTGGATGGGGAGCCAAACCTGCAGACTTGCTGAAGGTATATCTGAAACTTCCAACCTGGAGGGACCTGGGGTTTGGCAATCTAATAGAGATATTGGGTGCTAGGGAAGTTCCATGAGGGAGAGACAGGAAATCCACACCCCTGAGTATAGGTGGTTCCATTTCATAGATACCATGAGGGTCATGGAGAACTAGCATCTGCTGCAGCCCCTAGGATGCAAAGGAGCTCCTTTCTCCCCCAACAGAGGAGCCCCTGAAAGGGGAAGAGACTGTACAGCAGTTGCAAAAGCAAGGAATCAGGATTTGGACTCCTTGTAGGGGAAAGGACAAGGATAGAAGGGACTAGAGACCTATCCGATTTGTCATGGCATGTCAATGTCTAGAGTGAAGGAAGATTCATCCACCACCTGGATTATACAGATGACAATGCCTTGCTAGCTAGAAGTGATGAGGACTTAAAGCATTTAATGAATAAGATCAAAGACTACAGCTTTCAATACTGATTACATCTCAAATCAAGAAAACAAACAAAAATAAATAAAAAAAAGAAAAAAAAAAAGAAAACAACAACAAAAAAAGTCCTCACAGCTGGACCAGTAAACAACATCAGGATAAACAGAGAACAAGTTGAAGATGTCAGGAATTTCATTTTATTTGTATCCACAATCAATGCCTGAGGTAACGGTAATCAAGTAATCAAAATACACACAGAGAGAGAGAGATGCCCATGAACCAGTGCCAGTGCCAAGGGGAGGGGGTTGGCAATTGTAGAAGTCCTTGTGTCCGCCTCCATCAGAGAAAGCTAAGTGGGGGTGGAGAGGAGGGAGGATGGTTGGCTGAGTTGGGCAACCTGCCCATTTTAAGTGCCTTTTATGTGACAGCCCAATAGTATAATGAGAACTAATGAGAAGCCAGACCCTGCCCCATTAAACAAAACCAAAAGATGTATTAAAATGGGCAGATCTTGCAAGTGAAGAATTTATAAAATGGTTGCTTTCTCTTCCATTGCCATAGGTTTTTTTAAAAAACAAATATTTTCTGAGAAGGTAGAAGACAAATATAATAATACACTGCATAGTGTCTGTACAGGCAATGTCTAACTGTATTTATATCTGCAGTTCTATCAGGTTTAAAATATTGGAGAACTGTAGTTAGGTGGTATTGAGACAACTAAGACTTGCAGCAACCCTGTAAATAAAATACAATAAACACAATAGCTTCTTGCGTGCAACACACATATCTCAGGTTTCTTATACACAAAGTAATGATAGTTCTGCCAGGCATATAATGGTGTGGCACATGTCTTGATAGTTATAATAAATGCCTGTTTCTGACTTTTGTATGTTCTGTGCTGTACTTTCTAGCCATATAGTAACGTATGCTTCAACTCAGGCAGCAGCATCTAATCTCATGTATTACACATCTGTTAAGCATTATCGCTGTTTCATATCCTCAGGAAAATATTACCATGAAGTGTACTATGGCTCTCAAACATACCAGTAGTAGTAATAGTAACAGTGAGAAAACAAGATGTCTACTTGAAAGAGGAAAGGAAAAGTTATTAACAATATAAAGGCGGAAAACACAGTGAGGGGGTTATCATTTACTATTTGGACAGATTGCACTCAATGATCCTCAAAAACAAAGCAAAATTCTCCAAGCTACTAAAAGGTCTGCTCCCTGTAGGCTACGCAAGATGAGAGGGACCCACGCCAAACATGTAAAAATTGCTAATAGAGTGAATCGCAAAGCAAACAGACAAGTGAATCCCTCATAACACAATTACAATCACTGCTAAGGCATGAAACTTGTTTGAGAAGCTTAAAGAAAAAGCAGGGCCTGACTACCATATGGCGTTCTCAGAACTGCCAAATCACATAACATCCTATTTCACAGAACGTATGGTGAGCATTAAGCAATGCGTGACTGTATTACCAATACTATTTTGTAGCTTAAAGAGGCTATTTTTATGGACAAATCGCTCCTTCTTTCAGGCTTTTGGGATTTTAAACTGAAAATCAAGTTTAACTGTTTCATTATCAGAGTTACAGTCCTTGATTGGCCAGAATAGTCCACCATTTGAATATTTTTATTAGAAGGGGCTTTGCTATAAATCCTTATCACATGAATAAATAGTGAAATTGAACCAAGTTGCCTGCACCATGTCCTTGGTTAATCTATAGATCAAGAAGTCATCTTAAGCACAAATTAATTGCCTGACATTTCTATCTCTGGATGAGCATTGCTGCCAGGCATTCACTCAGCCTCTCAAAGGTTTAATTTCATTCCCCTGGGGAACTGTCTCTGAGCCCTAAAATGCTGCAGGGAAACTGGGGGAATTTGGACTTCGGAGGAGCAGGCTTCTAGGACCTGTCTGAGTCATAAGGAAGGTTATCTCCACATTGAATAGCTTTTCTGCCACAGCCCACTGGCTACCCACCACAAGTCCTTTTAGGACAAGAGCATGAGTCTCCTTCAGAAGAGGATAAACATCTACTTTCCCATAGGTGTGACCTTTTCAAATTTTAAGGTCACGCTAATTGTCTTCCTGTCTGTTAGAATATTTGCTCAGTGACTGAGAAGTTATTTTTACTAGATAAAGAGCAGCCCTTTATATCAACCGACAGAGCAAACCTCCTCCCCTCAAATGATGCCTCTACTGAACATTCTATCTTCTTGTAACTGTTAGCTTTCATTCATTCAGAATCCACATTAATTAAGTTGATCTAAATGACAATGGAATTTATATGGTTGCTATTTTGGAAGAAGGATTTATTAAGGAAATAACTATATAAAAAGTCAGAAGTTGGCATTCTTTACACAGATCTCCATTATCCTCATAGCCACAGTGTGAAATAGATATTACTGTTCCATTTTTACCAGTGAGGAAATTAGAGCTTAGAAAGGCATAGTGACTTGCTCAAGGTCACACTGGCTAGACTGTAAATGAGGACAGAGATCTTGCTATTATTACTATTATTAATGTTGTTGTTGTTGTTGATTGCCTTCGAGTCAAGCACGACTCATAGTAACCCTATGAACAAAAGGTCTCAAGCCCCTGTACAACTATTGAAATTTATCAAAGTTCATAGAGTTTCCAGAGGCATGTTGTTTAGGAAGTAGATGCCACTCCTGCATATTAATAGCATTTAATATCTATTAAGCAGTGATTATTGTTGTTGTTGTTGTTGTACACTATCAAGTTAGAACTGACTCAGAGCTAACCCTCCAGGATGTTTTCAGAGGCTGTAAACCTCTCAGGAAGAGATTGCCCATCCTTCTTAGAGAGTAGCTGGTGGATTTGAACCACATGCCTTTAGGCTGGCAGTGCTTCTCCTTACCACTAAGCTACTGAATTCCCTGAGCAGTGATTAGGTAATAGGTATTATAGCAATTATTTTACATGAATTATTGTGTTTGATTCAAACATCAGCCTGAAGATTACTATTCCCATTTTACAGATGAAAAACAATATATCAGAGAAACAAACCAACTTTCCCAAATCGATATAGCTGTTAAGTCTTAGGGTATATTTAACCTGTTGTGTTGTTGTTAAGTGCCATCGAGTCGCAGAACCTACTTAAGAAAATAAACTGTGTTTTACAACTTTGAACATGTCTTTTTCTTAGACATATTATTGTTGTAGTTGCCATTATATGCCATGGAGTTGAATATAACTCATAGCAATCCTATGAACAACAGATCTGAACCCTGTCCTGTCCTGTGCCATCCTCACAATCTCAGACACACTAGAGCCCATTGTTGCAGTCACTGTGTACACCCATTTCATCAAGGGGCTTTCTCTCTTTGACCCTCCTTCTTTCCAAGCATAATGTCCCTCACCAAAAAATTTCCCCTCCTAGGATATTTCAAGGAGGGACCAGTTCTTGAAGAGGGGCATCATGTTTGGAAAGGTGGAGAGACAACGCAAGAGAGGAAGACCCTCGATGAGATGGATAGATTCAGTGGTTGGGGTAATGGCAGTAGGTGTGTCAGAGACAATGAGGTTGGCATAGAATAGAGCAGGGTTTAGGTCTCTTGTACAGGGGGTCACTATGAGTCACAAGTGACTCATTGGCACATAACAGCAAGTTACATGATTAAAGCGTGTGAGATGAAGCATTATCATCTTTTCTTCCAAGGAGCACTCTAGTTGCACTTTCTCTGAGACATATCTGCTTGTTCTTTTGAAAGTCCATGGGATATTCAGTATTTTCCTCCAACACCACAACTCAAAGGCATCAATTCTTCTGCCATCCTCATTCATTATATGCCTGTCAGATGCATAGCAAGTGATGGTAAAAACAATGGTTTGCAATAGATGCACCTGAGCCCTCAAAATGACAACATTGTTATTTGGAGCAGTTCCTGACAATAGACCTGCCCAACACAATATATCAGTTGATCTCCTGACTACTGGTATCAAGACTGTTGATTGTAGATGCTATTAAGATGAAATTGTCAACAATTTCAATATTTTTCTTCATCTACCATGTTGTTGTTTATTTTTTCAGTAGTGAGAATTTTTATCGTCTTGATGTTGAGATGCAATCCATATTAAAGGCTGTAGTCTTTGATCTTCTGCAGCAAGTATTTAAAGCCTTCTTCATTTTCAGCAAGTAAGGTGGTCATATGATGAGTCTTCCTCTGATCCTGATGCCATATTCTTCTTCATATAGTACAGAGTGATTTGCTCAGCATACACATTGAATAAGTACAGGAAAAGGATACAAACCTGATGCACACTTCTCCTGATTTTAAACCCTTGCTCTGTTCAGACAGCAGCTTCTTTGTTGAGGTATAAGATTTGTTCTAGGATTCTCATTCTTTTTCATATTAGCCATATTTTGTTATGACCCACACAGTCAGATGTCTTTGCATAGTCAATAAAATACAAATAGATATTCTTCTGCTATTTCCTGGGTTTTGGCCAGGATCTATCTAACATCAGCAATGATATCCCTAATGCCACAGCTTCTTCTAAGCACAGCTTGAACTTCTGGCAGTTCTCTGTCAATTTACTCTTCCAGTCACCTTTTAAAATAATCTTCAGTAATATTTTGCTTGCATGTGATACTAATGATATTGTTTGATAGTTTCCACATTCTGGATCATCTTTCTTGAAAATGGGAACAGATATGGATCTCTTCCAGTTAGTTGGTCAAGTAACTGCCCTCCAATTTTCCTGGTGTAAAGAGGTGAGCACATCCAGGGCTGAATATGGTGGTGGTGGTTGTTGTTACGTGCTGTTGAGTTGACAATGACTCATAGCAACCCTCGGAACAACAGCTCTAAACATTGCCCTATCCTGAGCCAACCTCATCATCTCTGGCACACCAGATCCCATAGCCTCAGTCACTGTGCCAATCCATCTCATCCAGGGTCTTCCTCTTCTGCAATTACCCTCTAACTTTCTAAGCATGATGTCCTTTTCCAAGGATAGATCCCTCCTGGCCATGTGGCAAAGTATGTGAAAAAGAGCTTCAAAACCCTTGTCTCCAAGAGGCAGCTTGTTTTCACAGATCTGCTTGTTCCCTTGGCAGTCCATAGTATATTGAATACTCTTCTCCAGCACAGCAACTTAAAGACATTGATTCTTCTACTGTAATTCTTAGTCCTTGTCTACCTCTCAGATAGAGTGTTAAATTGCAATTGTGAATGCAAGCAATTGTGAAGACCATGACCTGGTTCAGATAAACCCTAGTCTCAAGATTAAAATCATTGCTCTTTATAACTCTGGAGAAGTTTCTGACAGAAAACTTTCCTAAAGCAACTTATCTTTTGATTTTTCTGACTGCTAGTGCCAAGAGTACTGATTGTGGGCCAGAGCAAGATGAAATAGTTAACCTCAATTTTTTCCCTCCATCTATCATGATACTGCCAATTAGCCCAATGGTGAGAATATTTTCTTAATTTTGAACTTCAATCCATACTGAGGACTGCAATCCTTGATCTTCTGCAGCAAATACTTCAAGTTCTTCACACTTTCAAAAGCAAAGTTGTGTCATCTACATAACACAGGTTGTTGATGAGTCTTCCTCCAATCCTGATGCCATATTTTTCTAACATTCATCTGTTAGTTGAAATATGTCCGTTGGCATATCGACTCCTAAGGCCGCCTTTTTTTTCCAATGCTTTCACTGCAGCTTAAACATATTCCTTAGTCACGGTTGGTTCTTGTTCATTTTATACTTTCTGAACTTTTTAAGTGTAAACAAATTCATTATAATACAATGACTCTGTGTATTCCAAAAACATAATTAAAAAATTCCAAATAAATAATAAAAAATAACATATTCTCATCACTGGACCAATTAGCAGCATAAGGATAGATGGTGAAGAGATTGAGATTGTTCACGGTTTTAGTTTGCTTGGCTCCACAGTCAACAATCTTGGAACCAGCAGCTTGAAAATTAAAAGATGTATTGCAATGGGAAAATCGGCTGTTAGGGACCTCTCCAAAGCACTGAAGTGCAATAGTGTCACTCTGGAGATTAAGGTGCGTCTGATACAGGCCATGGTCTTTGCAATCACTTGTTATGCAGCAGAGAGATGGACAATGACAAGGGAGAATAGAAGAAGAATTGATGTCTTTGAGCTCTGGTGCTGAAGAAGAGTATTGAACATAAATGGACTGCTAAGAAAACAAACAGGTTCGTGCTGGAGAGGATTAAATCAAGCTGCTCGTTGGAGGCAAGAATTCTCAAGCTTCATCTGACATACTTCAGACATGTTGCAAGGAGGGACCAGTCCTTGGAGAGGGACATCATGCTTGGGAGGGTAGAGGGACAGCGCAGCAGAGGAAGACCCTTTATGAGATGGATTGATTCAGTGACTGGGATAGTCGAGGGGAGGATTGATTCAGTGACTGGGGTAGTCGAGGGGAGTATATCTGAGACTGTACAATTGGCACAAGACAGAGCAAGGTTTAAGGATGTTGTACATAGGGTCGCTATGAGTTGCAAGTGACTCAATGGCACATAACAACAACAACAATAACCTTACAAGTCATTAGAACACAAGACAGCAATCAAGAAATCTAGAGCAACATGCAACAGAGTGACGCTCACCAGAGCAATACACACCAAAGTGACACATACCAGAATGAACAGGACAGATGGAATTTGAGTGATAACTATTATTAAAATAATTAGTTTGGGACCTTAGCAGGGAGCAGGGAGCCTCGGTAGGGAACAAGGAGCCTCAGCAGGAAGCAGCAAGCCTTGGCAAGGAGCAGTGTTCCTCAGCAGGGAGCAGCAAGCCTCCATGGGAAGCAGTAAGTCACTGTGGAGAGCAGCAAGCCATGGTGGGACCCACCCACCAGGAGCAAGGACAGCAGGAATTTGAGTGAGGTACTTAAGGGTGGATCACTGTTGATTGTTGGAACACTTGGGACCCCTTTACCTAAAACAGGACGGAGTGAGACAGCTGGAGCTCAACTGGGGTGGCAGACCCAGTTCTTGAAGGGAAAACCAAGGATTCCTGGTTTTCCATTCAGGTCCCCACAAATGCTCCCCCCACCTGTGTGTGTCTGCGTGCTTGCCCCCCACCCCTCCCCTCCATACATCTGCACATGTGCCCTGTGTGCATCCATGCATACACCTGCCCAACCATCTTCTGGTATGGTGACTTCAGATCAAGAACAGGCTATCGCCTCAGGCATAAAAAAACTCTACCACAGCAATATCACAAAAGAAGTAGGCTACCTCACAGCCTACACAAGCCCAAAGAAAGATATCACCCCCAAAAAGTGACACAGTGTCAATGGATTTCCTGAAGCCAGAAAGTCTGATGGAACTTTCTGACACAGAATTTAAAAGAACAATGTTTGAATATTTTTCAATGGGTGAAAGACAAATTTGAAGAATTATAGGACATTGCAAGAAAAACCAGGAGGAGCTTAAAATTAATTTAAATAATGCAGATAAACAAGGTATTAGAGGCTCTGGAAAAACAAGAAACTACAATCCAAAATATGAGGCCCAATGCTTCAGATGCTGTCAACATGATGAAGGGACACATGAACAGAGTTGAAGAGATGGAACACAGAACCAGTGAAATAGAAGATAGGCTTGTCACCATTGATCTGTTAGAGTAAAAAGCAGAATCAAAAAGGAAGGAGAGAAGAAAACCTAAGAATAATGTGGGACACCATCAAGAGAAATAACATGTGCATCATCAAAATCCCACAACAGGAATAAACAAGTAAAGGGATTGAAAAAGTTGTGGAAGAACTACTAGAAGAAAATGCCCCAGGCATAATGAAGAATAAAAGAATATATATTCAAGAAGCTGAGTGAACACCATATAGAATAGACCCCAAAAGAAAAACACCAAGGCATATCATTGTCAAATTTGCCAGAATGAAAGATAAGGAGAGAATTCTGAAAGTGGGGGGAGAAACAAAAAGTAACCTATAAGCAAGAACAGATAAGATTAAGTGCTAATTTCTCAGCAGAAACCATGCAAGCAAGAAGACAGTGGAATGACATATATCCAATACTCAGAGAACACAACGCTCAACCAAGAATACTGTACCCAGCAAAATTGTCCTTCAAATATGAAGGAGAGATCAAGATATTCCCAGAAAAACAGAACCTAAGGAAGTTTGTAAAAACAAGGCCAGCATTGCAGGAAACACTGAGAAACATTCTTCTTACAGAGGTGCCATAGAAAGCAGGATGGACCAAAGTAAATAGCAACAACACCAAAAAAGAACTCAACAAAATGATAGCAATAAAACCATGCCTCTCAATAATCACACTGAATGTGAATGGTTTCAATGAACCACTGAAGAGAAAAAGAGTAGTATATTGGATAACAAAACAAAATTCATCAATATGCTGTCTACAAGAGACACACTGGAAAAGTGATGATTGTGAAAGACTAAAAATAAAAGAGTGGAGAAAAACATCCCAAGCAAATGGTAACAAGAAAAAAAAGTAGAAGTAGCAATATTAATCTCTGATAAAATAAATTTCACTGCAAAAATCATCACAAAGGACAAGGATGGCCACTACATAATGCTTAAAGGGTCAATAGAACAAGAAGACACAACAATAATAAATATCTATGCATCAAATGAAAGACCTGCAAAATATATAAAACAAACATTGACAAAACTAAAAAAGGAAATAAACAAAACTACTATAGTGGTTGGAGACGTCAGTATACCACTCTCAAGAAAAGATAGAACTACAAGAAAGAAACTCAACAAAGATACTGAAGAATTAAACCACACAATAAACCAACTTGACCTCCTAGATATTTATAGGCTAATACACCTTAAAAAAAAAAAAGAAAGAAAAGGAAAAAGCCCACAGTACACCTTCTCCAAAGTTCATGGAACATTCTCCAGAATAGATCACATTTTAGGTCACAAGGCAAGCATCAATAAATTAAAAAACATAGAAATAAAAGAAAGTATCTTCTCAGACCATAATACTACAAAATTAGAAATTAATAACAAGAGTATAAAGGAGAAAAAAGCATACATTTGAAAGCTGAACAACACCTTGCTTGAACATGAGTGGGTTGTTGTTGTTGTTGTTGTTAGGTGCCATCGAGTCGTAGGCAACACATAACGACTCTATGAACAAAAGACCTAGACAACTGTAAAACTTTCGTCCTTTCTCCAGGTTCATAAAGGTTTCCAGAGGCAAACTATTATGGAAATGGATGTCACTCCTGAAGCCAAGCTGGTTTTAATCAGGGAGCTCCACCAAACACTGTCCATCATGAGTATCCATTCTCGGATTTGACACATCAGTGTCACAGTGTTCAGCTTCACAGCAAGCATGAGTTACCTCTGTACAGCAAGTGGACATACCTAGGTTATACAACCTAGAAAAATATCTCACGAAAAACAATTAAAGATAGGACCAAGGGCCACAGGACCAAGGGCCCTACAAGATTTTAAGCTACTGCCTGGAGCAGGCTCTGCAGGCTCCATGCTTACTTACCCTTACTCTAAGGCTCAGGGCCACCCATCCACTTTTGAAGGGAAAAAAGAATAATAACACACAATGAAAAGGACTCCAGAAACTTTCCTTGCCTGACTGCCACCAAGAGGAGCCACCATTGAAACACCAGCCATCCTGCCAGTTAGCCAGCCAACTTCCAGAGGGGAGGGAGACTCCAGTCTCTAAGCCTCATGAAGGATTTTAAGCTATTCCATGAGTGGGTACTAGAAGAAATAAAAAATGAAATTAAAGTTTCTTGAAACAAATGACAATGAAAACACCACTTATCAAAACCTCTGGGAAACAGTCAAAGCACTAAACAGAAGTCTATTTCCAGCAATAAGCAAATACATCAAAAGGCAGGGGGGGAAAAAATGACCATTAATCCTGTAACCCAACATCTCCAACAAATTGAAAAAGAACAGGAAAAAAAACCTACAAACACAAAACCATCTAAAAAAACCCTGAAATTATAAAAATTAGAGCAGAAAGAAATAGAAAACAAATGAAACCATCAACAAAACTAGGAGTTGGTTCTTTGAAAAGGTCAATAAAATCAACAAACCACTAGCAAAAGTAACAAAGGAAAAGAAGGAAAACACAAATAATCCAAATAAAAGATGAAACAGGTAATGTCAAAACAGAACCAAATAAAATAAAAAGGCTAACATTGGAATATTATGGAAAAACTATTCTCAAACAAAAATTAAAACATAGAGGAAACAGACTAATACTTAGAAATGCACAACCTACCTAAACTGACACACACCGAAACTGAACATCTGAACAGACCCATTACAAAAGAAGAAATTAAAAAGGTAATAAAACAACTTCCAGCTAAAAAAAAGGCCCTTGCCCAGATGGTTTTACAAGTGAATTTTATCAAACATACAGAGAAAAACTGTCATCAATTCTACATAAACTATTTTAGAGAAAAAAAAAAAGATGGAATTCTCCCAGACTCATTGTATGAAGCAAACATATCCTTAATACCAAAGCCAGGTGAAGACACCACCAAAATAGAAAACAATAAGCCAATATCTCTCATGAACACAGAGCAAAAACTCTGAATGAAGTCCTGGCCAATAGAATCCAATGATAATTAAAAAAACCAAAAACACAAAAAACAAAACAAAACAAAAAACCTCAACATGGCCATGTGGAATTCATAACAGGTATGCAAGGATGATTCAACAAAAGAAAATCAATGAAATTCATCACAAAAACAAAGCAAAGAACCACATGAGCCTAACAATTGATGCAGAAAAGGCCTTTGACAAAAACCAACACCGTTTTCTGATCAAAACACTTAACAAAATAAGATTAGAGGGGAATTTCTTCAACAATGCAAAAAGTATATACATGAACCCAAGAATCAACACTGTTCTCAATGGAGAGAGATTAAAAGCATTCCCTTTGAGAACAGGAACTAGGCAAGAATGCCCACTATCACCTCTTCTATTCGATATTGTATTGGAAGACTTAGTGATAGCAATAAGAGAATGAAATAAGAGGTATCCAAATTGGCAAAAAGGAGGCAAAATTACCTCTAGTTGAGGATGATATGAGAGTATACTTAGAAAACCCTAAAGACTCAGAAAGAAAACTACTGGACATAGCAGACCAATTCAGCAAAGTGGCAGAATACAAGATTAACATACATTTCTCTACAGTGACAAAGAATGCAGAGCTGGAGCTAAGAAAAACAATACCCTTCACAATAGCTAATCATAAGATTAAATAATTGGGAATAAATCTAACCAGAAGCACAAAGGATCCATTCAAAGAAAATTACAAAACATTACAACAATAAGCAAAAAGAGACCTGGAGAAATGGAAGAATATACCTTGGTCATGGATAGGAAGACTCAATATTGTGAAAATGACAATACTACCAAAGGCAATTTACATGTTCAGTGCAATCCCAATAAAAATGCCAATTCCATTCTTCAAGATGGAAAAGGCAATCTCCAATTTCATTTGGAATGGAAAGAAACCCCAAATAAGCAAAGCACTCCTTAAAAAGAGAACAAGGTAAGAGGCATCTCACTCTCTGATTTCAAATTCTACTACACTGCCATCATGGTCAATACTGGTACAATGACAGACGCATAGTCAATGGAATAGAACTGAGAACCCAGAAATCAGCCCATCTGCCTATGGAAAACTGATTTTTGATAAGGAGATGAAAGCAGGTAAGTGGGGAAATGACAGCCTTTTTAACAAATGATGTTGGCAAAATTGGAAAACTATCTGTAGAAAACTCAAGCAAGATCCACACCTCATTCCATACACATAAACCAACTCAAAGTGGACCTAGAACCAAAACAAAGGACTATAAACGTCATTAGAGAAAAGCTTGAAAGAACTCTAGAAGCCCTAATCCACAACATAAAACAGTCTTCCAAACATCCTAAAAAACCTACAACCAGGAGAGGATAAAGTAGATGAATAGGACCTTCTACAAATAAAGTTCCTACGTACATCCAAAAACTTCTCCAACAGGGTAAAAAGGGAAGCCACAGACTGGGAAAAATATTTGGTAACGACATGTCTGATAAAGGACTTAGATCTAGAATTTATGAAATACTCAGGCATCACAACGAGATAAAGGAAAGCAACCCTATTGAAAAATGGGCACAGGATATGAAAAGACACTTAACTAAAGAAGACATTCAGATGGCAAACACATGAAGAAATGTTCAAAATTCCTACCTCTAAGAGAGATGCAAATCAAAACAACTATGACATATCATCTCACCCCAGTAAGAATAGCAAAATTTAGTAGGACAGCAAACAACAAATGCTGGCGAGGTTGTGGAAAAACTGGAACCCTTATACACTGTTGGTGGGAGTGTAAAATAGTGCAACCACTATGGAAGGCAGTATGGCACTTTCTCAAAAAGCTGGAAATAGAAATACCTTTTGACCCAGCAATTCCACTATGGGAATATACTCTAAAGAAACCAGAACTGCCACCCAAGCAGATATATGCTCACTCGTGTTTATGTTGGAAACAACCCAAGTGTCCATCAACAAATTGCTGGAGAAGCTTTGGTATATTCACACAATGGAATACTATGCTGCATCAAAAAACCAGAAAAATGGGTAACTCTGGAGGACATTATGCTTAGTGAAATATCTCATTCACAAAAGGACAAATACTGCATAGTGCCACTGTTGTAAAGCAGTACTGACATTGGAGTTGGGGAAAAATTAAGAGGGGAGAAAAAATGTATACTGCATTGAAACGGATGAGGGAGAGAACTGTTTAGGAGGAATATATGGTTAGGTATTCATGACAAGAGTCCACAATGAAAGCTACATAATGGAATGGATTGGGGAAGGGGCTGTTGTATAGCAATTATTTTTTTTTTTTACTTTTCAGAGAGAAAAGCAGAGTGAGGAGGAGGGGTGGGCAGGGAGGAAAATGTGCAACTATGAATGAATGGAAATCCCAAGTCTCTATAAACTTTCTTAAAATAAACTTTAAAAAAAAGAAATTAAGAGACATGTTGCTTGGGAAAATTTGCTGCCAAGAACCTCTTTAAAGTGCTAAAGAGAAAGGATATCACTTTAAGCACTTAGGTGAGTCTGACCCAAGATATGATATTTTCAAGCACTTCATGTGCATTTTAAAATTGAAAATGATACACACACATAGATCAATGGAATAGAATTGAGAATCCAGAAATCAGCCCATCTACCTATGGCCACTGGAAGCAGGAGCGGCATCCACTTCCAAAACGGCTTGCCTCCGGAAACTCTATGTACAAACAGTGCTCAGGCTGTTCGTTCATAGGGTCGCTATGAGTCATCTACGACTCGACAGCATTAAACAACAACAACAACAACAAACTATGGCCTACTGATTTTTGACAAGGAGATGAAATCAGTTAAGTTGGAAAACAACAGCCTTTTTAACAAATAATGTTGGCAAAGTTGGAAAACTATCTGCAGAAAACTCAAGCAAGATTCACACCTCACTCCATACACAAAAACCAACTCAAAGTGGATCATGGACCTAGGAGTAAAACCAAGGACAATAAACTTCATTAAAGAAAAGTTTGGAAGAACTCCAGAAGTCATAATCCACAACATAAACAGTCTTCCCAACATCCTGGAAAATCTACAACCTGGTTGTTGTTGTTGGTATGTGCCGTCAAGTTGCCTGTGACACAAAGCGACCCTATGTACAACAGCCCTAAACCCTGTTCTGTCCTGTGCCATTCTTACTGTCTCTGACACACCCACCCCGAATACCCCAGTCACTGAATCAATCCTTCTTATTGAGGGTCTTTCCCTCCTGCGCTGTCCCTCGACCCTCCCAAGTATGACGTCCCTCTCCAAGGACTGGTCTCTCCTTGCAACATGTCCAAAGTATGTCAGACAAAGCTTCAGAATCCTTGCCTCCTAGAAGGCAGCCCGGCTTCACCCTCTCCAGGACAAACCTGTTTGTTTTCCTAGAAGTCCATGGTATATTCAATATTCTTTTCCAACACCACAGGTCAAAGGCATCAACTCTCCTTCTATCATCTCTAGTCATTGTCCAGCTCTTCGAAGCATAGCAAGTGATTGAAAAAAACCATGGCATGTATCAGGCGCACCTTAGTCTCCAGACTGACATATTTGCACTTCAGCACTTTAAAGAGGTCTCTAACCATAGACTTACCCATTGCAATACGTCTTAATTTCCTGGCTGCTGGTGCCAAGAGTGTTGACTATGGATCCAAACAAACAAAACTGAACAATCTCAATCTCTTCACCATCCATTATGACGCTGTCAATCGGCCCAGTGGTGAGAATCTTTGAATTCTTGATATTCTCAATCCATACTGAAGACTACAGTCCCTGACCTTCCACTGTAAGTAATTCAGGTCCTCTTCAGTTTCAGCAACTAAGGTTATGTCATCTAAATAATGCATATTGTTGATGATTCTTCCTCCAAACCTGATGCCACATTTCTCCTCAAAGAACCCAGCTTCCCAGATAACCTGTTATGCATAAAGATTGAAAACGTATGGAGACAGGATACAGCCCTGGTGTACACCCTTCCCAATTTTGAACCATGCAGTGTCTCCTTGCTCTGTTTTGATGACTGCCTTTTGGTCCAAGTATAGGTTTCACATTAGCACAATCAAGTCTTCTGGGATTCCCATTCTACTCAGCCACAGTTTGTTATGATCCACACAGTCAAATGCCTTTGCATAATCAATGAAACAAAGATAGACATTCTTCTGGTACTCCTTTCTTTCAGCCAAGATGCATCTAACATTAGCTACAATATTCCTAGTACCACACCCCTGTCTAAATCCAGCCTGCACTTCTGGTAGTTCTCTGTTTATGTGCTGTCCAGTCAGTTTTGGATAATCTTCAGCAAGAGCTTGCTTACATGTGATATTAATGATATTGCTCAATAATTTCCACACACTGTGGGATCACCTGTTTTTGGAATGGGAACAAATATAGATCTCTTCCTGTCAGTTGTCCAAGTGGTTTTTCTCCAGATTTCTTGGCACAACTTGGTGAGCACATCTAGGGAAGCATCTGTTAGTTGAAATATGTAAATTGGTATACCATCAATTCCTGGGGCCTTATTCTTAGCCAATTCTTTCAAAGTAGTCTGAACTTCTTCCCTCATCACCACAGGCTCTTGCTCATATATTGTTTCAATAAATTCTTCTTTGTCTGCCAATTATTTTTGGTATAATGACTCTGTCTACTCTTTCCATCTTCTTTTAATACTTCCAGGATAACTCAATATTAAATATTCTGCTCAAAGCATCCTTAAGTATTGCAACTCAAGGCTTGAATTTTCTCTTTAGTTCCTTGAGCTTAAGAAATGCTGAGTGAGATGAATGGGACCTTCTAAGAATTAAATCCCTATGCACATTTAAAACCTTCTCTTACAGGTTAAAAGGGAAGCCACAGATTGGGAAAAAAATATTTGATGACATGTCATACAAGGGACTTCCATATAGAATTTATAAAATGCTCAAGCACCACATCAAGATAAAAGTATATAACCCAATTAAAAAATGGGCACAGGATATGAATGGACACTTCACCAAAGACGACATTCAGAAGGCAAACAAATACATGTAGAAATGTTCAAAATTCCTAGATCTAAGAGAGATGCAAATCAAAACAACTATGACATATCATCCCACCCCACTAAGAATAGCAAAATTTAACAGAACAGCAAACATTAATGCTGGCGAGGTTGTGGAGAAACTGAAACCCTTATTCACTGTTGGGGGGAATGTAAAATGGTGCAACCACTATGGAAGGCTGTATTACGCTTTCTCAAAAAGTTGCAAATACAAATACCATTTGACTCAGCAATTCCATTACTGTGAATTTACCCTAAAGAAACCGTAACTCCCACCCAAGCATATATATGCACACCCGTATTTATTGTGGCTTTGTTCGCAATAGCAAAGAGCTGGAAACAACCCAAATGCCCATCAACAAACGAATGAATAGAGCAGCTCTGGTAAATTCACACAGTGGAATACTATGCTGCATTGAAAAACAAGGAACTCATGAAATATTATGCAAAATGGATGACCCTGGAGGACATTATGCTGAGTGAAATATCTCAGTCACAAAAGGACAACTATTGCATAGGGCCACTGTTGTAAAATGGGACTGACATCAGGGTTGAAGGAAGACAGAGAAGGATGGGAGGAATGATGTATACTGCATTGAAATAGAGGAGGGAGAGAACTGTTTAAAAGGGATATGTGATTGGGTATTATTGTCATTACAGAAGTCCAGAATGAAGGCTGCATAGTGGAGTGGACTTGGGGGAGGGATTGCCTAACAATGAAAGAGTTTTTCTTTTACTTTTCAAGGAGAAGAGTGAATTGGGGGGAGGGGTGGGCAGGAAGAAAAATGCTACAATAAATGACTGGAAACCCTAAGTCTCTGTAAATTTTATTAAAATTCATTTTTAAAAATTAGAAATAAATAAGAAATTCCACCTAGAAGATGAATCAGTGCTTTTAAAATGTGATGTTGGCAAGTGCACTAAATGTGGGATACATTGCTTTAAAAAACCAAATGAATCTAAGTTGGAAGAAGTATAGTCAAGATAATCCTTATAAGTGAAGATGATGGGATTTCATGTAATATACCCTGGCACCTTGTGAGGAGGAGGCAGTCACTGAAGAAAGATATCATTCTTGGTAAAACTGAGGGTCAGAAAAAAAAAGAGAAAGACTCTTACCAAGATGGATTGACCCAGAGGCTGCTGCGTCGATCAGAAAGTGTTTCTGTTGTACTTTGAGTCACTATGAGTTGGAGTTGACTAGGCAGCACCTGGCAACAACAAATGATAATAAGAAATTTGGGAGGTGTTCTAACTGAATTGTTCTAGGTTGTTAGAGTTACCATAAGCTAGAAAAGTTCATTTTCTATTTTATTTTCTAGTCTCCCAACCAAAGCAAAGAAGAATGAAAAAGATCAAAGATACATGGAAATAATTAGTCTCAAGGACCTTTAGACCATATGAATCTTGGCTTCCGTAACTCTGAGACCAGGAAAACTAGATAGTGACCAGGTATGACTGCTTACCATTATGAAAAAGGGTAATAATAAATAGTCCTGGATAAAATGAGAGAGAAATGTGAAACAAAATTAAAAATTTACTAAAAACACCAGTTTCTTTGGTCAGAAACTACTGGAATGTCCAAGAACATGTCCCTTAGACCCTCTTCAAGTGTGGAACTGAACTTACCCTTGCGGCTCAACTTTTAGTCAAAGACAGGACAGGCCTCAATTTCAAAACTGAACTCCCTCAATTAACTAGTGAACAAAAATACCAGAGAGGTGCTCACGCAATCCCTGCAGCAGTTAACTATAGGAGCTCAAAGGGTGGCACTTTTCCATGGGTAATACTTAGAAAGCAGGAAAGGGTAGGAAAGAAGGACAAATGGAAGTAGTAAACACAAGAAGGAAATGAAAAGAAGGCTGTTATGTTACGGGGATTGCAATCAATATCATCAAACAAAATGTCTATTAATTGTTGAATGGAAAACCAATTGCTGTAAATTGTCACCCAAATCACAATAAAAAGTTTTTAAAGAGTTTTAACTTCATTTACTACTCAGAGTGTATCTCTCACTCAAGAATCCTCTCAATTTCAAATAATTAGTAATACTTAATGGTAGTTCTTTTCAGTTTGGAGAAATAGGAAGCATCTAAGTGTTAATTTGAAGAAAGTGTATGCAGTATGGTACTTGTTTTCACTTGCTTTTAGCCATATTTATTCATTTAGGAATTTCAAGCATGAGATTTTTATACACATAAAAAACCAACAGAGGTGATAAATGGCAGTTGAGGTTTGCTACAATTGTCTTCTCTACTGTGTAAAAGCATACACATCCCATTCTCTTCATCAGCATTCTTCATGATCCCCACGAATGCTCATAGGATAGTATACACATACACAGATGGGCACACAAACAGGGCAAAGAAAGACTGAGAGGCTACTTAGTGTTCACTAGCTCACACATTACAAGTCATAGTGCTACTCCTGGGTCCAGTGATTGAAATGGAGAAATCAAACTCACCTGAAAAGAGCTGCAAGAACAATTAAAGTTACAAGTGCAGCCTAGCAGTTAATCATTCTGGCTATTCATCAGGATGTCCTTGGAAATTCATTCACAGGAAGGTGTCCAGATCATATCTCCAGAGATCTGATGACCAGAGATCTATGGCCTAGCTCCTGCTCAAATTCACCCAGAGGGCCTTATGAATGCTACAGATAGCACCTGGAAGGACCATTCCCTGATGCCTTATTTTCCAAGCAGGGACCAAAGGCAGTCAAGGCAGGCCATCAACAAACATGGAGGACGCATTCACGTAATTTGCGGAGAAAACAAAGTTAAAATTAATAATGACAGAAATGAACCCTCATACTCTACGTCTATCTTCAATCCTGTTAGTAATTGCACAACAAGCATTCCATAAGTGTCACAATTTGCCATATGCAGGTAGTAAAACATCCATCTTTCGCCCTCCGCATCCATCTGGGTGTGTGTATGTATGTGTCTATGAGTGTGTCTAGATCTCTCTGGTCTCTGAACAATTTATCAACAAGTAGAATTCCTTGAATATCACTATTTGCCTCATGCAGATAGTAACCTGTCTCCCTTCTCTCTCTCGCTCTCTCTCTCTCTCGCTCGCTCACATACACACACACACACACACACACACACACACACACGTAACACACAACACAGGCGTCCCTACATTGTATGCAAATCCCGAACCGCCATATCTAGTCCTGAGCCTAGTGTCTGGGTCCAGCAGAGCAGTGCCTGCCATTCTGCCTGGCCACCCTTACACTACATGACAAGAAGCCCTTTGTGCTTGCAAACCTCTTGGGTATAAACTCTCTAAGGCTACTGGACCTCCAGAGTAGGTTACTGTGTGCATAAAAGCAGACAGGAGACCAGATGTAGTGGACATAGAGATAAACTAACTGTGGGTCTTGACAACTTCCAGCTGTCAGCTATTTCAGCAGTTGTCTCAGCTGCAGAGGGCAGCCTCCTCCCAAGTCACACCCTTCCAGAGGCAACCTGTATCCAATGACTGAGCAAAACACACCAGAGGAACCTATAATGTGCACTCTACTTCTTCTCAACACAACAACTTCATCTCTACACAGGCCTGACTCTGCTTAACTATCCCTTCTCCAGAGATCATCAGGTTGGTCAAGGCTCTGACATTGTCAGGACTGCATCACCATTCCCCCATTTCCTGTGTCCATTCCCATTTCCTTCCATTTCACTTCACAGGTATTGTTGTGTTTATTCGTCACAATCAAGTAAATTATCATTTAGTGACCTTGCTTCATGAGAGAAAGATATGCAATCTCCTCTTGTGCAATTTACTGCCTCTGGAAAGCCACTGGAGGATCAGCTTTGGATATATTCTGACTCCGTAGCACATAACGCAACAATAAATGTGTGTAGAGCAGAACCATAGAGTCTTCTAGGCTGTGACCTTTCAGAAGCAGATCACCAGGTCTATTTTTCTAAATACACCTGAATAACTGGAAAAAGATGTCATCTGGCTCCATTTCACTACAACTGAGCAGGGACCAGAATTGAATCTTCTAAATGTGCTTTATATGCTGACAGTCAGAGAAAGTAGCAGCATAGCCGCCTCAAAATCTGCTCTCTGACATTTCAGAATTAAGTTAGGCCTTTTAAGGAAGTGGCCAAAGGAAGTAGGTAAGGGGAAGGAATGTGGGGAGGGTCGTGGAGGGAAGAATCCCGTATCTGATAAGGTATTGTCTGTGCTGTCCCTTCTTCATAATGGCTGCCAGATAGATGTCCTGTGCTTGATGTTCCAGGTAGGTAGTTCTCAGACTTCTTTGCTGATGATGCATTCTTCAGATAAATTCTCTGGGATGGTTGTTTGTTGTTGTTTTATCTCAAGGAGATTTGATTGCAAATCCTAAGTTTCAGGAATAACAGTGACACAGCTAGCCAATCAATTAGGCTAAAGGACCTTACATTTGAAACTTTTACTATTGTACTTGAGGAGGACCTGGCGCCATTATTGGAAGCCCAGCTCGCACGCGAGTGGGCTTCGGGGTTATTGAGAGTTCAGCCTGCAAACTGTTTATTATTTAATTAATTGTTGTTGTTGTTAAATGCTGTAATGTCACTTGCAACTCGTAGTGCCCCTATGTACAACAGCCCTAAACCCTGCTCTATTCTGTGCCAATCTCATTGTCTCTGACACGTCTCACCCCATTACCCCAGTCACTGAGTAAATCCGTCTCATCAAGAGTCTTCCTCTCCTGCGCTGTCCCTCTCCAAGGACTGGTCCCTCCTTGCAACATGTCCAAAGTATGTCAGACGAAGACTCAGAATCCTTGCCTCCAAGGAGCAGCCTGGTTTCATCCTCTCTAGGGCAGACCTGTGTGTTCTTTTAGCAGTAATTCTTTATTAGAGCGCTCTAGTGGCCTAGTGGTAAGAAGCTCTGCTGACATCCCAAAAGCATGCAGCTTGAATGCACCAGCTACTCTGGGGGAGAAAAATGGGTAATATCCTCTGGTGTGATTAAATGGCCTCAGAAAACCTGCTAGAGGGTCAATTGTAAGTCAGTTCTAACTCCAGTCTACACAGCAATATGTCTGTGCAATCAGGTTAAAGAATTTTAAGTAGGCAGCGTTTAGTAGTCTGGTTAAAGAACCAGGCAACTTAACTATAATCCTAAGCAAACTATATTTGAGCTCCTACTGCTATTACCTGGGTGACATTGAACTGTCAACCTTTCTGCTAGCGGTAAAGCACTTAACTGTTTACCCCAACCGGGCTTTTCACGCATACTAACCTCTAATAAACAGCTTACATATCCAAATCCAATTCAGCATCTGATTCTATAGAACTCAGCCTGTGTCGCTGTCAGGCCACCAGCAACTTAACAGCAACAACCTGATGGGAGTAAGCACAATGGAAACACCACTCCGGGAGAGGCTGAGAGAATCAAGCCAGCTCAACTTTATAAGGACCAAGCACTGCACTTATATACACAGGAAGACAGGATAGGGTGGGCTTACAGACGTGGGACATGTGGATTGGTCAGGAGAACCTCAGCCTCGTGCGGATCACTCCTGGCTCAACAGACGCAGCAGCCATCTTCCCAGGTGGTGAGCTTTCTCGAGCCAGTACAGCCAAACACAGGTGAGCTTTCTCTACCCTGTACTAACTGCCGTTGGGAGGCTTGCACCTGTCTGGAGCTCAGGTGACCCGTCCTGGCCAGAGGCCTTCCCTTCCTCCCCAACATTCCGCAACAAGCCTGTGACACCAGCTCAGCTCAGTGCAGTCATATGACCGAGTATGCATGGAAGAGAAAAAGGCAAGTGACTTCTCAGGTCTTTGATCAGGACTTCCACAGCCTGGAGTAGTCTCCAAAGAGAAAAAAAGTTTGATTCACTCTGCCTCCAAATCTCTGGCACTGAGAACTACATAGATTTGTCCACAGCCCTAGAACTGAAGACAAATCTGAAGACAGAAAAATGAGAAGGGAGATCTTATCCACAGGGGGACATATCCATTAATACAAAGAACTGGTTAAATACCTTCCAATAGACTACTGTAAGAGCTCTGGTGGCTTAGCGGTAAGGAACTGAACTTCAATCCCAAAGTCATGCAGCTCAAATCCAGTTACTCCACAAAAGGATAGTCATTCTCTTCCTGTTCAATTAACTGCCTCAGAAACCTATCTGAGGGCCAACTATGAGTCAGTTCTGATTCAACAGCACACAACAACGATCACTATAATGGAATAGTTCCAAGCCCTTAGAAAGAAAGAGATACAATTATATTTACTGACTTGCAATAATATCCAGGATAAATTGTTAGCTAAACATTTAAATGGAAGCCTTGGAACAGCTTGGGTAATAAAACCTCAGTTTTAGAGTTCATAAAGTAACTTTTAAAATAAATTGGAATAGTGAAGATTTGAAAATACGATATAAAAATACTTTCATCTCATTTTATGTACATCTGAGATCACACAAATCTCCCCAAATTAAAATGTCACCAAAAATTGTGTCCTTTCCAAACTGGAGGGCCAAGTGAATTGTAAGCCATGTTTACACTATTGCCACATGGTGGCACCACTTCAGCTGATAAACAGAAATTCTGGCTAGCCTTTGTCTAGATTATTCTCAAAGAATCCACCTTTGTAATTATGTGTGATCTTCAAGAACATGGTCCTTGCCGAAAACACCACTGTCTTGAACACTGGCAGGCAGCACATCTGGAGGAAAACATGCTGAATTTAACTGTGCTGCTCCCTGGAGAATGGAAACAGGGTGGGTGGGTGTTAGCTCTCCATATTTCAGACTTAAAATGCAATCATTCTTAAACCTAGCAGGAAAATCGGTACAAAGATTAACAATTCCTGATTTACATGGGCATCTTGGGATGTTTAAGCAAACTCCTAGAGGCAGGTGGCAGGATACAGGCCATCCTCTGGTCAAACATCTGGTGCTCTATATAAAAAAGTATCAAAATCAGAGAACTGTCTTGGTTCTACTATCTCTATCACTGCTTTCCCTATCCTGAATCTCCTCCCAGAACCCTCAGTACAGCAGACTATGGCTCAGAGGGCAAGCACGCAGCCTCCACACAGTACAACCTCTCTCTTGCCCCTATTCTTAGTCTGAAATTTCTATCAGCCTTTTTAAAACTTCTCATTGTCATTGACTCAGAGGTGACGCATAATTGACCCTCCAGTGGCTTTTCAGAGATTTAAATTGCACAGAGGGTGACTGCTCATCTTTTCCCCTCAGGAGATACTAGTGGATTCGACCTATTAGCCTTTGGGTTGGCAGTACAACTCCCTAAGGACGTGACTAAGAGCCCTCTCTATCAGCCTTTTACTTTTAAATGCTATTGAGTTGAATGTGACTCATAGTGATGTTATGAACAATAGATCCTCATGATCTCTGATATGCCTGAACCCATTGTGGCACTCGATCCTGGCTGAAAGTAGAGAATACCAGAAGAATGTCTATTTGTACTTTATTGACTCTGCAAAGGCATTTGACTGTGAGGATCATGACAAGTTGAGAAGAATGGGAATCCAGAACACTTGATTGTGTTTATGTGAAACCTATACCTGGACCAGGAAACTATTGTGCGAACAAGGCAGGGAAGCACTGCATGGTTTAAAATTGAGGAGTGTGTCAATGTTGTATTCTCTCTCCATACCTATTTGATCTTCATGCTGAGAAAATTATTCAAGAAGTTTGACTCTGTGAAGAGGAGTGTGGCATCAGGATCAAAAGAAGATGCATCAGTAACCTGCATTATGCAGATGATGACACAACTTTGCTTGCTGAAAGTGAGGAAGACTTGAGCACTTGTTGGTGAAGATCAAAGAATATAACCTTCAATATGGATTGCATCTCAATGTCAAGAAATCAAAGATTCTTACCACTGGACCAATGGACAACATCATGATGGATGGAGAAGAGATTGAAGCTGTCAACCCTTCATCTTACTTGGAGCCACAATTAACACACTTGGTACCAGCAGTCAGGAAATCAGGAGACATTGCACTGGGAAGGTCTGCAGTTAGGGATCTCTTCAAATTATTGAAGAGTGATGTTGTCAGTTTGAGGACTAAGGTGCATCTGATTCAGGCCATGGTCTTTCCAATCACTTGCCATGCATCTGAGAGCTGGATAATGAACAGAGATGACAGAAGAAGAATTGATGCATTTGACCTGGGATGTCGGAGAAGAGCACTGATCATCCCATGGACTGCCAAGAGAACAAATATGTCTTGGAGAAAGTGTAGCCAGAAAGCTCTTTAGAGGTAAGGATGATGAGGTTTCACCTCACATATTTTGGGCATGTTGCTAGGAGGGGCTACTCCTTGGAGAGGGACACGATGCTGAAAAGATTAGAGGGTCAGCAAAGAAGAAGAAGACTCTCAACCAGGTGGACTGACACAGTGACTGCTGCATTGGGCTCTTCTGTGTCACGAAGTGTGAAGATGGCACAGGATAGGACAGGGTTCATTGTTCATTGACTATGGGTCATTCTCAACTCGATGGCACCTAACAACAGTGTGGCAGTCACTGTGTCAATCCATCTCATTAAGGTTCTTCGACTGTTCTTCACTGACACTACACCTTTCCCAGCATGACATCTTTTCCCAAGGACTGGTCCTTTCAGACAACCTGCCTAAAATATGTGAGACAAACTTTCACCATCCTTGCCTCTAAGGAGCACCCTGGTTGCACTTCCACCAAGATATATTTGTTTGTTCTCTTGTCAGTCCTTGTGATATTCAATATTCTTAGACAACACTACTATTCAAAGGCATCAATTATTCTGTCATCCTTATTGATCATCTAACTTTTAGATGCATGAGAAGCAACTGAAAAATACCATGGTTTGGAAGTCACACCTTATTTTTCAAACGGACTTCACTGCTCTTTAACACTTTGACAGCAGATTTTATACATGTTCCAATGCATGCTATCACATTTGAGAGCCTACCATGTTCCAGGCATTGAACTAACTTCTTTAGACACACAATCTCATTTAATACTCACACCCTCCCTCATGTGAGTTCAATTATCACTTCATTTAGCAAATGGGAAAACTGTGTTTAAGTCACTTACCCAAAGTTATATAATAAGCAACAGATTTCAATTCAGGTCTATCTTGAGTTCTGGAGCAAAGCAGAACTTAATCTTCAAGAGTTTTCCTAAACTTCAATCAAAGAATGCCACAAAATGGCATGGTGTCCAAAATAATAATATACAGAACTAGAGCTAAAACCACATACATAAAACTACTGCCTTTCCACTTGCTCATTCATCCATGCATGTATTGAAAGGGCTACCATCTGCCTTGTAGTGACGTTGTCTGGGAACACATTGGATCGGGGATATGTGGGTGAGTCTAAAGCCAGATATCCTAGGCCTTGTCAAATGAAAAGTTCCTGGGGGTGGGGGGGGGCAGTGCTGTGCAAATGATTAAGTACTGAGTTCCTAATCAAAAGGCTGGCAGTTTGAACTAACCCAGAGATACATGGCAATCTGCTTCTAAAAGGCCATGAAAACCCTATGGATTACAGTCCTACCCTGAAACTCATGGCTAATGTCAATATGTACAATGTCACCACACTTTCCCTCACTTCCTTTCTGTAATCCTGATCTCCATTAATCCTTCTAATCCTCTCTCTGTGTCTTCTCCTTCTTTAGCGATACTGTGCTGACCATGAGCGACCCCTTACTGGATGTTGCTCTTGGGTGGTTACCAAAGATGGTGAAGGGTGGGGGCGGGGGCGGGGGCAGGGGCGAGCGAGAGAGCTAAAAACTAGTAAACAAAAAATAGGCACATAAAGTAAGATCTGTTTGAAGACAAGAACAAGTATCACATTTACATCTGCACCCCCTGTCTCTGGCTCTCTGGCACAGGGCCTGGTATAGAGCTGACCTTACAGCAGGTTTGTGAGGCTTTAATTTACAAGGGAAGGGACTGCCCATCTTTTTCCTATGGAGCTGCTGATGGTTTCAAACTGCCAGAGAGGCTCAGCCTTTAGGTTAGCAGTGCAACTCTCTAAAGGCTAGGGGACAGATCTAGCTAGCTAGAGCACAATAAATGTGGCCTAACCTAACCCTTTAGTTGTTGACAAGAGGTTAAACATCTCCTTTCCTCTAACATTGCAAAATATTTTCATTCTAAAATTTCCAAACACCAATTAGAATTATTAGTCCAATGAGTGTTTTGGTTGTTGTTTTTCACTTCTACTTCATCTTTTTCCTTTTCAACTACCTTTAGGTGTACATTCGCCTTCATATTTTTATCCTTCAGTATGTGTCAATGTGTGAACTATATAAAATTATTTCGATGTACCAATATTATAAAATATAAAAGAATACTATCACACATCTTTCTAACAATATGAGATTGCCTCGGTTCTTGTCACAAAACATTGAGAAGTTCATCCTGTTGAATGATTAATTGGATGAGAATATTATCTTTCCTTTTTGTCCTTGGAAAGAGATTCTTGAGTTTGGAAAACCTCATCTGAAATATTGACATCTGTAGATTCATGTGTATGATCAATTTCACCATCATTAGTCTAAAATGCTGCTGTCCTTTTGCATTCATCCTCTGATTCCTCTAATAATTGGAAAACATAGTCCTCGTCAAATTTCCTCTTTGTGTAAAATTACACCTTACGAATTTTCAACTATGTTCAATTGTT
This sequence comes from Elephantulus edwardii, assembly GCF_000299155.1. Taxonomy (NCBI): domain Eukaryota; kingdom Metazoa; phylum Chordata; class Mammalia; order Macroscelidea; family Macroscelididae; genus Elephantulus; species Elephantulus edwardii. The sequence goes on from NW_006399790.1 coordinate 20,471,669, forward strand.
GTTGTTGTTGTTATGTGCTGTTGAGTCACTTGAGACTCACAGCAACCCTATGTACAAGAGCCCTAAACCCTGCTCTATCCTGTGCCAACCTTATTGTCTCTGATACACCTACCCCCATTGCTCCAGTGACAAAATCAATCTATCTCATCAAAAGTCTTTCTCTCCTGCACTATCTCTCCACCCTACCAAGCATGATATCCCTCTCCAAGGACTGGTCTCTCCTTGTATGGCCGACAAAGCTTCAGAATCCTTGCCTCTAAGGAGCATCCTTGTTTCTCCTTCTCCAGGATGAACTTGTTCATTCTTTTAGCAGTCCATAGTATATTCAACACTCTTCTCCAGCACCACAGTTCAAAGGCATCAATTCTCTTTCTGTCATCCCTAGTCATTGTGCAGTTCTCTGATGCTATAGCTTTCAACATCAAGAAGACAAAAATTTTTATTATTGGACTGATTGGAAGCACCATGATAGATGGAGAAAATATTGAGGTTGTTAACAAGTACAGCTTGCTTGGCTCCACAATAAACACTCTTGGCACCAGCAGTCAAGAAATAAAAAGACAAATTGTTCTGGGTAAATCTGCTGTCAAGGACCTCTCCAGAGTACTGAAATGTCACCTAATTAAGACTAAGGAGTACCTAATCCAGGATGTGGTCTTCTCAATTACTTGCTATGCATCAGAGAGCTGGACAACAGAAGAAGACTTGATACCTTTGAATTGTGGTGCTGGAGAAGAGTCTTGAACATACCATGAACCACCAAGAAACGAAATAGGTCTGCTTTACAGAGAGTGAAACCAGGTTTTTCCTTGGAGGCATGGATTTTGAAGCTCTGTATCATATACTTTGGGCACATGGCCTGGAGAGATCAGTCCTTGGAGAAGAACACCATGCTTGGAAGGGTGGAGGAACAGCGCAGGTGAGCAAGACCCCAGATGACATGGATTAACACAGTAACTGGGACAATGAAGACAGGCATGCTGAAGTCAGTGAGATTGGGGCAGGCTCCAGAGCTGCTGTACATAGGGTTGCTATGAGTTGCAGACAAGTTGATAGCACATAACTACAACAACATAGCTTTCAGACTTTGCTTATAATTTGTTGAAGAATGTATGATAGTTTACGTGTAACAATAAAGGGGAAAAAACCCAAAGGACAGTGTAAATGTGGTTGTTAGGTGCCATCAAGTAGACTACAACTCACAGTGACTACTGCAATATGCATGATCAGCTTCACAACTGCATCATCCCCATAAATTATTTCAGCATGTTTACATATTAATTACTTTAGTCTTCTTAGCATACACTAGTCGCCATCAAGATTGCTGTGACTCAGGGAAAGCTCATGTGTGCTAGACTAGTACTCCATAGAGTTTTTAATGACTAATTTTTCAGAATTAGTTCAACAGACTTTTCTTCCAAAGTGCCTCTGAGTGGACTTGAATCCATCAACCCTTTAATTTATCAGCTAAGCCCATTAACTACTTCCTGGACTCGTGGTAAGAAGATGCACTGCAATCACAAAGGCACATAGTTTGAATCCACCAGCTGCTCCATGGGAGAAGGATGGCCTGCCTCTTCCCATGTGCTGTACTGCTGGAAGTGATCAGCTATGAGTCTGTTCCAACTCCATAGCACACAACAACACAACCACCATCACCTAGGGTACAAGTATTTACTCAATCTGCATTATGCACATGGCACATCAACATCAAGAAAACAAAGGTCCTCCCTTCTAAGAATCAAATCCCTATGCACATCCAAAAACTTCTCCAGCAGAGTAAAAATGGAAGCCACAGATTGGGAAAAAATATTTGGTAATGACATGTTTGATAAGGGACTTATATCTAGAATTTATAAAAAACTCAAGCACCACAACAAGATTAAGCTAAATAATTCAATTGAAAAATGGGCACGGGATATGAACAGACACTTCACCGAAGAAGACATTCAGATGGTAAACCAATACACGGAGAAAAGGTCAAAATCATAGCTCTAAGAGAGATGCAGATCAAAGCAACTATGTGATATCATCTCACCCCAGTAATAATAGCAAAATTTAACAGAAAAGCAATCAACAAATGCTGGCGAGGTTGTGGAGAAACTGGAACCCTTACTCACTGTTGCTGGGAGTGTAAAATGGAGCAACCACTGTGGAAAGCAGTATGGCGCTTTCTCAAAATGTTGCAAATAGAAATACCATTTGACCTATCAATTCCACTACTGGGAATATATCCTAAAGAAACCATAAGAAAAAAAAAAAGAAACCATAACTGCCATATAGGCAGATATTTGCATACCCTTGTTTATCGCAGCTTTGTTCACAATAGCAAAGAGTTGGAAACAACCCAAGTGCCCATCAACAAATGAATGGATAGAGAAGCTCTGGTATATTCACACAATGGAATACTATGCAGCATTGAAAAACAAGGAACTCATGAAATAGTATTCAAAATGGATGACCCTGGAGGGCATTATGCTGAGTGAAATATCTCAGTCACAAAAGGACAAATACTGCATAGTGCCACTGCTGTAGAGTGGGATTGACAACAGGGTTGGGGTGAGACTTAGAAAGATTGGATAAATTATGTATACTGCATTGTAACAGATGAGGAAGAGAACTGTTTAAAAGGGATATATGATTGGGTATTATGGTCATGACAAGAGTCCAGAATGAAGGCTGCATAGTGGAGTATAGTGGAGGCGGGCGGGGGGGCGGTGGATTGTACACCAATGAAAGAATTTTTCTTTTACTTTTCAAAGAGAAGAGCGAACTTGGGGGAAGGAATGGGCAGGGAGAAAAATGCAACAATGAAAGAATGAAAATCCAAAGTCTCTGTAAACATTTATAAAAATTAATTTAAAAAAAGAAAACAAAGGTCCTCACAACTGGGTTAAAAGTCAATATCATGATAAATGGAGAATGGATTGAAGCTGTCAAAGACTCCATCTTACATGGATCAACAGTCAACATCTTTGGTACAAGTAGTCAAGAAATCAGCAGATGCATTGCATAGCATTTGGGAAGTCTGCCATTAGTGATCTCTCCAAAATACTTAAAATCAATGATGTTGGTTTAAAGACTATATATCCACTTCCAAAACAACATGCCTCCAGAAACTATGAACTTTGATAAATGTCGATAATTGTAAAGGATTTTTGTTCGTAGAGTTACGATGAGTCATGCTCAACTCGATGGCAATCAACAACACATTAAAAAAAATAAGATCCGTAAGAGGGACAGCACAGGAGAAGATGACACAGGATGAGATGGTGACTGGAGCAATGTCGTTAGGTCTATCAGAGATAATGAGATTGGCTTAGGATATGGCAGGGTTGAGAACTAATGTACATAGAGTCACTATGAGTCACAAGTGACTGGATGCCACATAGCAACAAGGTCATGTAGACTAACTCTCTTGAAGTGTTCAGTAGATGTTAATAAATTGTGTTTGGGATTTTGGAAGTTTTTTTTGTTGTTGGGGTTTTTTTAGGGGAGAAAAGTAACATTATTCTTTGTTCTTTTGAAGACTTTTAATAAAAAAAAAATGTTGTTGTTAGGTGCCATCATGTTATCTCCAATGTATAGTGACATAGGAACACAGAATAAAATACTGTCCAATCTTGTGCCATTCTCCCAATCACTGCAATGCTTTAATCCATTGGTGCAGTCACTGTGTTGACCAATCTTGTTGAAGGTCTTACTTTTAAAAAACCAAACAACAAAAAACCCAACATGATCCTCTACTTCACTGTTAGATATTAGTCAGTCATCATGGCAATCCTATCTATGAACAACAGCTCAGAACCTTGCTGTATCCTGCACCATATTTACAATCTCAAACACGTTTCAGCCTGTTGTTGCATTCACTGTATTGATTCATCTCATTGAGGATCTTCCTCTCTTTTATCTGATCTTTCCCAGCATGCTCTTTTCCAAGGACTGACCTCTCATGACAACATACACAAAGTATGTGATATGAAGCTTCAACATGCTTTCTCTAGTGAAAATTATGAATGCACTTCTTCCAATACAGTTTGTTGTTGTTGTTGTTGTTGTTGTTGTTGTCGTTGTTTGGCAATTTGCTTGACTCCACAATCAACACTCTTGGTACCAGGAGCCAGGAAATCAACAGACACATTGCATTGGGAAAGTCGGCTGTCAGGGACCTCTCCAGAGTAGAGCAATGATGTCAGTCTGGAGACTAAGGTGCACCTGATCAAGGCCATGGTCTTTGCAATTACTTGTTATGTGTCAGAAAGTTGGACAATGACTAGAGATGATAGAAAAATTGATGCTTTTGAACTGTGGTGTTGGAGAAGAGTATTGAATAT
>NW_006399790.1:20476327-20481239 GCF_000299155.1 Elephantulus edwardii
CAGATGACTCAATGGCACATAACAATACTCTTCTCCAGTATAGCTACCCAAAGGCATTGATTCTTCAGTCATCCTTATTCATTGTCTAGCTCTCAGATGCATAGGAAACAATTGAAAAGATCATGGATTGAATCAGTTGTCCTTTAGTCTATAACATGCCATCTTTGTTATTTAGCAATTTGTAGCAAATCTTTTGATTTCTTGACTGCTGCTACCATGGATGTGGATTGTGGATCCAAGCAAAATGAAACTGTTGGCAACTTCAATCTTTTCTCCATTTATCCTCTTCAGTTAGAACTGAACTGCTCAAAAATAGAAACTCAAAAATTAAAATTGGCCTAATGGACCTTAACTGTATACTGAGGATTAAAAGGTCTCTCCTAATTTGACTCTTGTTTACTCTTCTATCTACAGCACTTGGCACGTTCCACTCCATCCTAATCCCATTCCCCCCATGCTTCAGCTTTGCAAAATTAGTTGCAGCGCCCTCTGAATGCATTGTGCTGTTTCATACTCCTCTGCCTCTGCCTATAATACCATTCCACCTCATTTGCTTGGCAATGTCTATTTTTATTTACTTCTTTGCTCACCTAACACCTCCTCCAAGAAGCCATCTTCATTTCATTCTCCAGATCAGCTGGATTCCCTTAACTCTGCAGCACTTCATCTTTACCTCTTTCACGTTAATTACGTTCAAGTCATTATTTACTTCACTGTCTCCCTCATCAGTCAGCATACTCCTTTAAGGCAGGAACTATGCCTAATTCATACCCATTATGTCAGCACCTGGCACATAGTGGGTCTTCCTCAAATAATTGTTAAATGAAATGTACCAGCTGGGCTAGGATAGAAAGGTTCCATTGGAGTACACTTGAAGATAAATAAGTCTTGAAAGGGAGAGTTGAGCCAAACTGTGGAAGGCTTTGAATAAGGATTCTTACATTTATTAGATTGTGCTATGGCTTAATAAAATTTCAAATACTGACCTGATTTGATCTTCCAACAGCCCTATGAAGTTGACAGGGCAGACTGACGAGAAAGTGGAGTCGCTGACCTTTCAAGTAATTTGCTTAAGGACACACTCCTAATTAGTAAGTAAGGTTTTGTGGTTCCTAATTCTGTGCTCTATTACATCGGTGTATAGCCAGGCAGAGACACTTGTGCTTCACTCTGGGCAGTGGAAGGGCCACTAGCATCACTAAACAGAGAAGCAACAAGATAAAGCTAATGTTTTCCACATCTTCAGTTGCAAGATAATAATAAAGAATTAGCATTCCACACTAGGAATGGTATTTAGGTATGGTTGCAATATCTGCAAACCAAATGTCAAAAGCAACATCACATTTAGTCTGATTTTTTTTTTAATCCTCCCAAGTTCAACTTCCAGAGTGGCAAAGGTGTTCAAGGCTCAAAGAGCATTTTTATGATGTTTTGGATCTGCTTAAAAATAATCTGGGTGTGTGAAGTGTATGTTGTTGTTGTTGTTGTTATGTGCCGTCGAGTCACTTGCAACTCATAGCGACCCTATGTACAACAGCCCTAAACCCTGCTCTATCCTGTGCCAATTGCACTGCCTCTGACACACCCATCCTGATTACCCCACTGAATCAATCCACCTCATAGAGGATCTTCCCCTTCTGCACCGTCCCTCTCCAACTACCTCTCCCTCCTTACAACATGTCCAAAGTATGTCAGACAAAGCCTCAGAATCCTTGCCTCCAAGGAGCAGCCTGGTTTAAGCCTCTCAAGGCTGAATCTGTTTGTTTTCTTGGCAGTCCAGTGTACATTCAAGACTCTTCTCCAGCACCACACCTCAAAGGCATCAATTTTCCTTCTATCCTCCTTAGTCACTGTCCAACTCTCTGATGCATAACAAGTGATTGCAAAGACCATAGCCTGTATCAGAAGCACCTTAGTCTCCAGAGTGACACCATTGCTCTTCAGTACCCTGGAGAGGTTCCTAACAGCAGACTTTCCCATCACAATACGTTTTTTATTTCCTGGCTACTGGTGCCAACAGTGTTGACCATGGAGCCAAGCAGACTAAAGTCGTTAACAATCTCAATCTCTTCACCATCCATCCTGATGCTGCCAATTGGTCCAGTGGTGAGAATCTTTGTCTTCTTGACATTGAGCTTCAATCCATACTGAAGGCTGCAGTCCTTGACCTTCTGCAGCAAGCATTTCAGGTCCTCCTCAGTTTCAGCAAGTAGAGTTGTGTCATCTGTGTAACGTAGATTGTTGATGAGTCTACCTCCAATCCTGATGTCACATTTCTCCTCATAGAGCCCACCTTCCCAGATAATCTATTCTGCATATAGGGGTATAGATGAAATAAAATTGGCCATGAGTGGATAATCATTGAGCTGATGGAGGGATGGATATATGAAGATTCATCATACAATTTCTCTACTTAAACATACACACATATACCCTCCCAAAATTTTTGTATTACGATTTGAGTGAAAATTCACAGAGTAAATTCATTTCAAACACATTTTGTTTAATAACACTGACTGCAATCTGCATATTGTAACAGTACTCTTCCCACCTCTACCTTGTGATTCTCATTTTTATTCATCCTTTTACCTTCTTCCTTCCTGCTTTCTGAGATTTATTCCTGGGTAAATGATGTCCTTTTGAGCCCCTATGGTTGACTGTTCTAAGGACTTTGTATTTCCCAGATTTTTTATTTATTTATTTGTTTGTTTGTTTGTTTGTTTATTTATTTATTTATTTTACCTAAAGTTGAGCCACAGTGTTAAGGTTAAGTTCACTTACGTGCTCCGAAAATGATAAAGGCCATAGTCTCAAGGGTTGCACCAGTCTCTGTCAGATCAGAAGGCCAGGTCATTTTTTTTCCATGTAGGTAAGTTTATTTATAAACATAAGCAGAATTCTATATATTCAACAGGGTTTGAGCTGTTCTTCAGAGGCTGGACTTCTTAAAACATTCCTCTTCTTATCAGTTTCATAGATGACCTGAAACATCTTTATTTCTTAAGCAGTTGGTGTCTTACTATGAAAAAGGTACAGCAAATCCAGATCCAAAGTATACAGTTATCATAATTAGCAACCACCACTTGTTTTCCACCTAAAAGGGCAAATTCTTTCCTGGGCCCTCCTCACAGTGCCTTCTACAGATCACAGAGGTGGCAAATCTTCAGATAGATACTCTGCCCCAACATAGCAATGTTGGTGGCTCTGCGAAAGTCACAGAGACGGAGGGTGGAAGAAATGATGGCACCTGCTCTTGTGATCACAACCTTGCTTCCTGGTGCACAAAACCTGGCCAGGCCATTATGGTTTTTAGTTTTGTTCCACATTTTTTTTCCACTTTATGAAGGACCTTCTATTGTGATCCCATTCAGAATAGTCAGCAGTGGTACTGGGCACTGTCTAGTTCTTCTAGTCTTAAGGTCCTGGAGGTTGAGGTTTGAGAGGTCCATGAGTACAATGGGCTAATTCTTTCCATTCATCTTTGATTTTATTTGTTCTGGACAGGAAAATATCAATGGATGTATTACAGAAAGCTGCTTACAAGCTTTTGAGTCTCACCAGTTGTTACCTAAATAGGATAAAGAACATTGTTCTTGTGGGCTATGCTGTGCCAGCTGTCCTTGATGTCCCTTAAACTATGATCTTGAGGACCTACAACATATTCCCTCAAGGTGTTTGGTTGTTGTTGTTGCTGCTGTTGTTGTCAGGTGCCGTCGAGTCCAGTACAACTCATAGCAACCCTATGAACAACAGAGCTGAATATGGACCTATCCTGTGCCGTTCTCACCATCTCCAACACAATTAAGCCCAATACTGCTGCAGTCACTGTGTCAACCCACCTGGCTGAGTTTCTTCTTCTCTTTTGCCTTCCCTCCACCATCTGAAGCATGATACCCTTCTCCAAGGAATAGCCTCTCCTAGCAACATGCCCAAATTATGTCAGATGAACTTTCACCATCTCTGCCTCCAAGGAGCACTCTGGTTGCACCGTGTCCAAAACATGTCTGTTTGTTCTTTTGGAAGTCCATGGGATATTAAACACCATACTTCAAAGGCATCAATTCTTTTGCCATCTTTATTCACTGTCTAGCTCTCAGATGGATACACATATCTTAGTTTGGGTTTCTTCAAAGGCAGAGGCTGAGGGGGGGAAATGCAGACACTGATAGTTTATTTGGGAGGTACAACCTACTTTCAGAACTCATCTGAGGAATATGAATCAGGATCAGCAAAAAGCTGGTTTTTTAAAGGACAAATATACAATCTCTTCACTATTTCTATCACCAGCTGGCCGCCTTTCTTCTGCTCCCCACCTGATATCACTCAATACTTCTCTGTTGGGTTTGATATTTTATTGAAATAGTCACACAGCACTCACAGGCCTTGTACGACACTCAAAGATACATGGCTCACTTGGGAAGTTACAGGCTACAACTTGGAACCAGGATCAACTTGGAAGCAGCTAAAACTCAGGAGGCAGGATCAACTTCTTCAGGCAGAACACCTTCCAAGCATAACAGCTCTCAGTGCCTTCTAGGCTGTGCTAGCCAACGACTCTTCTCAGCCATGCCCACAAGCAGTCTTTTCTTGGCTGCTACCCTCTGAGCAACAACTTTCTGCTGGCACTGCCAGCTCTACTGCTTAGCCCTTCCTCTGGGCCTCTAATTACCAGCTCTACTGAGACCCCTTCCTGGGTTGTTGTGCCACTGGACCACTCCAGGCCTCTGCTGCCAGGCCCCCTCTAGGCCTCTGTCCTGCTTGGACAAATGTTATAGCTCAATAACTCCACTGGCAAGCTTCTTGCCCAAAAGTTATTACCAGATTTGTCTCTCCATGCACCAACAAGCCCACCAGTGCACTCTTGTACTCACTCTCTCACTCCTTCTCTCCCTCTCCCTCTCTTTCTCTCCAT
>NW_006399790.1:20481339-20482367 GCF_000299155.1 Elephantulus edwardii
TCTCTCTCTATCTCTATCTCTCTCTCCATGCACCAACAAGCCCACTAGTGCAATCTCACACTCATTCCCTCTCTCTTTCTCTTCAAGGAACATCAAGCCCACTATACCATCTGTCACCACTCTTATCATCAGTGTCACAGCTCATGACACAATTTAAAGCTCTTTTAAGAGGTTCCATCCTCTAGTGTCTCTGTACTTGCTTCTCTAAACATCCATAGGATTGGCAACCCCTTTGTCCCTTTCAAGGCATAGCCCTCCCAGGAGAACCATAAGCAGACCTATCCCCAGGAAGCATCCAATCCTATTGAGTGGTTTTATGCACCACTATTTGCATCCAAAATTTACTAATCCCTACAAAGTACAAAAAACAGGCCAATCACAAGGCAGAATATAATCCCACTAATCATTTTTGGAAGAATTAGTTAGTAACTCATTACACTGCCAAGAGGTGGACTCAGCGACTTGGAAAAGTGAAGTCAAGCACTGAAACAAAGGAGGGAAAGAAATATGTCTAAAAGAAGTATATGAGCAGAGAGCAGCATGTGTGAAGAGCTACATGCATGGAGAGCAAGCAAGACAGCTGGAATTTGAGTGAGAATTGTTATTAAAAAATTAATTTGGGAGTCATGGGGCAAGCCTCAGTGAGGAACAATGAGCTTTGGCAGGGAGCAGTGAGCCTCAGTAGGGAGTAGCAAGCCTCGGCAGGGAGCAGGTGGAGCCCACCTACCAGGAGCAAGCAGAACAGCGGGAATTAGAGTGAGGTACTTATGGAGGATCACAGCAATTACTGGACCACATGACACCCCTTCACCATAAGCAGGAGGAAGTGGGACAGCTGGAGCTTCACTGGGGTGATAGACCCTGTTCTCAAGGGGGAAACCAATGCTTTCTGGCTTTCCATGCAGCTTCATCTACAAACACCCCCCCAACCCCATGTGCTCCGTGAATGCCCTCCTGCCCCACATGTATCTGTGCATGTGTCCACTCTACATGTATCTGGGAATATGTCCCTGCCCAATCTACTTTTT
>NW_006399790.1:20483757-20485508 GCF_000299155.1 Elephantulus edwardii
GGGGTAATTGGGATGGGTGTGTCAGAGGCAATGCGATTGGCACAGGATAGAGCAGGGTTTAGGGCTGTTGTACATAGGGTCACTATGAGTCGCACATGACTCGATGGCACATAACATAACAACCATCAAATCGTATCTGACTGGTATGGGAGGTGATTGTCCCTCTTCTCCAGCAAAGCATCTGGTGGGTTCAAACTGCATACCTCTGGGATTGTAGTGCAGCTTATTGCCATCAACCCTCTTCGGAAGCAGTGACTTCAGATCAAGAAACGGTTATTGCCTCAGGCATGAAAAACGCTACCAAAACAAGGTCGCAAAAGAAGCAGCCTACCTCACTTCATATACAAGCCCAAAGCAAGATGTCACCCTAAAAAGTGACACAGTGTCTTTCTGACACAGATTTTAAAAGAACAATGATGGAATATTTTCAATGGGTGAAAGACAAACTTGAAGAATTACAGGACACTGCAAGCAAAACCAAGGAGGAGCACAAAATAAACAATCTAAAACAATGCAAATAAAACAAACGAGGCATTAGCAGCACTGGAAAAAACAAGAAACTCTGATCCAGTATAATAAGGTCCAAAGTTTCAGATGCTGTGAACATGATGAAGGGACACATAAGTAGAGGTGCAGATATAGAACACAGAACCAGTGAAATAGAAGATAGAATTGTCACCACTGATCTGCTAGAACAAAAAGCAGAATCAAAAAGGAAGGAAAAAGAAGAAAACCTAAGAGTAACATGGGACACCATCAAGAGAAATAACACGTGAAATCATCAGAATCCCAGAACAGGAAGAAGCAAGTAAAGACACTGAAAAAGTTGTGTAAGAATTCCTAGAAGAAAACGTCCCAGGCATAATGAAGAATGAGAGAATATATATCAAAGAAGATGGGCAAACACCACATAGAATTGACCCAGAAGAGAAACACCAAGGCGTATAATAGTAAAATTTTCCAGAGTGAAAGAGAAGGAGACAATTCTGAAAGCAGCGAGGGAGAAACAAAGAATAAACTATAGGAGAGAGCAAATAAGATTAAATTCCAGTTTCTCAGCAGAAACCATGTGAGCAAGAAGACAGTGAAATGGCATATATTAAACACTCAAAGAACAAAACTGTCAACCAAGGATACTGTACCCAGAAAAATTGTCCATCAAATATGAAGGAGAGATCAAGACACTCCCAGAAAAACAGAACCTAAAAGAGTTCGTAAAAATAAGACCAGCATTGCAGGAAACACTGAGAGATGTCCTTCTTATAGAAGTGCCACAGAAAGCAGGATGGACCAAAGTAACTAGCAGAAACACCAAAAAGAACTCAACAAAATGATAGCAATAAAACCTTGCCTCTCAATAATCACACTGAATGTGAATCATTTAAACGCACAACTGAAGAGAAAAAGAGTAGCAGATTGGATTAAAAAACCAAAATCCATCAGTATGTTATCTATAAAAGACACACTAGAAAGATGAAGATAAAGAAAGACTAAAAATAAAAGAGTGAAGGAAGGTATCACAAGCAAATGGCAACCAGAAAAAAAGCAGAAGTTGCAATATTAATCCCTGATAAAGTAAATTTCAATGCAAAAACCATCACAAAGGACTAGGATGGTAAATAAATAATGTTTAAAAGGTCAATAGAATAAGAGGCCCAGTCAAAATAGCAAAATTTAACAGAACAGCAAGCAACAAATGCTGGCGAGGTTGTGGAGAAACTGGAACCCTGATTCACTGTTGGTGGGAGTGT
>NW_006399790.1:20486558-20487775 GCF_000299155.1 Elephantulus edwardii
AAAAAAAAATAGAATAAGAGGACGTAGCAACAATAAATATCTATGCAACAAATGAAAGACCTGCAAGATATATAAAACAAATATTAACAACACTGGAAAAGGAAATGGACAAAACTACTATAGTAGTTGGAGACTTTAATACACCACTCTCAAGAAAAGATAGAACTACCAGAAAGAAACTCAACAAACATACTGAAGAAATAAACCATACAATAAACTAACTCGATTATATAGATATTTATAGGCTAATGCACCCCAAGAAAGCACATTATACCTTCTTCTCCAATGTTCATGGAACATTAACCAGAATAGATAACATTTTAGGTTACAAGGCTAACACCAATGAATTTAAAAAAACAGAAATAATATAAAGCATCTTCTCAGACCACAATGCTACAAATTGGAAATCAATAATAAGAGAATAAAGGAGAAAAAAATCCATACATTTGGAAGCTGAACAACAACTTGCTTGAACATGAAATAGAAAATGAAATTAAAAAGTTTCTTGAAATGAATGACGATGAAAACACCATTTACCAAAACCTCTTGGAGACAGCCAAAGCCGTAATCAGAAGCCTATTTATAGCAATAAGCAAACACATCAAAGAGCAGGGAAAAAATGATCATTGACTCTACAGCCCAACATCTCCAACAAATTGAAAACGAACAGCAAGAAAACCCAACACTCTCTAAATAACCTGAAATTATAAAAATTAGAGCAGAAATAAATGAAATAGAAAACAAAAAAAAATTGAAACCATCAGCAAAACTAGGAGTCAGTTTTTTGAAAAGGTCAATAAAATCAACAAGCCACGAGCAAAACTAACAAAGGAAAAGACACAAATAATCCAAATAAAAGATGAAACGGGCAATGTCACAACAGAAACAACCAAAATAAAAAGCCTAACAATGTAATATTATGAAAAACTATACTCAAGCAAATATGAAAACCTAGAGGAAATGGACAAATACTAGAAATTCACGACCTACCTAAACTGACACAAACCGAAATTAAACACCTGAACAGACTCATTACAAAAGAAAAAATTGAAAATGTAATGAAACACCTTTCAGCCAAAAAAAGCCATGGACCAGACAGTTTTACAAGTGAATTTTATCAAACATTAAGAGAAGAACTGTCACCAATCCTACATAAACTATTTCAGAAAATAGAAAAAGATAGAATTCTCTGAGACTCATGCTATGAAGCAAACATA
>NW_006399790.1:20488365-20490472 GCF_000299155.1 Elephantulus edwardii
TATTCAATATTGTATTGGAAGTCTTAGCGATAGCAATAAGACAAGAGAAGGAAATAAGAGGTATTCAAATTGGCAAAGAGGAGGTAAAATTATCTCTCTATGCAGAGTATATGATAACATACTTAGAAAACCCTAAAGACTCAGCAAGGAAACTACTGGACATAGTTGACCAATTCAGCATAGTGGCAGGATACAAGATCAATATATAAAAAATCAATTGGATTTCTTTACACTGACAAAGAGAATACAGAACTGGAGCTAACCAAAACAATACCCTTCACAATAACTAATCACAAGATTAAATACTTGGGAGTACATCTAACCAGAAGCACAAAGGATCTATTCAAAGAAACCTATAAAACATTGCTACAAGAAACAAAAAGAGACCTGGAGAAAAGGAACAATATACTTCGTTCATGGATAGAAATACTCAATATTGTGAAAATGACAATACTACCAAAGGCAATTTACATATTCAATGTGATCCAAATACAAATACCACTTTCATTCTTTAACAACATGGAAAAGGCAATCTCCAATTTCGTTTGGAATGGAAAGAGGCCTTGAATAAGCAAAGCACTCCTTAAAAAGAGAAACAAGGTAGGAGGCATCTTACACCCTCATTTCAAATCATACTATACTGCCATAGTGGTTAAGACAGATCATACTGGTACAATGACAGACACATAGAACAGTGGATTAGAATTTTGAACACAGAAATCAGCTTATCTACGTATGCTCAACTGATTTTTTACAAAGAGATGAAATCAATTAAGTGGTGAAATGACAGCCTTTTTAATAAATAGCGTTGGCAAAATTGAAAAACTATCTGTAGAAAACTCAAGCAAGATCCACATCTCACTCCATACACAAAAACCAACTCAAAGTGGATCAAGGACCTATGACTAAAACCAACAACTATAAACTTCCTTAGAGAAAAGCTTGGAAGAACCCTCGAAGCCCTAATCCACAACATAAACAGTCTTCCAAGCATCCTGAAAAACCTACAATCAGGAGAGGATAAAATAGATGAATGGGACTTTCTAAGAATAAAATCCTTATGCACATTAAAAACTTCTCCAGCAGGGTAAAAATGGAAGTCATAGACTGGGGAAAAATATTTGGTAATGACATGTCTGATAAGGGACTTATATCTAAAATTTAGAAAATACTTGAGCACCACAAGAAGATGAAAACAACCCAACTGAAAAATGGGCACAGGGTATGAATAGACACTTCACCAAAGAAGACATTCAGATGGCCAACAAGCACATGAAGAAATGTTCACAATCTTTAGCTCTAAGAGAGATACAAATCAAAATAACTCTGAGATATCTTCTCACCCCAGTAAGAATAGCAAAATTTAACAAAACAGCAAATATCAAATGCTGGCGAGGTTGTGGAGAAACTGGAACCATTATTCACTGTTGGTGGGAGTGTGAAATGGTGCAACCACTAAGGAAGGCAATATGACACATCTCAAAAAGTTAGAAATAGAAATACTATTTGACCCAGCAATTCCACTACTGGGAATATACCCTAAAGAAACCAGAACTGCCACCCAAGCAGATATATGCTCACCCATGTTTATCGCTGCTTTGTTGACAATAGCAAAGATTTGGAAACAAACCAAGTGCCCATAGGGAAACTTTAGTATATTCACACAATGGAATACTATGCTACAATGAAAATCCAGGAAAATGGATAACCCTGGAGGGCATTATGCGGAGTAAAATATCTCAGTCGCAAAAGGACAAATACTGCATAGTGCCAGTAAAGGGGGACTGACATCGGGGTTTGGGGGAAAGTTAGAGGGGATAAATAATGTATACTGCATTGAAGCCGCTGAGAGAGAGAACTGTTTAGGAGGATTATGTGATTAGGTATTCTTGTCATGTTATTAATGTCATGGATGTTCAGAATGTAATGTTCCGAATGAAAACTGCATAGTGGTGTGGACCAGGGGAGGGGAGGATTGTATAACAGTGAAAGAATTTTTTTTTTTACTTTTCAAAGAGAAAGACGAACTGGGTGGGGGCAGGATTGGCAGGGAGGGAAGTGTACAACAATGAATAATGGAAATCCAAAGTCTCTATAAACTTTTATT
>NW_006399790.1:20491337-20527364 GCF_000299155.1 Elephantulus edwardii
GCAAATGTATAACAAATAATTTTGAACATTATAATCTTTTAAGCTTACAGCTAGAAGTATTAACAATATCATCATTTCCAATTAAAACAAAGATTTTTTAAAAAGAAAAAATAAAAACCGAAGAACCTGGGGGGAAAAAAGAAGGCAATATATGATTAGGCATTATTTGAAAAACAGTCCAGAATAAGAGGTGCATAGCAAAGTGGACTAGGGCGAGGAAGGAAAAATTGCACAACAATTTAAGAATATTTTTAAAAAGAAAAGTGAACTGGGGGAGGGGGAAGAGAGGAGAATATGCAACAATGAATGACTGGAAATCCAAGTTTTCTGTAAACTTTCATTAAACTATAAATTATTTTAAAAAGAAAATTGAAAATTCAATATAAGAACGTTAAAATGGCAAATGGTTTGTGTATATATTTTACTACAATAATATTTTTTTAAAAAAGGAATACACTATTGAGGGTCAATCTTGTGGGGACGCAATTCGTCTAAGGCATCCTGTAAACCACGCAGAATACTCCCCATCGATGACTGCCTGAAGTGCAGGAACAGATACATCCATGTACAACTTACTGGTTGCAGGTTGTTCAGAGTATATGAAAAAGCCCTGGCACAGAAAGTAGCAAGACAAGAAGAACACATTGAATGTAAGATACTGTTACTTCTAAGTGAGTATAAACTTGTACAAAATTGGTCCTGGCAGCTGAGGCAATAAGGATGTGATGGAGCATCATCTGCTTCTGTGTATATTTGGGATTTTCTGTAATGCAAAGTTAAAAAAAAAAGTTAAATGTACCTTGGTCACTTTTTTTCCCCATCATGGAAATGTAGTCACAGGAAAGGAGGCCTCCTTTGGGTTTGCCTGTGAGGGAATGGGTATTTTGGGGTCCTAAGATGTGATTTTTCTTCCCTTGGGGCTTTCAGGATTCCAATTCCTCAGGCCTAGATATAAAGAGATACAAATACACAATGTGATTGTTCTGAGAAATGAGAGAAATGTATTTGTGAAGACTAAGAGATAAATCAAATAGATGGAGTCATTTTTTATCTATCTTTTTGAACTCATCCAGGTTTTCTGTCTGAAGCAATTTATAAACAAAGCCTTCACTTTCATCTTGTCTGCCTGCTTCCATGGCAAGATTTCATGAGGCTCTGCCACAATCAACACTCTTGGTACCAGCAGCCAGGAAATCAAAAGACAAATTGCATTGGAAAAATTGGCTATGAAGGACCTCTCCAGAGTACTGAACCGAAACAACATCAGTCTGGAGATTAAAGTGTGCCTGATCCAGGCTATAGTCTTCACAATTGTTTGCTATGCATCAGAAAGCTGGACAATGACTAGGGATGATAGAATTGATTCCTTTAAACTGTGGTGTTGGAGAAGAGTGTTGAATATACCATGGACTGCCAGGAGAACAAACAGGTTTGTCCTAGAGAGGGTGAAACCAGGATGCTCCTGGGAGGCAAGGATTCTTGGGCTTCATCTGACATACTTTGGACATGTTGCAAGGAAAGACACATCCTTGGAGAGGGACATCATGCTTGGAAGGGTGAAGGGACTAAGAAAGAGTGGAAGCCCCTTGATGAGATGGATTGATTCAGTGACTGGGTTAATGAGGTTAGGTGTGCCAGAGACTGTAAAGTTGGCATAGGTTTCAGGGCTATTGTACATAGGGTTGCTATGAGTTGCAAGCTACTCGACGCCACTTAACAACAACAACTGCATACCTCTAATGCCCCCATCTGCTTCACAGAGCTTGGGGTAAAGGGATCTTCCTGGCAATCCCACCAGCCTGGCCTAGAACTTGTCCTAAGGAGAGTAAAGGCTGCCCCTTATGTGAGGGCTCACTGACTCAACTAAGTGGACACTGGGGGCCTAAGGCCCATACTGATCCTGGAATGCAGAGCTGCTACTCCCTTTGACTGAGGATAACTCTAACCATCCATCTTGTTCCCTCAGGCTTAAAAACAACATCCAGAATATCCAATGTAGTCTTTCTTCAGGACTAGAGAGACATACAAAAGAAGAAGTCAGGAGCCAAAGGCTTTAAACCGGATTCTGGGGTAGAATCCTTGCAAAGGAAATGAGTCAAGGTCTCTAGGAACAAAATTCATTTTGGCTAGATATTATCTAGTACAGTAGAAAGGCATTTGACTTGGAAAAGTTCAAATTCTAATTCTGTCTCTCCTATGTAGATGTGGGAGACTCCAAGGTGCAGCCACACTGAGCCTCAGTTTTCTTGTCTATCACATGAGGCTAATTATTCCTATCTTGTCCACTTCACAGAGTTTGGTGGACATTTAATTAAATTCAGAAAGATATAATTATTAGTCTGTCAAAGAAAATCATGTTTGAAAACAATTAACCCAAAGGACTAAAGAACCAGAGCCTCTATGATCTTGAGACTGGGAGAACTAGATGGTGCCCAGCTGCCACCATCGACCACCAAAAGGAATTCTTTGAAAAGGTCCTGGCTAGCAAGGGAGGAAAAAATGTAGAACAAAACTAAAAATCATAAAAAAAATCAGACTTACTGGTAGGACAGAAACTGGTGGAACTCTCAAGATTACAGTCTTAGTCCAACTTCACCCTTGGAACTGAATTTCCCTCCTGATTCAATTTTCAGTCAAACAGTAAAGAGGTGAAAATAACTTCCAGTTTAAGACAGGTTTGGAAGCAGAAGTGGCATCCACTTCCTAAACAGCATGCCTCTGGAAACTCTATGAACTTTGCTAAATGTTGATAGCTGTAGGAGGGCTTTAGGCCTTTTGTTCATAGGGTCGTTATGAGTCATGCTCGACTCAAAGGCAATCAACAACAACAATTCAATATTGTATTACAGGTCCTTTTTTTGTTGTGTGTCATCAAGTTGGAACTGACTCACAGCTGACCCCGTAATGGGTTTTCAGAGGCAGTAAATCACACAGGGCGAGAGTGGTCATCCTTCTTCCACAGAGCAACTGGTAGATTCAAACCATGTGCCTGTGGGATTGCAGCACAGCTTTTTACCACTAGTCTACCCGGGCTCCCACTACAGGTCCTAGGCAGAACAATAAATCATGAAGAGAAGGTAGCCAAATTAGGAAGGAAGAAGTAAAAGCTTGTCAATTATATGATCTTTTGGTATAAATTAAAATGTATTCCTTATAAATATGTATCAACTTGGACTGTCATTTCTCAGTAGCTTGGCAGTCCTTTCATAATTGATGTCACATGTTCATATTGGCACCAAGTCAGTTCCAACTGTCAAGTTTGTGAGGAGACTGCCTATCTTTCTTTCGCAGAGCGACAGGTACATCCAAACTGTGACTCACAGTTTTTGGGTTAACAGCATAACTCACCAAGGCTTATGCCACCAGTTATTTTATTATGTTGTTAAGGGCCAGCAAGTCAAGTATGACTCATAGCAACTCAATGAACAGTAGAACTGAACTCTGTCATATCCTGCACCATCCTTATCATCCTCAATACCTTTGGACCCATTGCCATAGATACTGTATCAATTCATCTCATTGAGGGTCTTCCTCTCTTTTGCTGACCTCACCTTTCCAAGGGATAACATCTTCTAACGATATGTCCAAAATAAGTGAGACAGAGCTTCACCATCTTTGTCTCCAAGGAGCACTTTGGTTTCACCATTTCAGGACATATCTGTTCTTTTGACAATCCATGGCATATTCAACACTCTTCTCAAACACCAGACAGCTCAAAGGCATCAATTCTTCTGCTATCATCCTTAGTCATTGTTCAGCTCTCAGATTCATAACAGGTGATTAGAAAGACCATGGTTTGAATCAGGCTTACCTTAGTCTTTTTTTTTCTTTTCTTTTTACCTTAGTCTTTAAACTGACATTATTGCTTTTCAGGACTTGGTGTAGATCCTTAACAGTGGACTTTCCCAATACGATATGTTTCCCAATCTCCTCACTGCTGGTACCAATGTTGTTAAGTATTGATCCAAGCAAGATGAAAGCATTGAGAATTTCAATCTTTTCTTCACTCATCATGATATTGTTTATTATATTATATCATATATTACATGATGTTGTCCAGTGGTTTAGGATTTTTGTCTTCTTGATATTGAGATGAAGTCCTTGATCTTCTGCAGAAAACACTTCAGGTCCTCATTTTCAGCAAGCAAAGATGTGTCATCTGCATAAAGCAGGTTGTTGATAAGGCTATCTGTTATCCAGATATCACACTTTTCTTCATAAAGTCTGGCTTCTTTAATGATTTGGTCAGCCTTTTAATGAAGTAATGTTATTTAATGATAGTATGTAACAACCTCCCTTGATAACATCTGATATGATAAGCAAATCAGTAATAGGCATCATTTCCCTTAGGGTGGCATGCAACACCTTTTCTCTTATGAGATTAAATGGAGAACAAAGCTAGCAGAGTGTGAGGGACCTACTGCCAAGAACTAAGAAGAGGAGCAAAGTATGTCCTTTGGACCCAGCCAGGTTCAGTGCACTAAGAAGCTGTTTAATCTAACAGAAGGTCAAGACGTATAGTGATTTCCAGGAAACACTGGGCTCACAGATGCTAAAGGGAGACAAGGCCCAGACCTGACAGAGGGAAAGTCTTCTCCTATAACTTACACCTTGAATTTTTACTTCTAGCATCCCAAGTTAAGAGAGAATATACTTGTTTTTGTTTTTCTTTTCAAGATTGTTTATAATTCTAAAAGTAATATGGTAATACATAAAGGCATACAAGCTACTTTTTAAAAAAATTTCACTAGTTTATTTACCAAATTCTAATACAACTTAGAACAAATCCAATTTCCCTCACCCCCCGCCCAACAAATTGTACAACCCAATGATTAATCCCCTCTTCCCCCTGCACATCCACATCCCTCTGCTTCCAGCCTTTCCCACTCCTCCTGGATCCTTATACTCCTTCTACAATAATGGTCTTATACAATATTTATCCTTGTGAGACTGAGTTAGTTCACTCAACATAATGCTCTCCAGTCCCTCCCAAGTTAGGTAATAATTTACAAAGTTCTTGCTCCTGTGTGCAGCATGGTATTCCAATGTGTGAATGTACCATAATTTCTCAATCCATTTGTTTGTGGTTGGACATTTGGGCTGTTACCGTGTTCTTGCGATGGTGAATAATGCTGCTATGAACATTGGTGTACAAATCTCAGTTTGTGCCTCAGTTCTCATATTCTCAGGGTATATTCCAAGTAGTGGAATAGCTGGGTCATATGGAATTTCTATATTCAGCTTTTGAGGAAGCACCAAACTTCCTTCCAGGATGGTTTCACCATTTTACAATCCCACCAACAATGTATAAGAGTTCCTTTCTCACCACATCCTCTCCAACATTTATTACTTGCTGCCTTGTTAAACTTTGAATCTCTCTTATTGCCAGTGATTTGGAGCATTTCTTCATATGTATTTTTGCCATTCTAATATCTTCCTCTGTAAAAATTCTTTTAATGTCTTTTGCCAATTTTGTGATTGAGTTCTCAGTATTTTACTTGTGGAGGCCCAGGAGTATTCTGTAAACTTTTGATATAAGACACTTGTCTGAGATGGTATTACCAAATGTTTGTTCCCAGTCTGTAGATTTTCTTTTCACCCTGTTGGAAAATGTTTTTGATGTACACAGAGATTGAATCTGTAGAAGACCCCATGCATTAATTTCATCCTCTTTAGATTGTGCATGTCTGGTTGTATTTGGCAGTCTCTTTATACCTTGGACTAGCGCTTCTAAGTTAATCCCAGTTTGTCTCTAATGAATGTGATGGTTTTGGGCTTTAACACTCAGGCCTCTGATCCACCTTGAGTTGATTTTTGTGTATGGTGTGAGATGTGGATCCTGTTTCAGCTTTCTGCAGGTAGAAGTCCAGTTTTGCCAGCACCATTTGTTGAAGAGGTTATCATTTCCCCATTTGATAGCTTTGATTTCCTCGTCGAATATCAGTTGACCAGAGATAGCTGGGTCTGTTTCTGGGTTCTCAATTCTGCTCCACTCTTCTATGTGCCTGTCATAGTACCAGTACCATGCTGCTTTTGTTGCTACTTCTGTGTAGTAGATTTTTGAGGTCAGGGAGTGCTATGCCTCCAATCTCATTTTTGTTTCTCAGAAGTGTTTTGCTTATTTGGGATCTCTTGCCTGTCCAAATAAATTTGATCATTTCCCTTTCAATCTCCTTGAAAAATGCATTTGGTATCTGGATTAGGATTGCATTGTACATGTAAATGGCCTTTGGTAGGATAGTAATTTTCACCATATTGAGTCTTCTATCCATGAATAGGGCACATTTTGCCATTTCTTTAAGTCTTTTATTGTGTCTTTCAGAAATGCTCTGTACTTTTATTTGTATAGGTCTTTTGTATCTCTAGTTATGTTCACTTCCAAGTATTTCAATGTGTGGTTGGCTATTGTAAATGGTATTGCTTCTCTGAGTTCTCCTTGTTACTTTAGAGGAATCCTATCGATTTTTGGATATTGATCTTATATCCTGCCACTCTACTTAAATTGGCCTTTTAACTCTAATGGATTGTTGTTGTTGTTGTTGAGTCATTGGGGTTTTCTGTGTATACTATCATATCATCTGCATATATGGGCAGTTTAACCATTTCTTTGCTGATCTGGATGCCTTTTATTTCCTTCTCTTTTTTGTATTGCCCTAGCAAGCACTTCCAATACAATATTGAGAAAAAGCGGTGACAGTGGCCATCCTTGTCTGGTCACTGTTTGCAAGGAAAATGTTTTTAAACTTTCTCTTGGTTTTGCATATATACTTTTCACTACGTTGAAGAAATTCCCTTCTATTCCAATTTTGCCGAGTGCATTTATCAGGAAGCGTTGTTGGATTTTGTCAAATGCCTTTTCTGCATCAATTGCTAAGATCATATGGTTCTTGTTATTTACTTTGTTAATATAGTGAACTATGTTGTTTTCCTTATGTTGAACCATCCCTGCATAACTGTTATGAATTCCACTTGGTCATCGTTAATTATTTTTAATGTGTTTTTTTATTCTATTGGCTAAGATTTTGTTACGGATTTTTGCATCTATATTCATCTATTGGTCTATAGGGGTTTTTTTCTTGGTAATATCTTTGTCTGGCTTTGGTATTAGGGTTATGCTTGCTTCATAGAATGACTCTAGGAGTGTTCTTTTTTTTCAATTTTTTAAAATAATTTAAGTAGAATGGGTGATAAATCCTCTCTAAATGTTTGGTAGAATTCAGCTGTGAAGCCATCTGTACCAGGACTTTTTTTATGGGGAAGTCTTTTTATGATTTTTTCAATTTCTTCTCTTGTGATAGGTCTGTTTAAGTGTTCTATATCCATCCTTGTCTATCTGGGCAGTGGATGTTTTTCAAGGAATTTTTCCATTTCCTCTAGGTTTTCGAATATATCAGAGTATAGCTTTTCAAATTATTCTAATATTATCAATTTCGTTTCCTCTGGTTCTGTTGTGATGTCTCCTCTTTCATTTCGTAATTGAGTTATCTATCTTTTCTTTTCTTGCTTTCATTAAATTTGCCAGTGGTTTGTCAATTTTATTGACCCTTTCAAAAAACCAGCTTCTGATCTTACTGATGGTTTCAACTGTTTTTCTGTTTTCTATCTCATTGAGTTCAGCTCTTGTCCTTATAATTTCTTTTCTTCTAGAGTCTGTAGGATTAGATTGTTGATCTTTTTCTATTTGCTGAAGGTGTTGAGTTAGATCACTGATTCTTCTTCTTTCTTTATGTGTGTGCCTATTGCTATAATCTGTCGTCTGAGGATGGCCTTAGCTGTATCCCAGTGGTTTTGGTAAGTTGTATCTTCACTATCATTTGTTTCAAGGAACTTTTTTATTTCATTTTTTTATTTCTTTTATAACCAAATCGTGTTCTAGTGGAAAATTATTTAGTTTCCACTTGGGTGGTTTTGTAAGCTTTACTCTTCTGTGGTTAATTTCTAATTTTATGGCATTGTGGTCTGAGAAAATATTTCAGCATTTTTTAATTTGTTGAGACTTGCTTTGTGACCTAATGTATGATCATTTTTGGAGAATGTACTATGTGCACTTGAGAAGAAAGTTAATTGAGTTTTAGTTGGGTGCAGTTCTCTGAATACATCCACAAGGTCGAGTTCTCTGATTGTATAGTTTAGATCTTCTGCATCTTTGTTGAGTTTCTTTTGAGTTGACCTATCCTTTGGTGATAGTGGTGTACTGAAATCTCCTACTACTATTGTGGTGCTGTACATTTCTCTCTTCAGTTCTTTTACCTGTTGTTTTATGTATTTTGGAGGTCTATCATTTGGTGCATAAATGTTGACCAAGGTCATATCTTCTTGATCCATTGTGCCTTTAATCAGTATGTAATGCCCTTCCTTATCTCCAATGGTGTTTTTCATCCTGAAATCTATTTTATCAGAGATTAGTATTGCCACTCCTGCTTTTTTGAGGCTGCCATTTGCTTGGTAAATTTTTTTCCAGCCCTTGATTTTGAGTCTGTCTTTCTCTTCCTTTTTTTTAGATGTGTGTCTTATAGGCAACACATTGATGTGCTTTGTTGTTGTTGTTTTTTTATCCACTCTACTACTCTTTTTCTCTTATTGGTGCATTTATCCCACTCACATTAAGTTTATAGTCTTCGCAATTATGTGCTATGCATCAGAGAGTTGGACAGTGAATAGGGTTGATAGAAAGAGGATTGATGCCTTTGAGCTGTGGTGCTGGAGAAGAGTGTTGAATATACCAAGTGTTGAATGGATTGCTAGGAGAACAAACAGGTTTGTCCTGGAGAGGGTGAAGCCAGAGTGTTCCCTGGAGTCAAGCATTCTGAAGCTTTGTCTGACATATTTTGGGCATGTTGCAAGGAGGGACCGGTCCTTGGAGAGGGACATCATGTTTGGCAGAGTAGAGGGGCGGCGAAGGAGAGGAAGACCTTTGGTGAGATGGATCGATTCTGTGACTGGAGCGGTGGGAATAAGTGTGTTTGAGATGGCTAGGTTGGCACAGGATAGAACAGCATTTAGAGCTCTTGTACATAGGGTCGCTATGAGTCACAAGCGACTCGATGGCACATAACAACAACAACAACATTAAGTGTGATTATTTTCAGGCCAAGTTTTACTTTTGCCATTTTGCTGTGTTTCTTTTTCTGGCTGTTTCTGGTTACTATGGTCCATTCACTTTCTTTTGGTGTTTCTGTGTGTAGGACTTCACTTAAAATTTCTTTTAGTTTTGGTCTTGTTTTCACAAATACTTAAGGTCCTTCTTTTCTGCAAAGAATCTAATTTCTCCTTCAAATGTGATAGACAGCCTTGCTGGATTTAGGATCCTTTGGCTGGTAATTGTTATCTTTCAACTTTCTGTGTGTGACATCCCATTGCCTTCTAGCTCACCTGGTTTCTGCTGAGAAATCATAACTTAATCTATTGTTTCCCCTTTGTAGGTAACTCTTTGTTTTTCTTGTGCTGCGTTTAGAATTCTATCCTTATCTTTTAATTTGGAGAATTTGACTATGTTATATCTTGATGTTTTTCTTTTTGGGTCTGGTGTTCTCTGTGCTCCTTGGATGTGGATTTCCCCATTCTTCAAAATACTTGGGAAGCTTTCTTCTAGTACTTCTTCCATAATCTCCTCAGTGGTTTCCCTGTCCTTCCTGTGTTCTGAAATTCCAATCGTCCGCATATTATTCCATTTTATGTCATCCAAAAAAATTCTAATATTTTCTTCATTTTCTTTACATCTCATCTCTGTGTTTTCTTCAAATAGGTTTCTAGTGAGGCTTTTGTCTTCCAGCTCACTGACTCTATTTTCCATATCTTCAGTTCTTTGTTTTTGTCCTACCAGCGTGTTGGAGACTTCTGCCATTTTAATCTTAATATTCTGGATTACATTTTCATGGTTTTTTGTTATTTCTAGTAATGTGTGGCTGTACCCTCTCTCTCTTGTGATGATTTTTTTAGTTTTTTGTAACTCTTTGCCTATTCTATTAGTTTTTTTCTTCAATTTTTTGTATTTTTATCAATATCTGTTCAAGTTTCTCCTCATCTATATATTTCTTCTAGATTATTGTCTCTGAAGTATTTGCCCTCTTATTGACTTCCATTGTTTCTTTTCACATTTGCATCTTCTTCTGTAGCTGATCAAGTAACTCTATATCAACATATTTCTTCTGATTCTCTCTATCTGGGGTATTCATTTGGTCTGCTTTTTTAGGACAAGGGTTATTTTGTTTCTTCATAACAGCTGATGTAGACTGCTGCTTTCTTGACATTATGGGAGTCTTTGCTTAGTTGATATTAGGTTGTTATAACTATAAAATTATCCAGGATACAGCGGTGTTTTGTGAAGCACCTATATATTTGTGTTTCTTTCTTGGCCCAAAGCCTGTAAGGCCCAGGGACAGACAGAAGTTTTCCCCCCAAAGTACCTGAATGAGAAAGGAGAAAGGCTGTTGTTCCCTTCTAGAAGTAGCTTCTTACCTCCATCGAGTTGCCCAGGACCTCCCTGTTGCTTGAGTTAAGGGGTCTCACGTGGTCAGGCCAGACAACAGGGGTTTTTTTTCTCCAAAGTACCTGAGTTAAGGGGTCCCATGTGGTCAAGCTAGACAGCAGTTTTCCCCCCAAATAACTGTGGGAGCAGCCCAGGCAATGCCATCCCATTGCGAGCTTCCTGCCATCACCATATTTATTTGTTAATGCCATCAACTTGTGGTATATCTGTTATACATTCACTAGATAATTGAGACAATCACATATATCTTTTTTAAAAACTACCACCAAGAATTCACAAGGCAGCTCCTAGAGTTAATAATGAATTAAGCTATGTGGCTTGGTACAAGGTCCATACAACAGTCCATCTGATTTTCAAGTATTTGCAATGAGCAATCTGAAAATAATATTAAGCAAACAATTCCAGTTATAATAGCATCTTAGAATAATAAAATACCTTGCTGTTGATGCTGTTGTGTATAGTTGAGTCTGAACTGATCCATAACTCACTCTCCAGTGGGTTTTCAGGGGCATTAAATCACATGGGAGGAGAGTGCCAATCCTTCTCCATCAGAGCAGCTAGTGGATTCAAACTGTGCGCCTTTGAGTAAGCAGCAAACTCCTTACCAACATAAAGAATACAAAATCTCACCACTGGGCCAATTGAAACCACCATGATAGATGGGGTAAAAGTTTGAGGTTGTTAACAATTACAGCTTGTTCGGCTCCACAATCAATAGTCTTGACACCAGCAGTCTGGAAATCAAAAGAAGAATTGCACTGGGAAAATCTTCTGCCAGTGACCTCTCCAGAGTACTAAGAAGCAGTGATCTCAGTCTAGAGACTAAGGTGCAACTGATACAGGCCATGGTCTTCACAATTACATGCTGTACATCAGAGAGCTGGACAATGACTAAGGATGGCAGAAGAAGAATTGATATCTTTGAGCTGCAGTGCTAGAGAAGAGTCTTGAACATACCATGGACCACCAAGAAAACAAAGAGATCTGTCTTGGAGAGGGAGAAACCAAGTCTCTCCTTGGAGGCTAGGATTTTGAAGCTCCATCTCACATACTTTGGGCATGTGGCTAGGAGGGACCAGCCCTTAGAGAAGGATATCATGCTTAGAAGGGTGGAGGAACTGCACAGGAGAGAAAGATCCCGGATGAGATTAATTGACACAGTAACTGGGGCAATAGGGTTAGGTGTGTTAGAGTCAGTAAGACTAGCTCAGGACAGGGCAGGGTTCAAAGCTGCTGTACGTAGGGTTACTATGAGCATCATAACAACAATAACAAGCCACTAGAGCTCCCAAGAAAATATCTACTAGTCATAAAATCTTTATTAAATGTAGGGAGTTCTGGAGGCTTAGTGATAAGAAGTTGTACTAACAACCCAAAGACATGTGGTTCAAATCCACCAGTTGCTCCATGTTTGTTCTTTTTTGATGTCTATGGAATATTTAATACTCTTTTCCAGCACAGCAGCTTAAAGGCATCAATACTAATCTTGTCATTTTATTGTCCAACTTTCAGATGCATAGATGCATAACAAGTAATTGAAAAGGCCATGGCCTGAATCAGATGTACCTTAGTACTTAAACAAACATCATTACTCTTTAACATCTTAAAGAGGTCCTTGATAGCAGATTTACTCAATGCAAAGTACCGTTTGATTTCTTGACCATGGATCCAAGCAAGATGAAATTATTGACAACTGCAATCTTCTCTCCATCTATCAAATCATTTTATAAATCTATTAATTATAGCTAGTCAAAATTCTCTGGATGTAATTCTATAATAATATGTCTCTCATCTGAGTCTGGTTTTGATGATTGTTTTGTCCTCTCATGCTGTGTATTTTCTTTCTACATGACTTGTAATTTTTCCTGAAAAAAATGGACATATTATATTAGACAATAGAAACTAAGGTAAATAGGATTTTTAGGATAAAGATTTATGTTAATCTTTCTAGGAGATGGGCTGAGGACAATATGTATTGTGACAAGAGGTAGCGGAAGTTTCAAAATCCTCAAGTGTCCTTATTTTTATATCCTTTTAATTTTGTTTTCTGTAAATGCTCTTCTTCAGAGAGACCATGTCTTGCAGCTCTTTCAGCTATAATCATTGTTAATAATCAGCTATAATCCATTGTTAATATACTAAAGCTTTGTTGGGCTACTGGTAGTTTGTAGGAAGGGAGGATGCTCTATAATAGATTTTCTGATTAAACTTCAGTGTAACCAGGGTGCTCCTTAGAGTCAAGGATGGCGAAACCTGGTCTCACATACTTTGGGCATGTTGTCAGGAGGCCCTTGGAAAATGATAACATGCTTTAAAAAGTAGAGAGTCAGTGATAAGAGAGGAAGATGCTCAATGAGATGGATTGCCATATTGATTGCAACAATGGACTTGAACATGGCAGAGATCATGAGACTATTGTAGAATAGGACAAATTCCTAATCTCTTGTTCATAGGGTTGTTATGAGTCATACCTGACTCATTGAGCTTATGCTAGCCAGAGTCCTCATTAACCTACTCAGGCTGATCCTCTCTAAGTATCAAGTCTTACTAAAGCCCTTGTCCTATCTAGTCAAAATGTGTCTGTCTTCTATTCTACTCCTTTAGGATCTGATGGGTCACAGGCATGTGTTTAGTTTAGTGATATAATGCTCCCTCTTCCCAGGTAATATATTTAGTGTCTAAGAGTAGAAAAAGTGAAAAATTCTAGAACTTTGTCAGACCAGAAAAGAAACATATTTTCTGTGTTTCTGTGCCCCTTGAATCACACACACACTGGATGCTGTATCTAACTCTTGATAAAAGATTGGCTCAGGGATACCATTTCATTTCCTCTGATTATTCCCCAGCATGCTCTATTGCCTATAAAGTCACAAAGTCCCAACTTTTCAGAAAGAGACAGCCTTGGTGAGATCATCTAGCTCAATGGTGCCAAAAGTGTAGTCACCAGTCCAGTCACATCAGTATTATCTGGGAACTTATTGAAATGAAAATTCTCACGCCCCACCTTCTGAATTAAAAACTCTAAGAGACAGACCCAGCAATGTAATTTTAACAAGCCCTTCAGGCAATCCCAATCCCAATGCATGTGAACGTTTAGGGATCACTAATCTAAACATTTCCATTTTACAGGTAAGAACATTAAGATCCAGGCATCGAAGTTTGCCAAGTTGTAACATGTTCAAAAGTTACGCTCCTTCCATATTTCACATAGCTTCAGAAACATCCTTGCTTATGAAAAGGGTGGTAACCTCTTTCTTCTACTAGGAAAGAGCTTATGATTTTATTAAGCATTCCAGTGAACTTGGAATAGTTATCAAACATATGGAATGAGTCAAGCATAGCCACATGCTTCCAGAGGTCAACAAGAGACTCATTGCTTTTAGTATTAATTCAGCCTCCCTTGACATCAGAGATGCTGGATTACAAACCACCTCAGGCAAATATTTGTGGTTACTGGCTCTTTGAGCCTGCTGCAGTTGGCCAGAAGCAACACATAAAGCACTGAATGCAGACAAACTCAGAAAGCCATAGAGCACTGGTTCTTTTGGGGCTCTGCAAGAGGCAGCTAACATATCTGACAAGTGAGGCCAGCCACACCCCTCCACCTTGTAGAGTAGGTAAATGAGCAGCTAAGCCATTTAAAAGAATCTTGACTCTGGATTCTGCCTTCTGTTTTTATCAACTGACTTTCTGTTGGCAGGAGAAGCCAACAGCCTGATATCCAATCCAGTCTTGGAACTTGCCAATTTCTACAACCAGAACATCTGTTGAATAGAATCTTCTGAATTTTCTGTTTGCAACCTAGTGCCTAACCAGTGCATAACCACGCAACTTCTGGATGGCTAGCCAATTTACAACAATGCAGTATTGTGGAGAAGCAGCAGCAGGCCACTGCAACTCTGGAAAGCACAGCTTGATGCCCAAAAGTAAAAAGTCTTAGAGAAAGAAAGAATTTAACCACAGGAGACCAATGTTTTCAAGAACAATGAGATACCGAGTGAGCAAAGCACTCCTGGACAGGCTGTGGATCTGTTTCAGACAGAAAAGGACTACTAGTGACAGCGAGATAGAAGTGCTGACAGGACTTCTGAACCTGTCACCAGATCAGATCAAAATCTACATACATAGGAAGAGTTTACAATATGAAAAATGTGTCCAGAGACTGGAAAGATCAATTGTGCATCTGCTGGGTCAGCAACAGGACCAGCAACTGCAAGGCCAATCTGACCAATATTTGTCTAGAACACCAGTTCTTAATGGCATTTGTTTCTGGATACTAGTCATTCTGATTTATTTCCTCTAGAACTTTTTAGTAATAAATATAACAACTAAAGAGTTCCTTTTATGAGCTTGAAATAAAATTTAATCACTAAAAAAAATAAAAAAGAATCTTGATGAGTAGAGGAGTTGGGAATGCATATATATTGGTTAAGGAATAAGGAAGCCAGACAGAGTTCACTTCCTTAGCTCAGGTTGAACCTGATTCATGCATATGAAATAGCAAGGATCTAGAAACTATTCACTTGATATATCTTGAACACTTTAGTACTTTTACTACCTCACCACGCAGGAGAATTCTACAGATGGCACATGAAATCATATCTGAACAACAGCTACACTTTTTGGAATAATTACAACTAGATTGTCTAATTTAATATCATCAAGGCAAAAGAAACTGCACTTTCTTCTCATTTATATACATGGCCATGCCCCAAATGCCAAGTTGTTATGTGAAATCAATATTATGCTAAAAAGAATGATAACCATATCAAACAGCAAAATGGAGGGTGATTACACCATTACATAACTGACAAACCACTGAGAATCTTGTCCCAGAGAAGTTGGCATATAGTCTTACGCCTCATGCCTCTGTGTTCATTATTGCCAGACATAGGCTGTTAATGCACAAAATAATTGCATAGATTTATTTATTATTTTCATAAATGTGAAAAATCAGATAATGAGATAATAGATTATTGAAGGGAAGGTGTACTCAAGGTCACATTGTTGTTGCTGTTGTTGTTATGTGTCATCGAGTCACCTGCAACTCATAGGGACCCACCCTAGGTACAATAGCTCTAAACCATGCTCAATCCTGTGCCTATCTTATTGTCTCTGACACACCTACTCCCATTACCCTAGTCACTAAATCAATCTATCTCCTTGAAGGTCACATTAGCAGAGAATTTATAATAACTTTCTGTCCAGAAATGGTTACTTGAGAATGAGACTGCCTCTGAAATTTTTAACTTCAAAACTGAGGAGGTATAGAAACAGGAACTCTTACTCTCTTTAGCCATAGGATCACTCTTTCCTGCCTTTCTTCTTCCCAATTTCTTTTTTTAAAAAAGGTTTTATTATACATTTTGTTTTATTTATATATATTGTGCCTCACACATTCCTTCATTCACACTGTATTTCATATATTCATTTGTATATGTTGAGTTTTATAAAATTAACCACAATTGATCTATATCTACCACGTCTTTTTGAGGTCCATTCCTTTACCACACCCCTCCCTTTCTCCTCCCCTGTTCATCTGAAGACAAAATTTTTTACATCTATGATTCTGCAGACTGACTGCAGAGATTTTCTCTCTCTCTGTTTTTCTCAGAAGCTTTGCAGTCAGTGATCTCTCCAAATTATTGAAGAGCAATGATGTCAGTTTGAGGACTAAGGTGCCAAGTTCTTTCCAATCACGTGTTATTCATCTGAGAGCTAGACAAGGAATAAGGATGACAGAAGAATTATTGATACCTTTTGAGCTGTGGTGCTGGAGAAGAGTATTGATTATCCCATGGACTGCCAAGGAACAGTTATGCCTTGGAGAAAGTGTATTCAGAAGGACTGGAGGCAAAGATGATAAAGCTTCCCCTCATATGCTTTGGGCATGTTGCTAGGAGAGGCTATTCCTTGGAAAGGGACCAGCAAAGAAAAAAAGATCCTCAACCATATGGATTAACATAGTGACTGCTGAAAGGGGCTCTAGTGTGTCAGGAAGTATGAGGATGTCACAGGATAGGACACAGTTCAGATCTATTGTTCATAGGGTCACTATAGGTTGTACTCAACTGGACAGAACCTAACAATGACATGATTCTACAAACTACCTCTTTAAACCTTGCTTTCTTTTCCTAAGTCTAGTCTTTCTTTCCCTTACCCTTCTGTCTTAGACTCACTCTGCCCTCATTGCAACACACTCATCCCATCCTAGGTCTTGGCTAGCAGCCCTGATAATCAGATGAGGTCTGCACCTCTCTCACAGCAGGCTGGGGCTGGGGGTAGGCAAAGAAGAGGCCAGCACTGTTTCAGCATGCTCACACAGCTGCCAAGATATTGGGAATCACGCATGCTACCTGGTGCCAAGCACAGCACCCTTGCTGTCCCTTTGGCAAGAAAAACAAACAAAGTAGGAAATCCTCCTAAATAGCACAGGCAGCTGAGATGCTAACCTCTCCATGTCTACCTAGATCCTGCAGGTCCTGGCCCACAAAATACTAATCTTGAGGTTAGGCTGACCCTGCTTCTGAATTATCTGGCAGACCAGTGAAGAAATAAATGGACTCTGTCACCGTCTCTGCCTTCCCCTCTGTCATACTTGCTAGAGACACAGAGCCCTACAAACTCCATGAATGAGTGGTACTCAACTTGCTCCTTTCCAAGTTTAAATTTGGGTTAGGGACTGCCAGCTCTTTATCCACAAGGAACTGCATTTCTCTCCTCCTCCTAATCTAGTATTTCTTCCTCAGCTCCCCAGCTCATGTTCCCAGCATGCTGCTGGGGCTCTGTCAACACCCTGCCAGGGCTAAATAAATGATAATTTTCTTCCTCCCTGCCTCCACTTTCTTTTTCCTTCTCACTTTCCCCCTATCTCCTCCCTCTTTCACAGTCATCTCAGTTCTCTAAACTCTTCTCCTATCCTTCCCGTCTTCCTTCTACACCTTTATTTGCCTTTCCTAAATGCCTCTCCCCATCATCCTTATGGCATATCGGGGGTTTTACATGAACGATGAACAAGACAGCACAATCACCGCATAAACAGGATCCAAGAGCCGAAACGTCTCCTGATGACCTTGACCATTTTACACAGCCAATTTTCAAAGAAGATAGATTAATCAAGGTTGATTTGAGCCTGCTGCCCTCTGTCAGAATCTCTGTAGCTGATCTTCCCACTGCAACAATTTTCCATTTTAACACCGAGGCTGTCAGGGATGAGGATGTTAAGACAGTCGAGTGCTCTTTGCTTCCCGCCAGCAACCAAAGAGCAATTTTCGCTAATGTGAGTGAAGATTACATTAAAATGGTGTAAAAGAAAGACATGACCTCATTTTTTTTTGTCAGCTGTGTTCAGCAGGGCTGTGAAGGTGCTCTTTCTGTCACCAGCTCCAGCTACCAAGGTTGGCCTGAAATGTTAAAAGTTCAGATTGTAAATGTTCGAAGTTCAGCTGCTTGGGTGAAAGGGCACTCTCTTTGGATCCCTGTAATCTATTATCGTGGGTTGACTCATAAAACCTCATTGATTCTCACAAACCACTGCTCATGCATTTTAGAATTCTTCCCAGCTTCTCCTTTCAGCACTTTGGAGGAGGGAAGACTGTTCCAAATTGATGTGAAGTTTAAAATGGTAGATAAACATGATGGTGGAGGGAGGGATTGTAACTTCTATGAATCTGAAATTCCCAAAGGAATTATCTGATAAATTCAAAACCTCTTGCCTCCTAGTACTGTAATCTGCCTTCCTAATTGAAGGTATAGAGTGTGACTAAGTTTAAAAATGCCACACATTACCCTATCCCATGATAAATAGATGTCCTTGTTATCATGCGACATTGAGTCAGAATCAATTTATAGCTTACCCTCCAGCAGGATTTCAGAGGCTGTAGCTCATAAGGGAGGAGATTGCCCAGCTTTCTCTTATGGAGCAGCAGATGTATTTGAACCATGTGCCTTTGGGTTGGTAGTGCAACTCCTTACCTCTAGGGTATCAAATCTCCCCATAGAAGCACTGTTGGTGGTAGTGGCGGTGTGTATTACTGAGTTAGAACTGACTCATAGCTGACCCTGCAGTGGGTTTTCAGAGGCAGTAAATTATACAGGAAAAGACTGGCCATGTTTCTGCCACAGAGCAGCTGGTGGATTTGAACCATGTGCCTTTGGGTTGGCAGTGCAACTCCTTACCACTAAGCCACCAGAGTTCCCTTTAGAAGCAATATGTATATATATTTGTAAGGTATAGAAGTACTATTTAAATGAGACTATCCAGTCCTTTGTGCATTTGAAAAGGAGAAATAGCAGAATTTACCAATGATGCAGTCCGCTCGTTATTAATTTACTTCCAGACAGAGTGATCTAGATTTCTCAAACCTGTAAGGTGGATGTCCTTAAGATGCCTAATTAGATACACAAATTGCATACAACATTTTACTTGCACATTGCCTCCTTACGGGTAATAATTAGTCTTGGCAATGGAAGTGCCAACAGAACCACAACAGACCCACTGATTTGCCTCGTAACTTGACATTATTAGACAGGACAGCCTTAAAATGACATTCACATATTTCTAGTCATATGGGTACATTTTGTATATAGCACAAAAATTTTTCCTGCTTTTGTTCAAGCAGCTACTTAAAACCAGTTGTCATCGAGATGATTCCAAATCATGGAAACCTCATGTGTGTCTGAGTAGAGCCACATTATGTGGAGTTTGCAGACTGATTTTTCAGAAACAGATCATCGGGCCTTTTTTTCTGAGGTACCTCTGGGCAGACTCCAACCTTTCAGTTAGCAGTTGAGCATGTTAGCTGCTTGCATCACTGTTGTTGTTATTAGTACAACTCACGGCAACCCTAGGAACAACCGATCTGAATCCTGTCCTGTCCCTGACACACTCAAGCCCATTGCTGCAGTCACTGTGTCAACCTACCTGTTTGAGGGCCTTCCTCTCTTTTGTCATCCCTCTACCTTTCCTAGAATGATGCCCCTCTCCAAGGAATAACCTAGTAACATGCTCAAAGTATGTGAGACAAAGCTTCATCATCTTTGCCTCCAAGGAGCACTCTGTCTGCACTTTTTCCAAGATACATTTGTTTGTTCTTTGGGCAGTTACGGGTTGTTCGGTATTCTCCAACCTCACAGTTCAAAGGCATCAATTCTTTTGCTGTCAAATCTTTATTCATTGTCCATCTCTCAGATGCATAGCAAATAACTGATAAGCCTGGATCAGGTGTACCTTAGTCCTTAACTTAACAACATTGCTCCTCAATAATTTGGAGAAGTCCCTGACAACAGACTTTCCAAATGCAATATATTTCCTGGTCGGAATCAAGTGCATCTTAGTCCTTAACATCATTGCACACCAATAATTTGGAGAGATCCCTGACTACAGACTTTCCCAATGCAATGTATCTCCTGATCTCCTGACTGCTGGTACCAAGTATACTTATTGTGGATTCAAGTAAGATTAAGGGGTTAAGCGGCTCAATCATTTCTCTGTCCATCATGATGTTGCCTATTAGTCTAGTGGCAAGGATTTTTGTTTTCTTGATGCTGAGATGCAATCATAATTGAAGGCTTCCATGTTAACCTTCTGCAGCAAATGCTTCAAGTCCTCCTCATTTTCAGCGTAGGTTACTGTTGAGTCTTTCTCCAATCATGATGCCACATTATTCTTCATGGAATCCAGGTTCACAAATAATTTGCTCAGCATATAGATTAAATAGGTATGAAGAAAACCCTGACACACACCTTTCCTAATTTAAAACCTTACAGTGTTCCCTTGCTCTGTTCATACAACAGCCTCTTGGTCTAGGTCTAAGTTTCACATGAGCACAATTAAGTGTTCTAGAATTTCCATTCTTCTCAATGTTAACTACAATTCATTATAATCCACAAAATCAAATGCCTTTGCATACTAACAAAAGCATAAATATTCATTGCTTTCAGCAAGGATCCACCTAATATCAGCAATGACATATATGGTGCCATGGCTTTTTCTAAATCCAGCTTGAACTACTGGTAGTTCTCTGTTTATATACTGTTCCAGCTAGTTTTGAATGATCCTCAGCAGTATTTTGCATGCATGTGGTATGAATTATAGTGTTCAATAATTTCCACATTCAGTTGGATCGTCTTTCTTGGGAATGGAAACAAATATGGATCTCTTTCCAGTCAGTAAGCCAGACATCTGTCCTCCTAATTTCCTGGCATAGACTGATGAACATGTCCAGGGCTGCATCTGTAATTTGAAACAATTCAATTGGTACCCCAACTATTGCTGGGGCCTTATTTTTTTTTCCAACGCCTTCAGTGCAGCTTGAATTTCTTCCTTTACTAGGGATTGAAGCTCAACATCAAGAAAACAAAGATTCTCACCTATGGGCCAATTAGCAGCATCATGATAAACAGTGAAGGGATTGAGAGTGTTAACAGTCTTAGCTAGCTTGGCTCCACAATCAGCACTCTTGGTACTAGCAGCCAGGAAATAAAAAGACAAATTGCATTGGGAAAGTCTGCTGTCAGGGACATCTCCAGAGTACTGAAGAGCAATGATATCAGTCTGGAGACTAAAGTGCACCTGATCCAGGCCATGGTCTTCACAATCACATGCTTTGCATCCTAAAGCTGGACAATGACTAGGATGATAGAAAGAGAATTAATGCCTTTGAGCTGTGGTGCTGGAGAAGAGTATTGAATATATCATGGACTGCTAAAAGAACAAACAGGTTTGTCCTAGAAAGGGTGAAATCAGTCTGCTCCTTGGAGGCAAAGAGTCTAAAGCCTTGTCTGACATACTTTGGGAATGTTGCAAGGAGGGGCCAGTCCTTGGAGAAGGACATCAGGCTTGGGAGGGTAGAGGGACAGCACAAGAGAGGAAGACCCTAGATAAGATGGATTGACTCAGTGACTAGAGTAATGGGGGGTAGGTATGTCAGAGACAGTAAGGTTGGCTCAGGATAGAGCAGGATTCAGAGCTGTTGTACATATGGTCACTATGAGTTGTAAGCAACTCGACGGCACAGAACAGCATTATCATTGGCTCTTGACCATATCGTACTTCTTAAAATATTTCCTTGTTGGCCTACGCTTTTGGCACCATGACACTGTGTTTTCTTCCATTGTCTTTTGATATTTCCTGGATAATTCAAGAATTTGCCCACAGCATCTCTCTCTAAGTATTGCAATTTGAGGCTTGAATTTGTTTTTCATTGCCTTAGCTTGAAAAATGCTGATTGAGTTCTTCCTCTTTTTTTTTCTTCTCCAATTATAGGTCTCTGGTGGATTACACCAGGGAGCTCTCATGGCCTAGAGGCAAGAAACTGCACTGCAATCCCGAAGGCACGTGGTTCGAGGCCACTAGTTGCTCTGCAGGAGAAGGATGAGCAATCTCCTCCTGTGAGGAATTGTCATTGAAACCCTACCAGTGAGTCAGATATATATATATATTTCCAAAACAATGGTACACAACAAGAAGATTCCTAAACACCTCATTAAGCCCCCAAAAGACCATTATCAAATCAGATGATTTGCTCACAAAGTTGTCTCTACATAAAAGAGTGGAAAACTTGATCTTTAGTTCTGATCCTTGGGT
This sequence comes from Elephantulus edwardii, assembly GCF_000299155.1. Taxonomy (NCBI): domain Eukaryota; kingdom Metazoa; phylum Chordata; class Mammalia; order Macroscelidea; family Macroscelididae; genus Elephantulus; species Elephantulus edwardii. The sequence goes on from NW_006399790.1 coordinate 20,513,414, forward strand.
TTCTTAATCAAAATTGTCCACAGGATTATGTACAAATCACCACCCCTACCTAAAATATTGGCCTTGGCACCTACATTGTATTTCTCCCTATGATAATAGCCTAACTTTGCTGTGCATTAAATATGGATATATTTTCAATTTCCTTATATAAATTCATGCACTCAACTATGGATTAGGAGCTAATGAGAATATAGCAGTGATCAAGATAATCATAATGTCTTCCTCAAAAAGGTCACAATCTAGTGTTCTCCCTGTCCATATCCTCTGTTTTGTACTTGACCCAGACTTCTTCCCTACATCATATACCTGAACCAAGTGTTTCTATTCTAGTCCTTGGACCAACAGTGGACAATGCACTCAATTACAGAAGAATTGATGCTTTTGAGTTGTGATGTTGGAGAATAGTGTTGAATATCCCATGGGCTGCCAAAAGAACAAATAATTCTCTCTTGGAGAAGGTGCAGCCAGAGTATTCCTTGGAGGCAAGAACAGCAAAGCTTTGTCTTACATAATCTGGGCATGTGGCTGAAAGAGGCTATACCTTAAAGAGGGACATCATGCTTGGAAAAGTGCAGGCATAGCGAAGGAAACTAAGACCCTCAATGAGATGGACAGACACTGTGTCTGCAGCAAATGATCTAGAGTGTGTCAGAAATGGTGAGGACGGCACAGCATAGGACATGGTTCAGATCTGCTGTTGGTAGGGTTGCTGTGAGTCATACTCCACTCTATATAACCTAGGCAACACCTATCAGAAAGAATTTGATGACAGAGTAAAGAGGCTAGACAACTCACCATCACTCCTTGGTCTGGCCTTTTACCCAATGATCATCTATCTGTATTCAGATTCTTAAAACTCACACCTCAGGAATCTGACGGCCAAGTCTATGATTGTTCCTTGGCCATTGGTTTCCTTCAGATGGCTTAGTATATCTTATTGTGTGGAGTTTTGAACATTCACATTAGTAACATGATCAGAGAACCCTGAAATCAGTGTCTCAGATTTGTAGGTGGAATCCAGATACTTAAAACCTGTATCATTTGGGGTCCCAGTAAGAAACAAATTGTTGTTGTTATATGCCATTGAGTCACCTGCAACTCATAGCAACCCTATGTACAACAGCCCTAAACCGTGCTCTCTTCCTTGCCAATCTTATTGTCTCTGACACACCCACCTCGATCACCCCAGTCACTGAATCAATTCACCTCATAGTGGGTCTTCCTCTCCTGCACTGTCCCTCCACCTTCCCAAGCATGATACCCTCTCCAAGGATTGGTCCCTCCTTGCAACATGTCCAAAACATGTCAGATGAAGCTTCGGAATCCTTGCCTCCAAGGAGCAGCCTGGTTTAACCCTCTCTAGGATGAATCTGTTTGTTTTCTTGGCAGTCCAGGGTACATTCACTACTCTTCTCCAGCACCACAGCTCAAAGGCATCAATTCTCTTTCTGTCATCCCTAGTCATTGTCCAGCTCTCTGACGCATAGCAAGTGATTGCAAAGACCATGGTATATTCAAAATGGGTATTGGAGATGAAGGTATTTTTTTATATGAACTATTTATTTATAAGGGAACTCTGGTGGCTTAGTGGTAAGGAATTGTACTGTCAGCTCTAAAGGCCCATGGTGCAAATCCTCCAGCTGCTCAGCAGGAGAAAGATGGGTAATCTCCTCTCATGCAATTTATTGTCTCTAAAAACCTGCTGGAAGGTCAGCTATGAGTCAAGTCCAACAGGACAGGATTCAACAATATTTATTTATAAAGACATGGACAGAGTGCCCACGGGCAAATTGCAGGAGTTGGGGATACCTTACTCATCTCAAGGTCAGACTAAGGAAAAAGAAGCCTTTGATGTCACGCTACAGGTCAGCTTCCCAGTGAACATAGTGGAGAAGAGTGGGGAGACAGAAATCAGCCAATAGACTTTCTTATTCAAATTTTGCAGTAATTCAGAGCAGAGGTGAGATCAAAGTACTGTGTACTGATTTGTGAAAATCAACTGTATTACACAAGCAAGTAGGATAAACAAAATGGCTTTATCCTTGAAAAAATTTTAAACAAATATTTTAAGGCTTCTTTAAACTATGAAAGAATTTATTTGCACAGAACAATGACTCTTCCTATCTATTAAAATAAGCCTCACATTAATAAAGTCTTAGCTTTTATTATTAAATGTCATTACAAAGAATCACACTGCATTTATTAAGAGTCTGGATTTCAGATTTATAGTTACTTCATAATGGTTTATTTTAACCTTCCTTGACTCCCTTCTGCCACTAAACAAAACAAAGCAAAATGAAACAAAAAACAAAAACCAACTCTGGGTCTCCCAATTAAGGAGCCTTAAAAGTTATATGCTGTTAATCTGATGGTTGGAAGTTCTAATCCACCAGCCCCTCTATGGGAGAAAGGTGAGGCACTCGCCTGCTGTAAAGATTTACAGCCTAGAATTACCGATGGAAGGTGGGGCCACACATCAGAATCAATATGAAAGCAATGGGTTTTGATTTTAGACTTACACTAAAACGAACTACAGCAATAATATCAATTAATTAAATATTTTCATCCCGAGGCTCCCTAGAGGAACTTAATGAGAAAACAAGCTCATGTTGGAGCTTTACAGTTTCTTAAAAATATACCTCTTTCAAAGAGGTATCATAAATCCCAGGCTCCCTGAATAGTCAGTCAGCATAATAATGTTATGACCCTGTCAGAAATTCATGAATCACAAACAATCGCATCCAGGCTAAACATTAATCCTCAAGTCCTCAACATCAGACAGATTGATTTCACCTCTGTAACCTTGGGTGAGTTATTTAAGCTCTTTGAGCCTCAGTTTCCTCATCTTTTAAATGGGGGTAAGGGTAGTATTACCAAACCTATGGAGACTAAACAAGACAATATCTGTAAAACATGTAGCATAGATCCTGGCACATTATAAGTGTTCTGTAGTAGCTATTTTTTTATACTCAAAAACAAGAGCTAATAACAAAGAAAAGGAAGGAGAAATAGGGGTGATGAGTAGGTTATCTTTCAATTAACTAGAATGTTACATTGCCCAGACTGCCATTCCCCAAGGGGTCCCATTAAGTCCACATTTGTGGTATTGATCTTTCCCAGGAAAACGACCATTTTACACATTAGTGTCTCTATCTCCCATTGCTGTTTTACACGTGGCTGCTATAATCTGATCTCCATTCAGTCAATCAGAAGTCTTCATTTCTTTCTCTGTCAAAAGCAGGGGGCAAAGCAGGATAACAGACTGAGGTCACTAGAGGGGAAAAAGGAATGTGTCTTTCCAGACCAATTAAGATGAAAGAAAACCCTGAGACGATGGCCCTAAGATACCCTTTGAACTTGGCACTGAAGCTACTCTTGAAGATTACATTTCAGCCAAGTAATATACTTGCTTATAAAATAAACAATAACAACTGTGAGTAATGTGCTCCCTTACACAATTATATGAAACCAAACAGTCAACATTTAACCAACAACAAAGATTAGAAGACAAGGAAGGGCGGAGGAGCAAGATCAATGGAGACTTACGGCATGGAAATAATGAGAATGTGACACGCTGTGAGGGTTGTAACCACTGTCACAGAACAATTTGTATAAAAATTGTTAAATAGGAATAGAATAAACTTTCACCTATAACACAATGTGTGTGTGTGTGTGTGTGTGTGTGTGTGTGTGTGTGTGGATTTGATGGGCTAACTTTTACCTAAAACACTATACGCACATACATATTGTGTATATATATATATACACACATATACACACGCACATACATATAAAGTGTCTTTCCTAAGAATCCTTAAGGAATAGGTCAGAAGAGTTAGGATCCTGGTAAGGTCTGAAGGAGCCTAGGCAAGTAGTGGTTAAGCACTGAACTGCTAACATAAAGGTCAACTTTTTAAACCCACAGGCTGATACTATGCAGGAAAAAGATGAGGCAGTCCCAAGAAATCCTAACAGGAAATTCTACTCTAGCCCTATAGGGTGGTTCTGAGTTGGAACTGACTCAGTGGTAATGGTGGGTCAGAAGCTAAGGAGAAATGAGACACAGGAGGAAGGGATCAAAATTGCCGTGGTGTGTGTGTGTGTTTGGCAAGATCCAGAGTCATCACATTCACAAAGGGTAGGAGGATACTTTCACACATAGGTTTTCCTCCTTCTAGTCTTGTGACATGAAGGCCAGGGCCACCATGGGCCACTTCAATGTCTAGCTCCCACAAGAGGAGAGGATAAGAGCATGCAGACAAATTTAAATGCTTCTAAATCTCAGCACAGTACTGAAGAGCAATGATGTCAGTCTAAAGAATAAGGTGTGCTTGATCCAGGCCATGGTCTTAACAATTACTTGCTATGCATCAGAAAACTAAACAATGAGTAAGGATGATAGAAGAAGAACTGATGCTTTTGAGCTGTGGTTCTGGAGAAGAGTATTGAATATACCATGGACTGCTAGGAGAACAAACAGGTCTGTCCTGGAGAGGGTGAAACCAGACTGCTCCTTGGAGGCAAGGATTCTAAAGCTCTGACATGTTCTGGGCATGGTTCCTTGGAGAGGGACATCATACTTCGAAGGGTGGAGAGGAAGACCCTCAATGAGATGGATTGGCTTCAGTGACTGGGGTAATGAAGATAGGTGTGCCAGAGACAATGAGGTTGGCTCAGGATAGAGCAGAGTTCAGAGCTGTTATACAAGCAAGTGACTCGACAGAACATAACAACAACAAACCTCAGCATAGCCTCCCTCCTTCCAGCCTTGGCCCTTTACAGCCTATCCTCCCCACAGTAGCCACTGATCCGAAGTCTCATTTCCCCACCGCAGCCAAAGATTAATCCTAGCTTTGTTTTTGTTTTTAGTTACCATCAAGTCAGCACTCACCCATGAGGATCTTTTGTGTGACAGAACTGGGCAATCCTGTGCTCTCTTCATCTCAAATTGACAACTGTCATTGTTGGGTGCTGTAAAGTTACATACAAATCATAGTGACCCTATGAACAACGGATCTGAACTTTGTCCCATCCTGTGCCATCCTCACAATCTCTGACACACTCAAGCCTCTTGCAGCAGTCACTGTGTCAGTCTACCTGGTTGAGGATTTTCCTCTCTTCTGCTGACCCTTCACCTTTCCAAGCATGATGTCTCTCTCCAAGGAATAGCCTCCCCTAGCAATATACCCAAAGTATGTGAGACAAAGTTTTATCATCTTTGCCTCCAAGGAACAAGCACTCTGGCCACACCTTCTCCAAGGCATATTTACCATAAGATGGCAAATATATATATATAATGGTTATTGTTGTGTATCGTCAAGCTGGAATCAACCCATATCTGACACCCTAGTGGGTTTTCAGAATCAGTAATCTATTGCATGGGAGGAGATTGCCCACCCTTTTCCCGTGAGCAGCTGGTGGATTCGAACCATACACCTTTGAGACTGCAGCACAGCTTCGTGCCACTGGGCCACCAGAGCTCCCTATGTACTGTACTATATATAATTTTTTTGTCTTGTTTATTGTCCATCTTCTCCACTAAAACATAAACTTCATGAGGGTACAAAATGTGTCTTTTGTTCACTAAATGTATTCCCAGGGCCTATACCAGTACCTAACACATGATCTTTCTCATTGCCATTGAGTCAGTTCCAACTCATAGCTCCACTGAGTTTCTGAGGAGATTTCTTTCTCCTGAGTAGCAGCTGATGGATTCGAACCTCTAAAAAGCCTTTGGATTAAGAGCATATCTTTCTATAGATATACCATCAGAGCACCCTATTGTAGAAGATAGAAAGTCACTTAAAGTAATGGCTCCTAGCCCAGGCTATACATTAAAGAAACACCAAGTTAAGAAGGTGGGACCTACTGAGAACAATTAAATCAAAATCCCCACGTGATCCTAATGTGCAGTTAAGTTCAAAAGTCCTAATTCAAAAGAAGAAATTCGTCGAACATTTCTACTGAGGAACCCTCTAGCAACCTTATTGGTCTAGTAAATAGATGTTGAATGAAAGAAGCTGGATGAGCAGCAAATGCTCATCAAGGGGTAAAGCAAAGTGAGGAGCTGGTGGAGGATGTTGGAGAGTTGTGGGGCATTGTTACTGGTGCCTAAGAATATCTGAGGCAGCTCTGGTGGTGTAATCCCTACAGAATTTCTCTACTAAACTAAAAGGTACACTTCTCTGGTGGTTCAAATTCACCAGCAGCTGCAAGGAGAAAGATGGACAATCTCTTCCCGCACAATTTACAACCATTAGAGGATCAGCTGAGTTTGTTCCAACTCCATGGTTATAAGTTGAATTTAGAATACCTGTGCACCTTGGCATGAGGTCAAGAGCTGGCTCTAGTTTTAGAGGTTCAATTGCTATTTAGCCAGCCCACCTAGGGTAGCAAGAGTCTTTTTTAAGCATACACCATCTCTACAATTTACACAGACACACACACACACACACACACACACTTCAATACTCTGCTAGCAATCTTCAACTTGTGTAACCGTTCTCACTAAAGGGGAGGAGTCTCTTTTTGAGGACTTAACTTCACTCTCCAAACTCACAAGAGACTGTATGTGTGTTCCTGTGCTTTACATGACTACCTCACCAGCGCCGTGGCTCTGACAGAGAAGGCCCTAGAGATGAAGCACCTTTCATGCGACATCTGATGTATGGGGAAGAAGGTGGGAAGAGGGCACCGCTCAAGCAGCTGCTTCTCTGAGGGCCATGTCATTGCCTTTACCCATGTTTCCAACAAAGCTTTTAACAAGTGCTTAAAGGTGCCAAATGCATGCTGGGGAAGGTGGGGGTGTCAGGAGAGGAAAATAAGTTCCTATTTAAAAAGGGAAATCGGAGAAAAACAAAGAATGGTGGTGGCAAGAAGTTTAACCATTACCATTTTTAAATTAGGCACACCTGTTATGTGCTGTTGGCCTGACTGCTATGAACACAGCGATTCTATGAACAATGGCTCTGAACCCTGCCCCATCCTGAGCCAACCTCATTGTCTGGAACACACCTGACCCATTGCCACAGTCACTGTGTCAATCTATCTCATCAAGGCTCTGACCCTCCATCCTTCCAAGCATGGTGTCCTTGCACACTTGTTACTAGCTCTGAGAGAGGTACTATTATTCCATTCTCTAAAGAAGAAAACAAGGTACAGAGAGGTTCAATAACTTACTCAAGATCACACAGTCGAGTCAAGACTGGGGCTGTCTCCAAAGAGCTTTTTTTAATATCATTGTCTTCAAACTTTCTTGTGTATCAGAATCACCTGGGAAAGTTGTTCAACGTGCTGAATGCCAGACCCTGAGAAAAGTTACTAAAAACCCAACATCTACTCCCTATCCAGAAATCTTCTCCACAGAAACAGAAGAGAAAGTCTTAATACTTGAATAAGCTTACATTTGAAAAGGGACTTTTCTTCCCCTCCCCCCCCCATTTTTTTTTCATGGTCAAATCAGATCCGACTGGCACAGGAGGAGATTGCCCCTCCTTCTCCAGCCGAACATCTGGTGGATTTGAACTGCACACCTTCCGGATTGCAGAGCAGCTTATTGCCACTAGGTCACCAGAGATCCCCTGAATAAGCTTAAATTTGAATGTGATGTTTCAAAGACAATCTGCTAAAGGACTTTAGCAACAGAACGTAATAGTCATGTTTCCAAGATAATGTTGTTATGCCATTTGGAGCCAGGTTGCCTTTCCCCAATCTCCTCACAGGAAATAGGAAGGTAGAGGATTATAAGAAGCTACATTTTAAAGAGGTAACTGTCAGGTCCCTAATTTGTGTACATTTCAAAGAGACAAAGAATTTACAATGACAAATTATAACAGTGAAGTCGCAAAAACAAGGGAGCCAGGCAACCACGTTCCACAAGGGAAAATCAAAACCTGTTATAGAGAGATCAGCTGGCCCAATGAAGAGAAAACGATGTGACCAAGACCAAGGTGGGTGACTTTTACTCCACGGCCCTCGGGCCAGTCTTTCATTGGTTTTTTGTTCAGACATTCCTCTAGGTCGTATAGCCCTAGTGTACAAGTTGCTGTCCAGCAGTCACTTGTGGTTGCTGTGAGGCTGAACACTGTGACACGGATGTGTCAAATGCGTTAATGGTTGGCTACCCAGTGCGGACAGAGAGTGGGGTGGAGCTCCCCGATTAAACAAGCGTGGAAGGAGGGGTGGCATCCACTTCCATAATAGCTTGCCTCCGGAAACCCTATGAACCTGGAGAGAGGATGAAAGGCACCCAAGCGTTCAGGACTCTCCTTCATAGGGTCGCTAGGAGTTGCCTGTGACTAGACGGCACTTAACAACAACAACAACATAGGCATACCTGGCAAGGAAGGGCACGGTAGGGGGAGCGTGTTCAGTTCCAACCTGTTCAAATCCACCAGCAATCTTCTACCATGTGATTAACTGCCTCTGAAAACCTGCTATGAGTCAGTCCCGATTCGACAGTACACAACAACAACAAACTTGGCTAAAATATTTGCTAAAACATAAACAACTTTATGAGAAACATAAAGGGCCTGATGTTAAAAGGATATTGTAAAAATAAAAATATTTAAAAATACATTATCTTAACATTTAAGGGATATTGTCTTTAAAACTTGGAATTAAGGTTTGTCTTTCAGAAGACAAATAAGACCGGACGAAACTGGGTCACTGCATATGCAGTGAGGAGTTAGTTATCTGACCTAGCAGTGACCTAAGGTGGTGATTCAAAGAAAGGAATAGGACTCTAACCAGCGACCAGAGTGACCAACACATGCGCCTCCATTCATAATGAATCTTGTCACCACCTCCCAGACCCCCCCTGTTCTTGATGCCATCTTGATGTTGTGTGCAGAGTAGAAAGGCTGCAGCCATCGGACCAAAGCCTTGCAAGCATCACACCTCCCTTTACTCCTGAAAAAACATCCCTGCCTGTGAGAAACAGCCCTAGAAAAGCTCTGAGCATTTGTTACATGGTGGCCCTCCACCCTGGCCCTTGTATGTTCTCCTCCCTCAGTATTTTCTTTTTCTGTGATAAATCTTTATAATTTTTTTCCTTCTGCAAAATTGTCTGGCTTTCTAGTTTTACTTAAACTCATCGTTCAGCAACAACGCAGGGTTGGCTTTGTTGTTGTTGTTGTTTGATGCCGGTGAGTCAAGTACATCTTCAAAGGGGCTCTGAGAAACACAGATCTGAAGACTGTTCTATTTCACACCATCCTTCTCATCCCTGATACTCCTGAGCCCATTGTTGCAGTCACTGTATGAAAAGAACAATATCTATGATGAGTAATAAGAAGAGGTTGACTGTATTTTCAATTTGTATTTGTCCTTACATATCCATCCCCAGAAACTCTGAGTTGGAGGGCTAACATGGGACCCAGAAGTCTGCACATGACAAGTCCCATCCTCCCCTCACACAGCTTCTCTGGCTTGGAAAATCACGCTCTTCTCTTCTGTGCAATAACCTTGGGCCAAGAAGTTGCCTCCTCTCTCTTCACAACACACACTTACAGGCAGCTTTAAAAAAGCTTCAATCCGCTTCTCTTGTGCCCTTTGATCCTTTTCCACTTCCTAGAGTTGCTAGATGAGTTCAAAGGACCTTCCCAGTGAGCTCTGAAGATCTAAGACAAAGTGCACACATATGTTTTAGTGCGGTATCCATCCCTTCTAGCTGGCTCAGATCTCAAGAGAGGGGAATGAGCTCCCCTAACAGGCAGCCCTCAAGTTAGGGAGGAGTGTCACAAAGTTCTGCTGCAAAGCAAGTCTCCCTCAAAATCTTCGAGAAGATAGCATCTGTTTGGTTATTTGGCCTCTGATTTTTTTTTATTTTTTTTTTGCTGGGTTTCACTCCTTGCACAAGTCCCAGGGGAAAGGAAAACAAATATGGGATCTCAGAGACTAAACTGCCCACCGTAGTGAATGCAGCTACTGCAAGCCCAGCCCCACTGCAGCTGCTGGGCAGGGTTCCTTTCTTGTGCCTAAAAGCTGTCATTTCCCTGTCCTCAGTTGAAATCACCTGCATTTGGCTTTAATTATGCTTTGGCTCTTCCCCAACATGCTGTTCTCACCCTTCACTCCTCAATCAGGTGACCCAACCCCTGTGCTCTTATCTTTGGGGTTTTACCCCTGAGGCCAGGTTTCTAGGGAAAATGGAGGAAAGAGCCTGTGAAGGTCTCAATCAAGTGTTTCTTTAAAGAAGTAGTGTCATGGAGATAGCTTGCCATTCCATGCCTTCAGAAGAGATTAAACCATTCCATTCATGGAGAATGGGAATGAAAAATTCCACTCTGCCATTGGTTGGACAAGTAATTTTAATCTTTTTAAGCTTGTTTGTGTATAAAAGGGGACAACTTCTATTATGCAGGGTGTGACAGGGGATCTGTTAAAGAACTTGCCACATAAACAAAACCAAACCCATTGCCATCAAGCCACTTATGCTTCATGAAGACCCCATTTGTTGCAGAATAAAACTGTGCTCCCTACAGTTTTCAATGGGTATTTTTTTAGGAGTAAATCACATGTGATCCTCCAATGGGTTTCCCACTGGTTGACAACAAGTTGTTGCTGAAATCTTAACAAGAGGAGTTTGTCCATCTTTCTCCTATGGATCTACTGGTGAACTTGAACCACCAGAGACATGCAGTCTTTTGATTAGCTGTGCAGCACACTATGGATTACACCACCAGAGCTCCTACGTGGTTTTAAATGGGTGACTTTAAAAAAAAAACAAACCAAACCTATCACCAGGTCTTTTTTCCTAGGTGCTGCTGGATAGGATTGACCCACAAACCTTTCAATCAGTACTGGAATCCTTATCTGTTTTGCACCACTCAGAAAGACTCCTACTTGGCACATCCTGTTTAATCAATTCCAACTCATGAAGACCCTCCATAAAGTTCCCAAGCCTTTAAGTCTTTACCTTTAAATAATAAGTCTGTTGTTATTCTTGGGTGCCATCAAGCCCAATGTGGCTCATAGAACAACAGATGTGAACCTTACCCTGTCCTGCCATCTCTGATATGCTTAAGTCCATTCTTACAGTCACTGTGTCAGTCCTGTCTTTCTCTGACCTTCCACCCACCCAAAGTGATGTCTTTCCAAGAACTGGCTTCTCCTGAGAAAATGTCCGAAGTATTTGATATTATGTAAAACAGGTGCAGAAACTGAAAGTAAGCAAAGAAGCTCTTAAAGGGCCTCTCAGCCCTCGGGCAAGGTTCACTTCCCCAGGTTATAGAGAGGCAGGACAGGTGAGGGAAGTTTGCACGTGATGTGAAGATGAACAGGTTTTTTTGTTTGTTTTAGTTTATTTTTATTTTTTATTAATTTTAATAGACATTTACAGAGGTTTTGGATTTCCATTCATTCATTGCTGCACTTTTATCCCTGCCCACCCCTCCCCACCAGTTCACTCCCCTCTCCGAAAAGAAAAAGAAAAATTCCTTCATTAGTATACAATTCCCCCATCCCTTCCCCCCACCCCCCACCCCGAGTACACTTCTCTATGCAACCTTAATTCTGGATTCCTGTGCTAACCACAATACTCAATCATATATCACCTCTAATCTGTTCTTTCCCTCATCTGTTTCAATACAATATACATAATTTATCCAGTTTTTTTCTGTCAGACCCATTCTACAACAGTGGCACCATGCAGTATTTGTCCCTTTGTGATTGAGATATTTCACTCAGCATAATGTCCTCCAGGGTCACCCATTTTGAATAATATTGCATGAGTTCCTTGTTTTTCAATGCGGCGTAGTATACCACACGGCTCCTGGGAAGAGGAAGTGGTTGTGGAGCTCCCTGACTGGCTGCAGCTGATGATGCTGTTAGGTGGGCAGTCTCTTGGCAGAGGAATTGATCATGGAGCTTGCTGATTGGCTGCACCTGTTGTAAGTGAGGTAGCTTGCTGCCGGAGAGTGGGTCAGCCCTGCAGGCCTATCATTTGAGACCAAGTTTCTCCATCCTTGCCCCTAAGAAGCACCCTGGTGGCACTTCTTCCAAGACAGATCTGTTTGGCAGCTCATGATACATTCAGCACTCTTCTCCAACACCACAATTTAAAGGCATAGATTTCTTCTTCAGTCATCCTTATTCAAATCCACTTATACACAGGTACTGTGGAAGACAGGCCTTACAATATGCTTCTGAGTGGTCACAGCCTTGAAAACCCTATGGAGCAGTTATACTCTGCACACATGGGGTTGCCATGAATCAGAATCAGCTTGATGGCAAGAAATAATACCTGTGGGTGTCATTCTATTTGAGATTAGCACTGTTTTCATAATGTTAATGTGGTCATATCAATTTAGACTATGTTCTAAACCTAATCACTTCTGATTTATAAAACCAGCAGATTAAACACAGAAGCAAGGAGACACAGGAAAAGAGAAGTTATCTGATGGTGACAGAGGCAGACGAACTCCAGTGATTGCTGGCTTCTGTTGTTGTGTATACAACTGAGTCAGAAGTGACTCATATGGCCAGCGGATTTTCAAGAGGCAGTAAATCACATGGAAATAGATTGCCCATCTTTCTCCCATGAAGCACTGGCTCTTAGAAGCTGATATAGGGGAGCTCTGGTAGCCTAGTGGGGTAAGGACTTGTGCCACCAGTCCAAAAGCAGGTAGTCCAAATCTACCAGCTGCTCCTTGGGAGAAAGATGGGCGATCTCCTCTTGTGTGATATACAGCCTCTGAAATCCCACTTGAGTGTCAGCTGTCAATCAGTTTCCACTCAACATCAATGAGACAGAGAGGAAGAAGCTGATATACACAAGGACTTCTCCCTACAGCCACATTCTGAATGTGGACTTTGGCCTTAAAGTGGGAGGACATAAATTTCAGTTCTTTAAAGCCACTCACTTTTTCTATTCCTGTAACAACAGGACTGAGAAACAGAGACAATTAGGAAGGAAATAAGTAGGGGTAAGTGAGACTCTTCTCCAACACCACAGCACAAGGGCATCAGTTCTTCTGTCATTCATTGTCCAACTCTCAGATGCATAGCAAGTATAGGTTTCACATTAGCACAATCAAATGTTCTGGGATTCCCATTCTTCTCAGAGTCAGCCACAGCTTGTTGTGATCCACACAATCAAAAGCCTTTGCATAGTCAATGAAGCACAGATAGACAGTCTTCTGATATTCTTTGTTTTCTGCCAAGATCCATCTAACCACTAACACAACTAAAAAGGAAAAGAAATAAAAGACACAAATAATCCGAATAAAAGATGAAATGGGCAACATAACAACAGAAACAAGTAAAATAAAAAGACTAAAAATGGGATATTTTGGAGAACTATACTCAAACAAATATGAAAACCTAGAGGAAAAGGACAGATACTTAGACATTTACAATCTACCTAAATTGACACAAACCAAAATTGATCATCTGAAGAGACCCATTAAAAAGGAAGAAATTGAAAAGGTAATACAACAACTTCCAGCCAAAAAATGCCCTGGACCAGATAGTTTTACGAGTGAATATTATCAAAAAGAGTCTGACATCAAAATGGATATGACAAGAGACTCTGAAAATTGCAGTGGAGCACAGAGAAGCCAAAGTGGAAAGAAGAATTCAAGATACTAAAGAGCTGAATAGAGGATTTCAAAAGGCAGCACGAGATGACAAAGCAAAATATTACAATGAAATGTGCAAGGAGTTGGAGTCAGAAAATCAACAGGGCTGAACTCACTCAGCATTTCTTAAGCTCAAGGAACTGAAGAGGAAATGTAAACCTCGAGTTGCTATAATCAAGGATGCTTTAAACAGAATGTTAAATGATCCAGGAAGTATTAAAAGAAGATGGAAAGAATATACTGAGCCACTGTATTGAAAGGACTTGGAAGACACAGAAGGATTTCATGAAACAACATATGAGGAAGAGCCTATGGTGATGAAGGAAGAAGTTCAAGCTGCTTTGAAGGAAACAGCAAAAAATAAGCCCCCC
>NW_006399790.1:20528526-20531563 GCF_000299155.1 Elephantulus edwardii
CGGGTGGCTCCTTGGAGGCAAAGATTTTGAGGCTCCATCTAACATACTTTGGACATGTTGTAAGGAGGGACCGGTCCTTGGAGACGGACATCATACTTGGTAGGGTGGAGGGACAGTGCAGGAGGGGAAGGCCTTCTATGAGGTGGATTGATTCCGTGACTGGGGTAATTGGTATGGGTGTGTTGGAGACGGTGTGATTGACACAGGACAGAGCAGAGTTTAGGGCTGTTGTACATAGGGTTGCTATGAGTCACAAGCAACTCAATGGCACATAACAATAACAACAACATTATCAACCATTAAGAGAAGAATTGTCACCATTTCTACATAAACTATTTCAGAAAATAAAAACAGATGGAATTCTCCCAGAATCATTCTATGTTGCAAACGTATCTTTGATACCAAAGCAAGGTAAATACACTAGCAAAATAGAAAATTATAGGCCAATATGTCTCATGAACATAGATGCAAAAATCCTGAATCAAATCCTGGCCAATAAAATCCAATGATACATCAAAAAAATAATTCACCACTACCAAGTGGAATTCATAACAGGTATGCAAGGATGGTTTATCACAAGAAAAACAATCAATGTAATTAATCATATTAGCAAAGCAAAGAACAAGAACCACATGATCTTATCAATTGATGCAGAAAAGGCCTTTGCCAAAATCCAACACCCTTTCTTGATTAAAATATTCAACAAAGTAGGATTAGAGGAGAATTTATTCAACATAGTAAAAAGAACTTATGCAAACCTGAGAGCCAACATTGTTCTCAATGGAGAGAGATGATTAAAGGCATTCCCCTTGAGAACAGGAACTAGTCAAGGATGCCCACTATCACCTCTCCTATTCAATATTGTACTGGAAGTCTTCTTGTTGTTGTTGTTATGTGCCATCGAGTCGCTTGCAACTCATAGCGACCCTATGTACAACAGCCCTAAACTCTGCTCTGTCCGTGCCAATCGCACTGTCTCTGACACTCCCATCCCGATTATCCCAGTCACTGAATCAATCCACCTCATAGAGGGCCTTCCTCTCCTGCGCTGTCCCTCCACCCTCCCAAGCATGATGTCCTTCTCCAAGGACCGGTCTCTCCTCACAACATGTCCAAAATACCCTTTCCTGATTAAAATATTCAACAAAGTAGGATTAGAGGAGAATTTATTCAAGATAGTAAAAAGAACTTATGTAAACCTGAGAGCCAACATTGTTCTCAATAGAGAGAGATTAAAGGCATTCCCCTTGAGAACAGGAACTAGTCAAGGATGCCCACTATCACCTCTCCTATTCAATATTGTACTGGAAGTCTTAGCAATAGCAATAAGACAAGAGAAGGAAATAAGAGTTATCCAAATTTGCAAAGATGAGGTAAAATTATCTCTCTATGCAGATGATATGATAGTATACTTAGAAAATCCTAAAGACTCAGCAAGAAAACTACTGGACATAGTTGACCAATTCAGCAAAGTGGCAGGATACAAGATCAACATACAAATGATGAAGTGGCTTTCTTTGCAGTGACAAAGAAAATGCAGAACTGGAGCTAGGAAAACAATACCCTTTACAAGAGTAAATACTTAGGAGTAAACCTAACCAGAAACTACAAGACACAAAAAGAGACCTGGAGAAGTGGAAGAATATCCCTTGCTCATGGATGTTGTTTGTTTAATGCCGTCGAGTCATAGACGACTCATAGCGACCCTATGAACGAAAGGCCTGAGCACTGTTCGTACATAGAGTTTCCGGAGGCAAGCCATTTCGGAAGTGGACGCCGTTCCTGCTTCCAGGCTTGATTTAGTCGGGAAGCTCCAGCCAACACTGTCCACCATGGGTGCCCATTACCACGACTAAATATTGTGAAAATGACAATACTACCAAAGGCAATTTACATGTTCAATGTAATCCCAATACAATTACCAATTCCATTCTTCAACAAAATGGAAAAGGCAATCTCCAATTTCATTTGGAATGGAAAGAGGCCCCAAATAAGCAAAGCACTCCTTAAAAAGAGAAACAAGGTAGGAGGCATCTCACTCCGTGATTTTAAATCCTACTACACTGCCTTGGTGAACAAGACAGTGTGGTACTGGTATAATAACAGACACATAGATCAATAGAATAGATTAGAGAATACAGAAATCAGCCCATCTACCTATGGTCAATCGATTTTTGACAAAGAGATTAAATCCGTTATGTAGGGAAACGATGGCCTTTTTAACAAATGCTGTTGGCAAAGTTGGAAAACTATCTGTAGACCACACCTCACTCTATACAAAAAAAAAACCAAACAACTCAAAACAGATCATTGACCTAGGACTAAAACCATCAACTATGCATTTCTTCAAAGAAAAGCTTGGAAGAACTCCAGAAGTCCTAATCCACAACATAAGCAGTCTTCCAAACATCCTGAAAAACCTACAACCAGGAGAGGATAAAATAGATGAATGGGACCTTCTAAGAATCAAATCCCTATGCACATCCAAAAACTTGTCCAACAGAGTAAAAAGGGAAGCCACAGATTAGAAAAAAATATTTGGTAATGACATGCCAGATAAAGAACATACGTAGAATTTATAAAATTCTTGAGCACCACAAGATAAAGGTAAACAACCCAATGGGAAAATGGGCACAAAGTATGAACAGACACTTCACCAAACAAGACATTCAGATGGTGAACAAACCTATGAAGAAGTGCTCAAAATCCCTAATTCTAAGAGAGATTCAAATCAAAACAATGAGATATCATCTCACCCCAGTAAGAATAGCAATATTTAACAGAACAGCAAACAACAAATGCTAGCAATGTTGTAGAGAAGCAGGAACCCCTATTCACTGTTGGTGGGAGTGTAAAATGGTGCAACCACTATGGAAGCGTATATAGTGCTCCCTCACAAAGTTGCAAACAGAAATACCATTTGACCCAGCAATTCCATTACTGGGAATATACCCTGAAGAGACCATAGCTGACATCCAAGCAGATATATGCACACCCATGTTTATCGCAGCTCTGTTCACAATAGCAAGGAGTTGGA
>NW_006399790.1:20531738-20575192 GCF_000299155.1 Elephantulus edwardii
AGGCGCACAGTTCGAATCCACCAGATGCTCTGCTGGGGAAGGAGGGACAATCTCCTCCTGTACCAGTCAGATCTGATTTGATGATGGTACACTCAGTTATGACAAGAGTCCAGAATAGTGGAGTGTACTGGGGTGGGACCTGGAGAGGAGATTGTACACCAATGAAAGAATTTTTCTTCTACTTTTCGAAGAGAAGAGTGAACTTGGGGGAAGGGGTGGGCAAGGAGAAACAACAATGAATGAATGGAAATCCAAAATTTCTGTAAATGTTCGTTAAAATTGATTTTTAAAAAAGAAGAAAGATAGAGGGTCGGCGAAGGAGAGGAAGACCCTCGACCAGGTGGATTGACATGGTGACTGCCGCAATGGGCTTAAATGTGTCATGAAGTGTGAGGATGGCACAGGATAAGACTGGATTCAGATCTGTTGGTCACAGGTTCATTATGGGTCTGGACTCAATAGCACCTAAAGACAAGTGAAATTCAGTGTCCTCATCTGTAAAATGGGGCTTATATTTATATCTATCCATCAGGTTTGTTATGAGTGTCTGATTCTTAAAAAGTCTACAACAAATAACTTTTGTCATTATGCCTCCTTTTAGTCTTTTATGGAAATGCAAGGACTGATGAAATGGAAGAGAGCTGCAGGAGGAGAGAACAGGCACCTTGTAGATTGCCACCTAATTACTCTGCTGATCAAGACCTGGGAACCAAGAGTTTGAAGCATCGAAAGCAAAAAATGAGCTTAGAATTACAGCTGTCCGTTACCTTGGTGCACATCTTACATAGGAATGTACCCACAGAAAGGACAGCTTACATCAGTAGTTCTAGACCCAGGACCTCCTCTCCTTCTTTCTGTTCTTCTGCCAACTACTGCAGCAAACAAACACATTCAAAATCAATCAATAGACAACCCTGTTGCCATCAAGTTGATTCCAACTCACGGCAACTGCATGAGTCACAGAGTAGATTTGCCCCATTGGGTTTTCTTGACTGGAATCTTTATAGTACCAGATCGTCAGGCCTTTTCTCCAGGGTGCTACTGGATGGTTTTGAAATGTCAGTCTTCTGATTAGCAGACAAGCACAGTCTGTGGTGCCCAGGGCTTAACTTCTCCAGGACCAGCAGAGCTGAGCTGTGCTGATAAGTCCTGTCAGTGCTTGATGTGCACTTGCAAGATATTTACCCCCTCGCTTCCACCAAGCAAAGGCAAGCTGCTTTCCCTGCCCCAGTGCTAACCCAGATAGCAGACCTCCTCCCAGCACCTGTATCAACACCAACAGAGCCTATTCCAGGCTAGATGCAGCAGCAGACACTAACAAACAGTAATCGCTGCCATGCAAAAGAATGGGGTCCTATTTTTCTTTCTCAGATATCATCGAGACACTATTTTGAGGACCCATTTTGTGTCATGAGTGCTTCCCTCTCATCCAATAACTCACCCAGACAGCGCCCTAATGGCTCAATCTCCCAAGCAACCAAGTAGCTGGCCTCCAATTACTCTAATCCATTAGCTGCTGTAGTGTGTGTGTGTGTATGCTCAAATGATGGGTGGTGATCAAGTGGCTAATTCACAAAAATGATGGGCAGGTCATCTCATGTCAGTATTGCAGGCTTTGCTTTCATGCACCACATTTGAAAGGACTTTTCTGAGAGTTTTGAAAAGCCCTTTAATTATAAGGCCTTGTACCCTTTGTTCTCTGAGGTTGCCAGCCATGGTGTATAGTTTTTGTCTGGAAACATGAGTTCCTCCTGGCTTTCCTAACCTGTGGGTATCTAAAAGGGCAGACTTATCTGGGCAGTAATCTCTTAAATGTGACTAGCTTTTGCCCTTATCACTCCTACAGAACTCAGCCTTTAGTAAAATGCCCCTTAATGGTTTTAGAGTCTCTAAGGGCTATCTGGCTTGGATCCACCCATAGTACCAACAATCAGGAAATAAGAAGTCGCATTGCACTGGGAAAATCTGCAGGTAGGGACCTCTCCAGATTATTGATGAGTAATGTTGCCAGTTTGAGGACTAGGGTGTATCTGATTCAGGCCATGAAAGACCATGGTCTTTCCTATCACTTGCGATGCATCTGAAAGCTGGACAATGAGTAAGGATGACAGAAAAAGCATTGACACCTTTGAGCTGTGGTGTTGGAAAAGAGTACTTAACATTCCATGGACCATCAAGAGAATAAACAGATATGTCTTGGAGATGGTGCAGCTGGAGTGCTTTTTGGAGGCAAGAATGATGAAGTATGCCTCACATACTTTGGACATGTTGCTAGGAGGAGATGTTCTTTGGGAAAGGATACGATGCTGGGAAGGGTGGAAGGTCAGCAAAGGAGAGGAAGACCCTCAACAGGTGGATGGACACAATGACTGCCACAATGAGCTCTTGTGCGTCGGGAAGTGTGAGGATGGCACAGGACAGGACAAAGCTTAGAGCTTTTGTTCATAGAGTCATACTCGACTTGTCGGCACCTAAAAACAATGAGGGTTATCTGGAATCTCTAAGAGTTAGGTGCTGCACCTGCTGGAGGGTCAGCTATGAGTGGGTTCCAACTCCACAGGACATAACATCAGCAAGGGTTATCTGGAGCTCTGGTGGCCTAGTGGTAAGAAGCTTCACTGTAATCATAAAGGCAAGTGGTTCAAGTCCACCAGCTGCTTCATGGGAGAAGGATGGGCAACCTCTTCCCATGCCATTAACTACCTCTGAAAACTCAATGGAGGACCAGCTATGAATCAGTTCTAACTCAATGGCCAATTACAACAAACAACAAGAAGAGCTATCTAGGGATTACTGGTGGCTGTGTAGTAAAGGAGTCATGCTCCCAACCCAAAGGCATGTAGTTCGCATTCACCAGCTGCTCCACGGGAGAAGGATGGGCAGTCTCCTCCCATGTGATTAACTGCCTCTGAAAACCCACTGGAGGGTCAGCTATGGTTTGGTTCCAACTCAATGGTACATAACAACAAAGGCTATCTGCTTCTTGAAAGGGCTGTGGCTGCTGCCCTCTTGTTTATCACTTGGTCCTGTTATAAGGAACTCTGCCCACTGGACATTACTATCCACTCTTACAATTGAGGTGCTCAGGCCTCTGAGATGCCAAAGCTACACCATGTATCTTTATAGATGGAGAGAGAATCCCTCTTTCTCTTCCCTTTAAACAGTCCAGTAGGCTTGTGTCTGTGTTGATGTCCCACCAAGTTTTTGTTTTATTTTGTTTAGGGGAAAGGCAGGGAGATGTGTTGAGACTCTCTCTTCTATCTTCTGTGTTTCAAGAGTTTCTGAAATTAACCATCTAGTTCCGATCTGGAAGTCACGCAGGCACCATCCTGGCCAGAAGGACGGTCAGCCTGAGGCAACGGAGGCCCAGGTGGCCGCTGGCTTATCAGGAGCTTTATTAAACCTGGATGTCTTTCATTTTTTTGGACTTTTTAAAAATTCTCTTGAATTTTGTACACCAATGTTCACAGCAGCATTATTCACCATCGCAAGAACATGGAAACAGCCCAAATGTCCAACCACAAACGAATGGATTGAGAAATTATGGTACATTCACACCTTGGAATATTCTGTAGCATGCAGGAGCAACGATTTTGTAAATTATTACCTAACTTGGGAGGGACTGGAGAGCATTATGCTGAGTGAACTAACTCAAAGATAAATATTGTATAAACTCGTTATTGTAGAATGAGTATAAGGATCCAGGAGGGGTGAGAGAGGCTAGTAGCAGAGGGATGTGGATGTATAGGGGGAAGGGGAGATTAATCATGGGGTTGTACAATTTGATGGGTGGGGGGTGAGGGAAATGGAAAGAATTCGAATTTGTATTAGAATTTTGTAAATAAACTAATGAAAATGAAAAAAAAAAAAAGAGTTTCTGAAATTAGTCCAACTGAGCTACACCAGGAGACCAGCCTGCATCCAGATTTTCCCATCCTTTCCAAAAGATTCCCCTTCTCCCAAGGAATTGTTCCTGAGTTCAGCTCACCATACATCACCATAAATCAAACTCCAATCCTTTGCTTGCTTTTCAACACAGCAACATTACCTAATTGCTCCTTCTTCCTTCTTCCTACAAGGGTGATGTTGAAAGAAAGAGAAAAGGGGGAAAGTGCAAATGTAAGTGCACTAGGTGGCCTGGTTTCTACCAACAGTAAAAGGTCTTCAAAGGCAAGACACGCATGTCAACATCAAAGGGCAGAGAATAATACATGATGGTAGTTATTGGTGACCAAAGGGCCAGGGGAGACAGAACTTGGTTGGAAGTAAGTTTCCTATCTCTCATATGAAAAGTTCAAGGTGTAGCAGATGCTATTAATAAAGAGATTGTGAGGGCATTTTAGGTTGAATAGGGAAGGGCAGTCCATTAGATAACCTCCAGGGCCAGTACCTTCCTGAGAATGGAGAAGTGGTCAAGTACACTGTGGTCTTGTCTAGTCTAGTAGACAAACAATTCAGGGAATACAAGATCATTGAAAGTTGTACCCAGATGAACATTCATAATTAACAGTAGTCATTTACTACTGAGTCAGCTCCAGTTCATGGTAACCCCTCTTACAACTGAACAAAATGTTATCTAGCCCTGTACCTTATTCATGATAGTTGGTCTGCTCAAGTCCATTTGTGCAGCCACTGTGCCTTCCAAAATAAGGGACTCATCTTCCAACACTATATCAGATTATCATTGATTAATTTTTAGAAGTAGATCACCAGGCCTTTCTTCTTAATCTGTTGTAATCTAAAATGTTAGCTGAAGCCTATTCCCCGTGACCCTGTTGTCACTTAAAACAATGCAAACAGATCTTCCAGAATTGTAACACACATATCATCTTAGTACAAGAAACAGATAGATGGGGTAGAATGAAAAGCTGTTGTTGTTAAGTACCACCAAGTTTATTTTTTACTCATAGTGAACCCTAGGATAGAGCGTTCTCTAGTTGTAAACTTTCTGGGAGCAGACTGTTGAGTCTTTCTCCTGCACAATGGCAAAACTGGTTCAGTTATTGTTGTTGTTGTTATTGTTGTTAGACGCTCTTGAGTCAAGTATGACTCATAGTGAACCTATGAACAGCCACTCTGAACCTCGCTCTATCTTGTTCCATCTTCATCTCTGAGACACTAGAGCCCATTGCTGAAGCCACTGTGTTAATCCATCTCATTGGGGGTCTTCCTCTCCTTCACTGACCCTTCATCTTCCCAAGCATAATGTCCCTCTCTAAGGAATAAGCTCGCCTAGCTACATATCCAAACGATGAAAGAAGTAGCTTAGTCATCCTTGCCTCCAAGGAGCACTTTGGCCGTACCCTCTCCAAGACATATGTGTTTGTTTTTTGGCAGTCCATGGGATATTCAATATTCTTCTCCAGCACTACAACTCAAAGGCATCAATTCTTTTTCTACCATCCCTAGTCATTGTCCAGCTCTCTGATGCATAGCAAGTAATTGTGAAGACCATGGCCTGGATCAGGTGCACCTTAGTCTCTAGACTGAGATCATTGCTTTTCAGCACTCTGGAGAGTTCCCTGACAGCAGGTTTCTCCAATGCCGTTTGTCTTTTGATTTCCTGACTTCTGGTGTCAAGACTGTTGATTGTGTAGCTGAGCAAGCTGTAATTGTTAACAACCTCAATCTTTTCTCCATCTATCATGGTGCTTCCAATTGGCCCAGTGGTGAAAATCTTTGTCTTCTTAATGTTGGGTTTCAATTTATATTGAAGACTACAGTCCTTGATCTTCTGCAGTAAACGCTTCAGATCCTCCTCAGATTCAGCAAGCAAAGTTGTGTTATCTGCATAACGTAGGTTGTTTATGAGTCTTCCTCCTATCCTGATGCCATATTCCTCCTCATAAAGCCAGCTTCCTGAATTATTTGTTCTGCATACAGATCGAAAGGATATGGAGAGAAGAAGATGGAAGGAGTATACAGAGTCACTATACCAAAAAGATTTGACTGACACAGAAGAATTTAAAGAAACAAGATATGATCAAGAGGTAATGGTGATAAAGGAGGAAGTTCAGGCTGCTCTGAAGGACTTGGCAAAAAATAAAGCTCCAGGAATAGATGGTATACCAATTCACATATTTCAATAAACAGATACTGCCAGAACGTGCTCACCAAGTTGTGCCAAGATATCTGGAGGGCAACTAACTACCTGACCAACTAACTGGATGAGATCCATATTTCTTCTCATTCCAAATATCATTCATATCACACACAAGCAAAATCCTGCTGAAGAATATCCAGAAATTACTGGAAAAGTACATTGACAGAGAGCTACCAGAAATACAGTTGGGTTTAGAAGAGGTTGTGGCACTAGCGCATTATCACCAGTGTCAGATCTTGGCAGAAAGCAAAGCGTACCCGAGGAATGCCTATTTGTGTTTCATTGACTATGCAAAGGCATTTGATTGTGTGGATCACAAAAAAATGTGGTTAACCTTGAGGAGAATAGAAATTCCAAAACACTTGTTTGCGCTTATGGGAAAGCCATCCTCTGAACAGAGCAAGGAAATACTGCTTGGTCAAAACCTACTATACAGCTGTAATAATCAAAACAGCATGGTACTGGTAAAATGACAGGCAAATAGACCAATGGAACAGAATCATGAACCCAGAAATTAATCCATCTACTTATGGTCCACTGATATTCAGTCAGGAAACAGAACCTATCAAATCGGAAAATGACAACCTCTTGAACAAATGGTGCTGGCAAAATATCTGCAGAAAGCTGAAACAGGATCCACATCTCACACCATACACAAAAAATCAACTCAAGGTGGACCAGAGACCTTGAATAAAGCCCCCAAAATAAAATTCATAAAAGACAAAACAACCAGAAATGCAAAACCAGGAGAGGATAAAATTGATTAATAGGATCTTTTAAAGATTAAATCCTTGTGTACATAAACTTTTTCCATTAGGGTGTAAATATTTGGCAATACCATTTCAGACAAGAGCCTCTTAAAAGTTTACAGAATACTCCTGGGCCTCCACAAGGAAAAGACTAATAACCCAATTACAAAATGGGAAAAAGGCATGGAATGACTTCTCACAGAGGAAGACATTTGGATGGCCAGTAGACACAAAAATAAATGCTCAAAATCACTGGCAATAAAAAAAGATGTAAATGAAAACCACAATGAGATAGCATCTCACCCTAGTAGCAGTGGCAAAGTTTAACAAGGCAGAAAGCGCTAAATGTTGGAGAGGATGTGGAGATATGGGAACTCTCATACACTGTTGGTGGGGTTGTAAAATGGTACTATCACTCTGGAAGGCAGTTTGACATTTCCTCAAAAAGCTGAACACAAAATTCCCTATTTCAGTACTGGGAATATGCCTCAAGGAAATTATAACTGAGACAGAAAAGATCTGTACACCAATGTTCATTATTCACAATCACAAGAACATAGAAACAGCCCAAATGTCCAAAAACAATCAAATGGATTGAGAAACTATGATATATTCACACAATGGAATAGTATGCAGCGCTCAGGAACAATGATTTTGAAAAATATGACATAACTTGAGAGAGACTGGAGAGCATTATAATGAGTGAACTAACTCAGTCTCATAAGGCTAAATACTGCCTAAGAACATTATTGTAAAAGTAGGATAACTAGTAAAACGTATATGGACGCAGGAGGGAAATTACAGGGTTACACAATTTGGTGGGTAGAGGAAGGGGATGAAGGAAATGGAAAAGATCTGGCAGGAAGCTTGAAAAAACAGGGTAATGGTGGGCATAGTTCAATGGTGATTAATTTTTTTAAAAAACCTCAGTGTATGGGAATGATTGTATGAATCACAATGCAAATTAAGGAAAGTATGAAACACAATGTGTACAAGTCATGTATGCAAACCAACATAAAAAATAATTTTATAGGCTAATGAAAAATGGAGGCTGAGAGTTGGATGAGAACAATTTCTTTCCCTTTTTAGAGCCTGTTAGGCCACCTGAGGTAAATATGAGTGCTTTCCTCTAAATTTATTCCTCAAATCTCAGTTGGTGTGACAACTAAGTTGACAAAACCAAACCAGCAATAACAAAGACAACACAAAAAAGTGCAGGCAAGCCTTAAGAAGAGAGACCTGGTGACATTGAGTCAGACTGAGGCTAAAAACTTGTTAGCATCAACAGAACAGCACACTGACATATGGTTTATTTTGGGCACATGGCTTGGAGGGACTGGTCCTTGGAGAAGAACATCCTGCTTGGAAGGGTGGAAGGACAGCATGGGAGAGGAAGACCCAGGATAAGATGGGTTGATTCAGTGACTGGGGTATGGGAGTAGGAGTAGGGAGTATGTAGGAGTCAGTGTGAATGGCCCAGGACAGGGCAGGGTTCAGAGCTACTGTATTTAGAGGTTGCTATGGGTTGCAGGCAACCCAATGGCATATAACAACAACAACATAAAACCGTTAGCCTTTGGCCAAGTCTTTCAAACAACTCCCTCCCTGAACTCAAACCCCTGGGAAGAGTTCTTAAGTGTCACTGAAGGTGATGTGAGTTTTCCCCAGAAGCCTCAGCTTTAAGCAAGTCTAAGTTGTCCTTTTGTGCTGTGAACAGGCTAAGCTAGTTCCTTTAGCAATAGGCCCTCCTAGACCCACTACAGGGAATGCGTGGAGTGGAAGAACGCCTCTTTCCTTAAGGAGCCCATAAAACATTGGCAGGAAATAAACTGTCCCTCCTTTCAACTCCTGGTCCAAAAGTGGCTTTTACCAAACACTGAATACTGCTTCTTGTTGAATTGGTCTTTCACTCGAATCTACATCATGCCTCTTATTAAAATGGTTTCGTGAGGCCCTGTTAGTTCTATCCCATTCCTATATTTGGATTCTTTGTTCCCATGTAAATAGCCATGGGGCCTCTGGCAAGTCTCTTTTGGCCCTCTCTCCTGTTGAATATTCCACATGTTGCGGCTTCCTTTTGAGTCCTGTAACTTATGTTTATCAGAATAAGTTGACTCCATATTGCATTATTTGGGTTGGCTGTTGGGAAGAAAGAGGTTTAAAGTAGAATAAAATAGTGAGGGTTTTTCCCAAAACGTACAAAAGGGGGAAATTGGAGGACAGGCTACTATTCAATAGCCAGTTGTTTCACTCATTTTTATATACACCCTCAGCAGGGGCTTATTTAATGCCACATTCCTCCCCTCCTCCACAGATACCTCTCAGCTCATTAGCAGCTCTGCTGGCCTTTCAGAGAGCCAGTATTGTGGGGGGAGGGGAACAGATCTAGCTGCTAAGGGTATCCCAGAAGGAGGATTCATAGACATTTTGTACTGTTAAGAAGACATGGTATCCTGCGTGACAATCCCCTCGGAATAGAGTTATCAGATAAATGACATGACATATTTGAGACATATTTACCGTATAACATGCTGCAAGTTTCCACCATGTTGACAGCATCTGGATAACTTCTTGGCTTCAATTCTCACTTGCTTGATTCACTTTTCTCTTTCATAATGAATGCCACCCACCTATAAGTTTTAGTAAAATGAGTGGAGTCTTACAAGTGGCTAGGCAATGGGTAGTGGACATTACATATCTCTGGGAAGATTCTGTGCTGGTTCCCTATAGAGTCAGCAGAGGACAGGAGGAAGGTAAAGGCTCTGTCCAGTCTCGTGAATTCTAAGTCCATCTCTTCAGTGCCCTGTAGACTTCACGTTCTTGTCCTGGCTCCAGCAGGCAGCTCTGCTCCTAGAGTCATCACTGTAGACTGCTCACAAAGATAGACCAAGATGTTTGCTAAAAGGAAAGAAATAGAAGAGTTTATGAATGCTCAGAAAGGCAGCATCTTGCGTGTTGTTATTGTTGTTGTTGTTAGTAGGGGTTAAGTTGACCAAGGCAGGAGCTGCCTGAGTTAAGAAAAAACAAGCACTCAGCCCTGGGACAGCAAGACCTTGATTCTCCCACTAACACTGCCTTCTGATAAAGATAGAAACAGGGAAGGTCCTCAAATAAGAAAAGAAGCCGTTAAAAACATATTAGAATCCAGCTAACATATTTTACTGTTTGTTGTTGTTGATATATGTCATCGAGTCACCTGCAACTCAATGTACAACAGCTCTGAACTCTGCCCTATTCTGAGACAATTTCATCATCTTCGATAGACCAAATCCCAGTTTTCCAGTCACTGAGCCAATTCATCTCATTCTGGGTCTTCCTCTCCTTCCACACTTTAAAGCGTGATGTTCTTCTCCAAGGACTGGTCCCTTCTGTCCATATGCCCAAAGTGTGTCAGATGGAGCTTCAAAATCCTTGCCTTCAGGGAGCAGCATGGTTTCACCTTCTCTAGGACAGACCTGTTTGTTGTCCTGGCAGTCTCCCGTCTGTTCAACACTCTTCTCCAACACCACAACTAAAAGACATCAATTCTTGTTCTATCATCCTTAGTCATCGTCAAGCTGTTTGATGCATAGCAAGTAATTTTGAAGACCATGGCCTGAATCAAGCACATTTTAGTTTCCAGACTGACATCATTGCTTTTCAGTACTTTGGAGAGGTCCCTGACAAAAGACTTTCCCAATGCAATTTGTCTTTTAATTTCCTGACAGCTGGTGCCAAGAGTGTTGATTGTGGAGCTGAGCAAGCTGAAGCTGTTAACAGCCTCAATCTACTCTCTATCATGAAGCTGCCAATTCTTAATGTTGAGCTTCAAACCATATTGAAGACAACAGTCCTTGACCTTCTGCAGCATACACCTCATGTTCTCCTCAATTTCAGCCCGCAATGAAAAATTTTTCAATAAAAATTATGAGGATACACAGGGGTCAGGAGGACACTCAGCTATCTTGAGTTCTTCTCTCCTTACTTCTCAATTAAGGAAAGTCTTGAGTAGTTCATTCCAATTGCATGACACTTTCTTGCTGGTCAGAGAAAATGTAACAGTCGAGTCAAGTATAACTAAGTGATCCTGTATGAACAAAAGATCTGAACCCTCTCCTATCCTGTGCCATCCTCATTGTCTCTGACACACTTTGAAAATCTACCTTGTTGGAGGTCTTCCTCTCATTTGCTTGACCCGCCACCTTTCTAAGCATGATTTCGCTCTCAAATAAAGTCTTTCCTAGCAACATACCCAAAGTAAACGAGACAAAACTTCATCATCCTTGTCCCCAAGGAGCACCCTGGGTGGTCCATGGGATATTCAGTACTCCTCTCCAGCACTACAGTTTATAAGCATCAATTCTCCTGTAATCCTTATTCACTGTCTAGCTCTCAGATGCACAGCAAGTGATTAAAAAGACCACAGCCTAAGTCAGGTGCACCTAAGTCTTCAAAAGGGCATAATTGCTCCTCAGTAATTTGGAGACAGCAGAATTTCCCAGTGCCATATGTCTCCTGGTAATCTGGATGCTGGTACCAAGGGTGTTGGTTGTTGATCCAAGTAAGACGAAATCATTGAAAGTTCCAATCTATTATGATGTTGCCCATTGACCCAGTGAGAAGGACTTTAGTCTTCTTGACGTTGAGATGTAATCCATTTTGAAGTCTGTAGTCCTTGATTTTCTGCAGCACACATACTGTACTTCTCAGAACGTGTTGATGGATGTTGGACTGGCCTTTGTTTCCTAGCCTCAAGACATGTTTATAAAAACTAGATTGGGGGGGCTCTGGTGGCCTAGAGGCAAGAAGTTGTACTGCAATCCCAAATGTACACGGTTCTAATCCACCAGATGCTCTGCCAGAAAAGGAGGGACAATTTCCTCCTGTACCAGTCAGATCTGATTTGACGGTACATGCACAAAAAATAATAAAATAAAATTTAAAAAATAAAAAAACTAGATTAGGAAAAGATGATGGCTGCTATAGCAGCTTAGGGGATTGGCAGGACACATTCAAATTGAAATCTGCTCCTCTCAACATATGTGGACCACATAGCCTACAGGTAGCAGACAGGTGGGTTTCACTGGCTCTACAACTGACATCTGCCTGTAGAGTCCACTGTAATGGAAATCCTGTCTGGCTATGGCTCTCCAAGGCATCCAAGTTTGTACCCCCACAGCTTTTATTCATATAATTAACAAGCATTAAATGAGCTTGTACTCTAACCACACTGCTGACATAACAGTGTTGGTGGTTGGGAGGGGACAAAACAAAACAGCAAGTTGATGTAATTCCACAACAGCAAGGCAAAGGGAAAAAAATTACTGTAATTTTAAAACTCAGGGTCTACTGGGAGATGCAGACAATACACTGCAAAGTATAGATACTATAAAGTTAGTCCCAGTGGCACAATGATTTAGTATTCAGCTGCTAAAGGAAACTTACCAGCTGCTTTATGCACGGATGGTGTGGCAGTCTACTTCTGTAAATATTACAGCCCTGGCAACACTACAGGACAGTTAGACTCTGTCCTACAAGGTCACTATGAGTCAGAATTGACTCAATCGCAGTGGGTATGAACCTGGTTCTATAGGATCAAGAAAGAGGGACACCTCACCCATTCCAAAGGGTTGGGGAAGGTGGTTGCCCCTCTCACATAAATGATGTCTCAGTTGAGAACAGGAAGATGAAGAGCTCATAAAAAATATTCCAAGTAGAGAGTTCATGTACCAACAACCACTGCTGAATTTGAAGCACGGCAGAATTGAAACATGACATTTGAGGGTTATAATCTTGAGTTGATTTGACTGCACATAACAACATATGGTACATTCACACAATGGAATTGTTAGGTCTTCGCACCAGATGTAAGGCCAAGGACTCAAGGAAGGAACCAGAGAGAAAGAGAGAAAGCTTTAAGCAGCTTTATTAAGGGGGATCCCAGGTGGGATTCGTTGGTATGGAGAAGGAGACAGACCATGGGAAAACCACAAAATAAGGTGGTTTGGGGCAGGTTTTTATAGTAAGGGTCTTCAGGGAAGGAAAGGAGGGACATTCCATTGTAATTTAGTCAGGTGGGTGAGGCCCTTCACTCCCTTTGTTGATGTGTGGTATTCTTTGAATCCTTCATTCTCCCTCTTCACCTTTGTCTGGGCCTGACATCACAGCTTCTTTAGTGAGAAAAAGAGTGACATATCTTTATTCTAGCTACTTCCTGCTGAATAGGGGTGAAGATCTGGGGCTCAGAGGCTGGACTTGGTTCGCCCAGGGTGAGTAGCCAGGGGAGAATATGGATGTCATAGCAGCTGGTTCACCATTAAGTTTGTCATTTCTTTTATCCTGTGAAGAATTTAAAAGGCAAAGAGTGATTAGTACCAATATGAAGAGCTATTTAGGGATTGGACTCTGAATGAGCAAAGAGTAGTTGGGCCCACCATTTGAGAGGTGTAGAAGGTCTGTTCAAAGACAGGAACATGTTTGACCTTGGAAATGTTGTGTTAATGGGGGTTACTTATGACTTTAACTGCTGTGGTGGTAGTTAGGATGACTTAGCATGGTTGAAGAGGTTTGGGTGCACACCATTCAATGATGGTTTCTCTTGGGGCAACTCTAGCTGCCTGGTCTATACTTTCAGGTGAGGGTCTGGGTATGCAGCGGTCTGCGTGTTCGCAGAGCAATAGTCTAAGGAGGAAAAGATAAGGAAGGCATAATGCTAAAAGATGGGGTTCAGTGGGTAGGTTGTGGTTGAGCAGGAATGGTTGGCCATACATCAGCTTGAAGGGGCTTAGAAAGGATGATGAATGAGGTGTTACTCAGATACAGGCTAAGGAAATAGGAAGTAAGTTGCTGCTTTCCACACTCTGTTTATGAAAATTACAGCATAGGCTGTCTAAATGTAACATTTAGAGGTCCTATAAAAGCTGCTATCAACAAACAGAGTATGGTCTGGATTAGGCATAGGATGGTCAGATATGGAGGGAAGTAAAGAGCCCATATCTTCAGGAACTTCAGGACAGCTATGGTCACAATAAGTCAATGTGTTTACTAGAAGTAGGGTGGCTGGGTTGAGGGGTGGTGAAAATATCAGAGTTTTTGAGCAAGAGTAGATGGAATTCAGCTCTTTTAACTGGTAGGATAGGGGTTTGTGGGGATAAGAAGCTTATTGGAAAATAAGCAAGTAATGATGGGTTTTTAACTTCCCCAATGTTGAACAGATATAGGGAATTGGGGTATAGCAGGAAAAGAGGGGTCTTTCAGGATAACAAAAACAGGTTGGTGGTGAGAGGCTACAGATGGAGTGGAAAGATCCCATACAATGCGGTTGACAACATCTGGTGATAGAGGTAGTGTAGAAAGGGCCCCAGACTGAAGGAACACTAAGAGAGATAGAACTAAAGACTGGTCAGGCAGACTAGGTTCATTTGACTCTCAGTGAAACACAGCTCCAAGTTTAGACAGGAGGTCTCTACCTTGCAACAGAGTTGGGCATGTAGGAATAATTAGAAAGGAATTGGTGAGTACTTGTTTGTCGAAGATAATGAGGAGGGGTTGAGTTGTAAAAGGCTTCGATCCCCATTACTCAATCTTCGTTACTGAAACCTGGAAAGGGAGACTAGGACACGAGAAGGAGGGGAACACTGAGAACTGGCTTACCTGCTGCCTGAAGGACTACCCTGGGCTTGGCAAGGGTGATGGCGGTTGTTGAACCTGGGCATCTTCCATCTTCAGTGGTCAGGCCTAAGAGGTTGACAGTGATGGGGACCAGAATTGGTGGAGGGACTGCCATACTGTGGCTAGGTTCCAAAGGGCAGTTGGATTTACAATGGCCTGGTGTCCCACAGATAGGGCAAGGCCATGCCGGAGGGCAAGGGTTAGGACAGCAGTTAGCCCAATGACCCTCTTTGCCACACCTGATGCATGTACCAGGAGGTAACTGGCTCATTTAACGAGGAGGTGTTTTCTGATATTTTACTGCTGCCGACTATAAGGCAGCCATCGGGGCTTGGGCTTGCAGATTCTCTTTCTGTTGAGTGCAAGAATCCCTATCAGCCTTTGCCTGTTCCTCTCAGGCATTGAAGACTTTAAAGGTCATGTTTACCAGTTCTCGAATGGGTGTTTGGGGACCTTCCTCAGCCTTTTTGAGTTTCTTTTTCCTATCAGGGGATGATTGAGTGATAAAATGAGTAGCTAGGATGGTGGCCCTTGCTGGAGAGGTGGGTAATTAATTGTACATGGTTGTTTTTTAATGTCTGCAATAGTAAGTTGGCAGAGGGAAAAAAGACTGCTAAAAGTTTCAAGACAGAATGACTCATACTAGTGTCCAGAGAAAGTAAATCCTCTTTTTACCAGCAACATCTATTTTAATGAGACAAGTTTGTACATAATTTCTAGGAGCTATTTTTTAAGTTCAGTTGTTCAATTGATAATTTTAAAATATATAGAATATATGAGCTTTAAACTAGTGTTATATTAAACTTAAAACAAAAATGGATAGCTTATCTGTACAGAGAGTGTGTTAGAAGAACAGAAGAAATTATAATATTTAAGACTTTTTTACTTCATTGTGTTTTAGAATTTACCTTGAAAAGAGGAAAAAATAGGTTTTGGCTAGAAAGAGAATGAAGGGTGTTGGATAGATTTTATATTTTATAGGATTGGTTTGCTGAGTTTTGATAAAGGTAATATGCTGGAATGGTGTAGGGGGTGGAAGTAGGGAGGAAAGGGGCAGAGGAATTTGATCCCTTTATCTGTGATGTTTGGTGTGGAGGCTAGGGGAGGTTGGTATGTGGGATTATTTACTGGGTGGGGTCAGCAAAAGGAGAGAGATGATGTTTTATCTGTGGGTTAGGGTTGGAAAAGGAAGGTGATGTTTTAGTTCCAGAAGATTTCTTTAAGATTTCTTTTTTAACTGGGAGTTTAGTTAAAATTTTGGCTGCAGTTTCAGATTGTGTCTGGAAGAGGATAGAGGAAGAAAAGGGAGGGGGCTTTTGTTTACGGCAATGGTGGAGTTCAGGAAGGAGGGTAGGAGGTGCTTGAGAGATCAGAGAGTTTGAGAAGAGGTCCTGGGAGGAGTAAGAGAAGGGGATGATTTGGTGTTGGGAAACTTAATTGGTGAAGAGGTTTGGGTTAAGAGAACCTTCACAGGTTGTCAAGCTTTACAGAGAGAGAGAGAGACGGGAGTGAACGTAAAAGAAAGCATGGACATATGGGGTTTCTGGCCATCTGAGTCCATTGGCAGAAATTGTCAAGATCTCAAAGGTATTTAAATAAAAAGTCCCATTTTCAGGTGATCAAGAGTTGTTTTCTAGCTGGTATTATGGCCACACACGACTACAGTAAAAGATTAGTCTCTTGGGGCAGAGGTCCTCAGCGAAGCCCAGGTTTGAAAGATTCAAAAGGAGGCAGCCCAAGAGACTGTCCCTTGGGGCTTAGATATTTGGCTATTCATGGTGTCCAGGTCTGTGGGTGAGAGCAGCCAAAATTTCAGAGCGTCCTCTGAAAGCCTCAGATTCTGGGAAAGGCTAAATATGACATGGGTGTCCCCTACTGCAATCAGGGACTGTTCTGAAGAGTGCCTGTGAAATTTTATGAGCAAATGGGCCTTTATGAGAGAGAGAGGGAAGTCATAAAAAGAATCTGAGAGTGGAGAGGAAGAATGAGGGGAGAAGGCAGAAAGCAGAAGGATAATAGAGGCAGAGTTCTTGAAGGGAGGATGTGCCAGATAACTCCAGCAAGGACTCTTACAGAGTAGAGGTAGCAGTGGACAGGAAGAATGTGGAGTTCGGGGAAAGTGAACACTGCTGATGACTTGACATAAACACAGAATGGATGGGAATAGACAACAGAGGGTCTGTTCCCTCAGTCCATGCCCCTCGTGGGGTAAAAGTTTGTCTTAGCAATAAGTGTGCCCGTATTAAGTTTGGGCCCAGTTGGGGTCCGTAGTGGATTCCCCATATCACCAGTAAACCATATAACACCACCACAGAACCATGGGTGGGGACACTATCAAACTCCGTGGCTTCAGAGCAGCGTCAGCCATGGAGCCTCTTCACAAGCACATTCAGTCAGCAGACATGCACACAGAACGGGAGAAGAGCAAAATGAGACATTACGTTACCATTTGACGTCTTGACACTGTGCAAGCTGGTAGGTTCAAGAGAGAGAGTGAGGGGTGCCACATGCCCCAAAAAAGAGCAGGGTGAAACATGCCTTGACTCCTCTCCCAGGTTTCATGCATGAGATGTTGGGTCTTTGCACCAGGTGTAAGGCCAAGGACTCAAGGAAAAAACCAGAGAGAAAGCTTAAAGCAATTTTATTAAGGGGGCTCCCAGGCAGGATTCTTTGGTCTGGAGAGAGAGACAGACCAGGGGAAAACCATGCCCTAAGGTGGGTTGGGGCAGGTTTTTATAGTAAGGGTCTCAGGGAAAGAAGAGAGGGACATTCCATTGTAGTTTAGCCAGGTGGGTGAGGCCCTTCACTCCCTTTGTTGATGTGTGGTATTCTTTGAATCCTTCATTCTCCCCCTTGACCTTGGTCTGGGCCCAACAGGAATACTGTGCAGCACATAGGAACAAAGATTTTATAAATTATTAGCTAACTTGGGAGGGACTGGAGAGCATCATGGTGTGTGACCTCAGTCAGTCCCACAAGGACAAATACTGCATAACACCATTATTGTAGAATGAGTATGAGGATACAAGGGAGGGGAGGGTGGAAGCAGAGGGGCGAAGATGTCCAGAGGGGGAGGGGATTAATCATGGGCTCATACAATTTAATGGGTTAGGTGGGTGAGTGAAATGGGAAAAATTTGGTGTGAAAAACAATGTATTTGAATTTTGTAAATAAACTAGTATAAAGTAATGTTAAGTAGAATGCATATGAATGATTGTATGAAGTACAATGTAAACAAAACTGTATAAAGCAATGCATATAAATGAAACATATTGTAAAAGTATTATATGAAAATTAATAAAAATATTTTTAAAACCCAACAACAATAATTCACAGGATTTGCACAGAGCTCTCATAATATAATCCACATTGACCCAAAGGCAGTTTGAATCCTCCAGCAACTCTGCGGGAGAAGGGTAGCAGTCTCCTACCTGTTAGGGGTAAGGGTAAGAAAAAGCTGACATTTCCTGATCAACAGGGATGGCCTCAAAGCTCAGGCTAAGGACACAAAACTAAAGGAGGAAGTTCAGCAGTGAAGAACAAAATAAATAGAAGAAAGAGAATTGAGAAAAACAAGTGAGTTAGTCATCTTAGTTCTAAAGTTACCCCTTGATTAGGAGACCCGGGCCAAGGAGAAGCTTTTAAGTTGAGGACTGATAATCAACTAAGCACAGAAGGGATAAAAACCAAGTCTACACAAATTGAACATACCATGGACTGCTAAGAGATCTGTTCTGGGGAGAGCAAAATTGGCTGCTCCTTGGAAGCAAGGATTTGGAGTTCCCTTTCACATAACTTTGGGCAAGTGGCCAGGAGGGACCA
This sequence comes from Elephantulus edwardii, assembly GCF_000299155.1. NCBI lineage: Eukaryota > Metazoa > Chordata > Mammalia > Macroscelidea > Macroscelididae > Elephantulus > Elephantulus edwardii. The sequence continues at coordinate 20,550,063 of NW_006399790.1, forward strand.
ATCCTTGCTGAAGGATTTCATGCTTGGAAGGGTTGAGGGACAGTTCAAGAAAGAATACCCAAGATGAGATGGACTGAAACAGTAACTGGGGTAAAGGGGACAGATGTGTCAGAGACAGTGAGATTGGCTCAGGATAGAACAGAGTTCAGAGCTTTTGTGCATAAGGACGCTATAAGTCGCAGGCAACTTGATGGCACATAACAACACAAATCCCTGGAGTCTATCTCACTAGTGAGCAGACCCACCTCATGCTGGGACATCCTTTGTTTCCAATAACCTTTCCTTGCTTGCTGGTGCTGTGCTTGCTCATTTATTCTGTTGTAATCACCTCACTTACCTCCTTGTGGACCCTGTTCAGCACTCCCCACGGGCAGTGAGGAGACCTTTGGGACCATAAGTACATTTCACTAGCCTTTTGATTTACTGCCTCAGAAGGTGATGGAGGATTGAACTGCAAGGTAGTGTGTTTGAGGTGGTTTTCACTCTGTATTGTTTTAGTTCTCCAGCATTTACTATGAGGCAGTGCTGTGTGAAGTGTTTGGCAGACATTATCTCCTTGGAATATCACAGAGCCCTTGGGTGAGGCAACCGCAGCACAAAGAGAACTCAGTGCCTTACCCAAAGTCACACCTCTGATAAATGGTAAAGACAGCAATTGAATTTCTACTATTTGGGTTAGCAACACTAATCCAAAGGCGTCTCATCTCTGGGATTCGAATCCACTAGTAGCTCAAGAATGACGGGCAATCTCCTCCTGTGTGATTTATAGCCTTGTGTTGTTAATAGGACACAGAAAGAAAACAGGGACATGAGGAACTGAATTCTGAAAAAGTGGAAGCCTAGAGCAGAGGTCCACTCACAGCTTAGCACTGTGAAAAGGCCCCTTTCTTAATTTCCCTGTGGTTTTTATTTAGTTTGAGCCAATAATAAAAGAAAAATTCTATCTCATAAAGCTATATTTTCCTTATACGTAAGTGTTGCCAGCATAACAATGGGTAAGCTTAATTTTAAACCAAGACCAAAGTTCAGACATGGTAACCCCTCCAGTAGGAGACTGGGAGGAACCTTGCTTGCAGAGGGCATCCTCTGTTTGCAGAGGACACTCAGTCCTGCCTGGAGCCTGATCTCAGCTGCAGCCCAACTATCACTATGCCAAGCTATCCACAGCCTTAGAAGCCCAATGGAGGGTTAGCTATGAATCCACTCCAATTCAGTGGCAATGAGATTGAACTTTCCATTGGCTTTAGAGTTCGCACTCTGGATTCCACCATAAAATGTCCATGTCTATAACGAAAATGAACAAAACAAATGATGAAACTTTTGCACTGACCTCTAGCTTTCACCCCTTGAACCACCAAGTCCACTTATGGGTTCAAATCTATCCCAGGCTCTGACCTTTCTCTGACTACAGAACTTTCTAGTCTCTGGGGTTTTTTTGCCAAGAATTTATCCCTGAATCCCTGGTCAGCATCCAGGATGCCAGCTCTTGGGCTCTTTAGTCTTCATGGAAACTAGAACCTTTCTCACCTCTGAATCCAGTCTCTTGCCTGCATCCCTCTAATTAGCCCCTCAAATACCACACTATGTCTCCTTCGCTGGACTTAGTTCTATTCTGAACCCATGGGCATCCCAGATTGCTTTAGTGCCTGTGTGTCTCTATCTGGTTTCTGGGGTCTTAGCCATGCTCACGGTCTAGCCAAACCTATCACCCACTCCATCCCCCAAATTTAAACTGGATATGGGGATGTTGTTATTGTTCCTAGGTGTCACAGAGTCGAGTATGACTCATAGCAACCCTATCAACAATAGCTTCAAGCCTTGGGTTGCAATACTTAGAAATGCTATGGGCAAAATCTTGAATGATCCAGGGAAGAACAAAAGAAGATACAAGATATACACAGAATCACTGTACCCCCCCAAAAAAAATTGGCTGACATTGAAATATTTCAGAAAGTACCTTATGATCAAAAGCCAATGGTAAGGAAGAAAGAAGTTCAAGCTGTACTGAAGGCATGCTAAAAATCAAGGCCCCAGGAATCAACGTGATACCAACTGACATGTTTCAAATGACAGGTGCGGCCCTGGACATGCTCACTCATCTATGCCAGGAAATTGGAGGACAGCTGTCTGACCGACTGGAAAGATCCGTATTTGTTTCCATTCCCAAAAAAAGGTGATCCAACAGAATGTGGGATTTATCAGACAATATCATTAATATCACATGCAAGCAAAATACTGCTGAAGATCACTTAAAACTTGATATGAGGGTGGGAGTAGGAGAAAGGAGACAAGTATAAAGGCAGGAAGGGCCACTGTGGAAGAGCTTGATCCAGTGGAGAAAGTTCTGAATGTGGATAGAGTTGGTGCCGAGTGTCTAGACGTAGAGTTGGCCTCATTCATAAGTGGAGTGTATGACCCACACCACACCCTCTCATATTTCAATGATTAGGCAAGGATTGAAAACTTAAAAAAAAAAACAAAACAACTTCACAGGTTTGTGTTGGTTTTTTTTTTTTTAAATTTGTACATTTTCCAGGGAACAACCCTGTTGCCTTCCCACCTCCCTCTTCCACCAGTCTCCCAGTCCTTGGGTCCCCATGTCAGCCCAAGGAGCATTAGGGACTAGAGGTGGTTAAGTCCTCAGGCAGTGCACTATGACCAACCCAGAGGGGTGACCTTATTCTGCCCAGGGCCTGGACAATGACAGCAGCTGTTTGACCCTGGGAAGCCTACTGTCAGTGGGGACTGAGGACCATCAGCCCCAGGAGTGGCTTCTGTGCATTGGAGGTCACAGAATGGCTTCCACTGACCCCTGGAGCCCTCGACTCCAGAACAGCTGGGGGCGGGGGGGAAGCAAGCCAGAGAGGAGGGCCTGGGCAGGGAGCAGTTCCCACTATGTTGTGGAGAGCAAGGTCCAGAGGGGCTGGCAACACTGCCAAGTGCCCGTATAGACACTACGGGCAGTACATAGGGAAGGCCAGAAGACTGAGGAGGAGGGTGAAGCCTGAGAGGCCCAGCTTGGCGGTCAGGGGAAAGAAGGGGCGGTACTGGATCTGGCAGAGCAGTAGAAGCATGAGAAGCAGCAAAGGCAGCAGTAGACTGCCTATTTTCAGACCAGACGGGCCTGGCGCCCACCCAGGTGGGGAGGGAGGATATGAGGGACCAACTCGTGTGGACACCTGGCAGTGGAGAACGCAGTTGGGAGGGAGGTGAAGGACGCCCAGGGTTTGCAAATCGTCTCCTAGAAGTTGCCCTTGGTAGATGAGTCGAACTTGCTGTTCCTGGCCAGGGGTGGAATCAGGAGACAACAGAAGTTTAGAGGCTCGCTGGCCAGAGAGCCAGCCCCTCATGGATTCTTTGTGCCTCTTCAGCTTGGTAGCACAGCGGCAAGGTGGGTGCCATGACTCTCATTCAAGGGGTGGGTGATGAGGTGACTGTTCTTTTTGCGGTGCTTGCCTGCCTCCTGGTCCTGGCTCTTGCCTGGGTCTCAACACACACCACTGAGAAATCTGATCCACTGCCCCAGTCGTCGGAACCCCATCTGCAGCCCAGTCCAGCAAAGCCATGGCAGCCACCGAGAGCATGAGAAGGGTGGCCCCTGAAGCTGAGGCCTCTAGCCTGAGACACAGAGGTCAGACTGCACAGCCAAAGCCTGGCAACACCACCACCACCAGACCTCATTCTTCGGCTGAAATTCCTCAGTGGCTCAGAGTAGGTTGCCAGAGTTTGGCCCCAGGACACCATTGGCCCACTAAAAAGGACTGAAAACTTTTAAAAAGAGAAACCAGGAGAAGCCTATGTTACCTAATGTTACACTATGGAGTATATTCCTTCCTAGATGTTCACTTTCCTTGAGGAGAGCAGCTAGTGCTTAAATAGAAAGGGGAGAGGGCTTATAGGTGACATGATAGAGGAGGCACACATTACAACTTCAACCAGTTCTGGCCCTGCCTAGCACCCTCAGAAATCTATGGCAGTGGTTTCTCACTTAATTTCAGCACATGGCCTACAAAGAGATCTCAAAATTACCTGGTATCTATTTAGGCACTGCTCTACCAGACCACTGAACACACTCACTGCAAGCCTGTGATGTGGGAATCAACGGAAGAGTTCATACTAAGTCAACTCCTCCTTTTTTCCTATCCAGCTGTTGAACAGATGGAGGAGGCTATGCCTAGACCAGTGGTGTGTCAAGGTTTAAAGTGCACAGAAATCACAAGGGGATCTTATTAGAATGCATATTTTGGGGAGGGGGGGAGAATGTATATTCAGATCCTTCAGGTCTGTGGTGGAGCTCAGATTTCCATTTCTAACAAGATACCAGGTGATGAAGAGGCTGCCAGTTGGGAGACGCCCTTTATTCCAGCCTTCCCAGGCTCCAGGACAGTGAGCTGCCTCTTCGTAATCTAGGAAGTATTGAACAAATATGAAGCAGTTGTATTAAGCTTTCTTTTGATTAAGCTGGTAACTAAAACTAGAATGGATATATGAACAAATTCATTTACTGAAGATGGTAGCTGGCCATTGACAACAACAATAAAGACTGAGGGTATATTTCTCATACTCTCAGCTGTTTGTTAATCACTCGACACATAAAACATCTTGAAAACATCTCACTGCCCAGGAAAAATGACCTGAAGCTATGCTGGGTTAATTATTACCACAGATATTAATACTTCTTCACAGTTCAGCTAATTTCTTCATTATCACATTGTTTTACAATATCATAAACTATTAAAGCTATTTCTTAATTTTCCAAAAGTCTGAGGTTGATCAGAGAAGTAGTTCAACTTGTTCAAAATCTCTCATCTAGTTAGTCACTTGACCAGTAGCAGGTTCTTTTTCCACTATACAGAATCATTAAAATGGCAACTGAACAAGGGAAAGATCTTTAGTTCATAAGTCACAAATGGCCTACATTTCCTGCTGTAGAGACTCCTTGAATGAAAACAAATGTTGTTTGGGAAAGAGGAATTGTTCCAGAGTTCAGTCATTCAGACATCAACTATCTGTTTTTGAGCATTGATTATCTATTTGTCTGTTCAGCAAACTTTTTTTGAGCTCTATGGTAGGTGAGATAAAGTGAAGTCATTCCCTGTCTTAGTTGTCTAGTACTACTATAATAGGAATACTCTTAAGTGGGTTTTAACAGATGGAAATTTATTCCGTCATGTTTTAGAAGGCTTGTTGTTGTTATGTGTTAGTTGGAACCAATTCAATCCTCCAGCAGGTCCTCAGAGGCTGTAAATCACATGGAAGGCAACTGCCTATCTTTCTCCCATGGAGCAACTGTTGGATTCTAACTACGTGCATGTTTAGAAGGCTGTTGTTTGTTGTTGAGTTGGAACTGATCCTTAACTGACTTTTCAGAGCATTTTCAGAGACAGTAAATGGCGTGGAGGAAGCTTTCCCATCCTCCCACAGAATATAGCTGGTGGATTTGAACCATGTGCCTTTAGGATTGCAGCACAGCTTCTTACTCCTAGGCTACAAGCACTCAAAATCAGGCACCTGCCTGGCAGTACTACTAGAATATTTTGTTGTGTACCATCAAGTTGGAACCTACCCATAGCTGACCCTCTAGCAGATTGTCAGAGGCTGTCAACTACACTGGAAGAGATTGTCCATTTTATTCCAGTGGAACAGCTAGTGGATTCTAACTGCATGCCTTTGGGATTGCAGTGCAGCTTCCTACCACTAAGGTCACCAGATCTTAGAAATCATATGCCATACTCATTTACCAGAGTTGGTAGTCTTGTGCCACATTCTAACTCTCTTTTACCTCCTACCTGCTCTATGCTAACAAGAGTCACCCTTCCTTTCAATCTACTAACCAGGGCTTTCAAAGCTCCAGGATTTCCCTTTTATTAATGCAGGAGAAGGATGGGCTGTCTCCTCTCATGTGATTAACTGGCTGTGAAAACCCACTTGCAGGTTAGCCATGAGAAAATTCTGACTTGACAGCACAAAACAACAACAAGAAGCTGTTATAATACAAAGACTCAACAATTCAATGGGCTAAAAGGCAATTCCATTTTTCTCACATAAGGCAGTGCAAGTGCATAGATACGCTGTATTCAGTCAAACGTGGACTTGAGTTCATCACGTTTCTCCACCTTTCTCTACCCAGCTGAAGCTATCTTATAGTCCTGTCTCTGCTCACAGGGAGGGAAAAGAGCATAGAGTGCACATGCGCAAGGCTTAACTGTTTAGAACTAGAATGAATACATATCATTTCTGCCCACAGCTCACTGGATACAGCAACACACCTCACTGCAAAGAAGGTTGGATGACATAGTATCTAGCAGGACAGTCTCATCTAGCTACCATTCTAGTATTATGGAAGAGGTCATAATACCTTTTTAAATTTTCTTTATCTCTTTATTGATATTTTAATGAAAGTTTACAGAAAACTTGGATTTCCATTTTCATTGCTGCACATTTTCCTCCTTATCCCCCCAGTTTGCTTTTCTCTTCCCCTCCCCCAGAAAATGCAGATTTTGTTCCAGTGCTGGGGAAAGGGAGGGGTTTACACAGCAATTTTAAAAACTCATCATACTCCTTCACCAGAGAGATATAAACTAATTGCAGGTCATGGTGGGGTCACTAAAGTCACCAGAGTGAAGGCAGGAGGAGAGCGAGTAGAACAGGCCTGCTCAGTCCTTCTTACTCCTGCACAGGGACACACAGGTCTCAGTGGGTGCCCGGCGGAACCACTCTGACCAGGAGCCATCGTAGATGGCCACATCAGCCTTACCACAGAGGTAGGCAGCCAGGGCAATGTGGCAGGCGGTTACACCCTTATGGCAGGTAGCGATGAGGGGCTGAGTGAGGTCTACCTTCTTGGCCTTGAACATAGCCTGGATCTCCTCAGGGCTCTTCTCAAAGCCTTCCTCAGTAAGGAATTCCATAAACGGCATGTTGAGACAACCAGGAATGTGACCTGAGCCTAGGTAGCGCCCCTTGGCCCGTGAATCTACCATCTGGAACCTCTTGGATTTGAGATTCTCCATCATCTGCTCGTAGGTCTTGAGCAGGGAAGGGTCCAGGGTGGCATTGAAGGTGGCTGGCTCCAGGTTTGAGGGCTCAGATGTCACTGGGTGGCCTTCCTTCAGCCAGTTCTGGAAGCCTCCGTTGAGCACTGACACCGTGTGGTGGCCAAACACACGGAACATCCACCAGACCCTGGGTGCAAATAAGCTGCCCAGCTGGTCGACATCATACACCACCACATGTGTGCTGTTGCTGATGCCCAGCTGGCCCACATAGTTGGCAAAGTGCGCCTCACTGGGCAGCATTATCTCGTAGGGTGAAGCCTTGTCCCGGCACTCCTCAATATCAAAGAAGGAGGCGCCAGGCACATGGCACTCCATGTACTCCTTGCGGGCATCTCGGGTACCCGGGGAGTACCATGACACATCAATCACCCGCAAGTCCGGCCCCAGGTTGCCCGCCTGGATGGATTCTGCCAGCCACTTGGTGGAGACCAGAGCAGGGTAGAGCATCTGCTGAGCCATGGTTTCAGCTGAGTGTCAACTGATCACCTCGCCTCCGCACTAGTGCTCGTCTGGCTGACAGAGAAGCTTGCTTTGCTCTTTAAAAAGATTCTTTTGTTGTCTTTCCTATCAGGAAAAAAAAAAGATTTGTTTTGTTTTACTACCCAGAGTAGAGACATGACAATCTAGTTCAACCAATTTAACTAGAACCAGAATTTAATGTAGTCATAAGTTCTTTAGCGTATGTTGTTGTTATTGTTGTTGTTACATACCGTTCTGGAGTTTATCTTTCAATATGACTTTCCTAGCCATGTTGACTTTGCCATGTAGATGGGCAGGAATATGCAAATGGAGTATGTCACCCTATCCACAAGGGGACTGGTTATCTACAGCCCACAAGGAGATTGGCTAGTCTCACCAATCCACAAGGGAATTGGGTAGTCTCGCCATTAAATTGAGCCCAGCAATAGAAGGAAAGACCTCCCTGCCACTGGCAAAAAAGAAAAGAAGCCTCATCTCTAGGAAAATAAAAGCAAGCAAGCAAGAGGACCTACAGAACCAATAACCATAGCAGCCACAGTACAGAAACAAAGAGTTGCCATGAGAGAAAACCAGAGAACAGAAATGTGATGGGACCTTGGAACTAATGCACCATTGAAACCAGAGCTAAGAACATTTGCCCAAGTTTGTTGGACAATTAGGATGAGGGGCCATAATGCACAGGACTGAGAACTTTGTAACACTGGCCTAAAGCTGCAAGGCTAAAGGCTGAGGTGCTGGCATGCACATTTCAGGAGCTGTCTTGATTGTATTCTATTAATCTAGATTATAACCTTTAGACTCCCCAGTATGAGTCTGTGTGGGCTGTGAGCTATTGCATTGGATTTTAGACGCATGAAAACAGTAATATTAAAGTTGAGATGAGCAGAAAAAGGTATAGGCATCTGGGGGAACATGTCTGACCTCATGGGAATTGGTTATTAATGCTGTTGAGAGGGACAGTGCCCTTTGTGAAGTTGGTAAAGGTCAGACATAGTCATACCCACATGGCCCTTGTTCTTTTTACAACCATCAAACTGGAACCGACTCACAGCTGACCTTCTAGATGGTTTTCAGAGGCTGTAAATCACATAGAAAGAGATTGTCCATCTTTCTTTCCTGGAGCAGCTGATGGATTTGAACCACCTATCTTCAGATTAGCAGTACAACTCTACCACTATGCCATCAGAGCTCCCTCTTTAATGCATAGCACATACTTTTTCCTTAGGCATTATTTCTCACAGCATAGTACACAGATCTTGGGTAGTCCAGGGGCATCGATTACCTCCAGAAACCTAGCAAATGACAGAGAGAAAGTAATTTTTTAAATAAAAGAAGGGAGCTCTGGTGGCCTAGTGGCAAGAAGCAATGCTGCAATCCCAAAGGCGTGTGATCCGAATCCACTAGATGTTCCGCTAGAGAAGGAGGAATAATCTCTTCCTGTGCCAGTCAGATCCAATTCGATGGTACACAAGAAGGGGGGAGGGAAGACAATAAAAGCATTCCTTCCACATATTTGAGATGTAAGGCTAATTATCATTTCTCACAGCAAACACACTATATTTTTTAATAATTCCTATGTTCTTAAAAGTTAGGCATGCATTATGAGAACTGTGTTTGTCACTGTCAGCATTCGTTTATCAAGGTATATAGTTTCTCTCTCTTAACTTCTATTTGGGCTTTTTTGCATCTGATTCCTTATGCTTGTTACAAGGACATGGCAGATTATGACATTATGTCCCCAAAGTAACCACTCAAAACTGGTCCCTTAATATCAAAGTAGCAATAAAAATAGGTAAATTCATGAAACAACATATGAGCAAGAACCTGTGTGATGAAGGAAGACATTCAAGCTGCTCTCAAAGAATTGGCAAACAATAAAGCTGCAGGAATTGGTAGCATACCAATTGACATATTTCAACAGATGCTGCCCTAGATGCGCTCACCAAGTTGTGCCAAGAAATTTGGAGGACAACCACGTGGTCAACTGACTGGAAGACATCTATATTTGTTCCCATTACAAAGAAACCTAGCAAAGTGCAAAAATTATTGAAAAATATCATTAATATCACATTCAAGCAAGATTCTGCTGAAAATTATTAAAAAACGACTGGAACAGCACATCAGCAGGGAACTGCCAAATGTGCAGGCTGGTTTTAGAAGAGGTCGTGGTACTAGAGATATCTTAGCTAATGTTAGATGGATCTTGGCTGTAAGCAGGAGAAATGACTATCTGTATTTCATTGACTATGCAAAGACATTTAACTGTGTGGATCACAACAAACTGTGACTAACTCTGAAAAGGATGAGAATTCCAGAACACTTGATTGTGCTTATGTGAAACCTATAATAGGACCAGGAGACAGTCGTCAGAGCAGAGCAAGGAAACTTTGCATGTTTCAAAATCGAGAAGGGTGTATGCCAAGGATGTGTCCTATCCCCATACCTTTTCAATCTATATGCAGAACAGATCATGTGAGAGGCTGGGCTCTATGAGGAGGATTGGGGTATCAGGATTCAAGAAAGACTCATAAAGAACATCCATTGGGCAGATGGCACAAGCCTGCTTGCTGAAACTAAGGAGGACCTGCAGTGCTTGCTGCAGAAGGTCAAGGAGTGCAGCTTTCAGTATGGATTGAAGCTCAACATCAAGAAAACAAAGATTCTCACCACTGGGTCGATGACAGCATCATGATAGATGGTGAAGAGATTGAGATTGTTAACAGCTTTTGTTTTCTTGGCTCCACATCAACACTATTGGTACCAGCAGCCAGAAGATTAAGAGACAAATTGTGCTGGAAAGTCTGCTCTCATGGACCACTCCAGAATACTGATGAAAAAATGTCAGTCTGGAGACTAAAGTGTTCCTGGCCATAGTCTTTGCAATTACTTGCTATGCATCAGAAAGGTGGACAATGACTAGCGATCATAGAAGGATAATTGATGTCTTTAAGCTGTGGTGCTGGAGAAGAGTATTGAATATACCATGGACTGCTAAGAGAAATAACAGATTCATCCTGGAGAGAGTGAAACCAGGCTGTTCCTTGGAGGAAAGCATTCTGAAGCTTCGTCAAACATACTTTGGTCATGTTGCAAGGAAGGACCAGTCAGTCCTTGGAGAGGGACGTCATGCTTGTGAGGGTGGAGGGACGGCACAGGAGAGGAAGACCCTCAATGAGATGGATTGACTCAGTGACAGGGGTAATGGAGGTAGGTGAGGCAAAGACAATAAAGTTGGCTCAGATTCGAGCAGGGTTCAAAGCTTTTGTACACAGAGTCACTATGAGTTGCAAGCAACTTGATGGCACATAACAACAACAAATGTGACAAGCTCAAAAAATCATAAAAAGTGTACAGGATGCTAGTACAATCTGTGAATCTACATGCACTCAAACAAATGCATTTGCTGTTGACAGTATCACACCAAGAAATGTGAATATGAAGAACATAAATATCTAAAACTCTGATTTTAGACCAGCCATCCCTTTGCTGCTCATTTTCGTCTGCTATTTGTAACAAAATGTTTCAAAGAGTACAATGAAGTTATGAAAGTTTTCACATCCTTATTAAACAAAGTACAGTGAATCTTGTGGTAAATAAATTGATTTTTCAAAGCATACACATAAAGCAATTATTTGCTGTATGAAACTGATGAGCATTGTGACTAAGTCGGAGAAGGAACAAAATCTATAGGACTATCATTCAAAGTTGTAGATCTCTTGACAAAACATGTACAAGTCACTTATTGCCAAGAAACTTGTAAAACAAACAACAGCATTAATGACAAAATAACTTACAGAAAGTGGAAAGAACTATTGGCCAAATTCCTGTAACAAATACCACCATCTCACATCCATAATATCCTTGGCATACCATAATAGCCCTAGAAGCAAAATTATGATCGCATGTGGAGGCCAAGATAAAACAGTCTTATACATGGAAGAAGTGCTCTCCAACTCTTTATTTTTATTTTATATCAGTTTGCTTACAAAGTTTGTATACATTGTGTTTTCTTCATTCATATTGTGTTTCATACAATCATTCCCATGAATTATGGTTTGGGGTGTTTTTTTAATTATTTTAATGAAAGTTTACAGCAACTTTGGATCTCCATTCATAAATTGTTGCACATTTTCTTCCCTTCCAATCCCTCCCCCCAGTTTGCTTTTCTCTTTAAACAGAAAAAAAATTCTTTTATTGTTATACAATCCTCTCCCCCAGTCCACTTCACTAACTATGCAGCTCTTATTCTGGACTCTTGTCATGAAAATAATACCTAATAGTATATTTCTTTTAAATAGTTATCTCCCTCATATGTTTCAATTCAGTATACATTATTTACCCCCTCTTTTCTTAGGTTCTCCCAATCCCAAAATGAGTCTCATTTTACAACAATGGCACAAGGCAGTATTTGTCCTTTTGTGACTAAGATATTTCACTTAGCATAATGTCCTCCAGAGTCACCCATTTGTTATAATATTTCATGAGTTCCTTGTTTTTCAATGCAACATAGTATTCCATTGTGTGAACATACCACAGCTTCTCTATCCATTCGATTGTTGATGGGCACTTGGGTTGTTTCCAACTCTTAGCTAGTGTGAACAAAGCAGTAATAAACATGGGTGTGCATATATCTGCCTGAGTGGCAGTTCCGGTTACTTTAAGGTATATTCCCAATAGTGGAATTTCTGGGTCAAATGGTATTTCTATTTGCAACTTTTTGAGAAAATGCCATACTGCCTCCCATAGTAGTTGCACCATTTTACACTCCCACCAACAGTGAGTAAGGGTTCCAGTTTCTCCATAACCTTATCAGCAACTGTTGTTTGCTGCTCTGTTGAATTTTGCTATTCTTACTGGAGTGAGATGATATCTCATAATTGGTTTGATTTGCATCTATCTTAGAGCTAGGGATTTTGATCACTTCTTCATAGATTTGTTCACGATCTGAATGACTTCTTTGGTGAAGTGTCTGTTCATATCCTGTGCCCATTTTGCAATTGGATTGTTTACCTTTATCTTTTTGTGGTGCTCAAATATTCTATTATTTCTAGATATAAGTCCCTTATCAGATATGTCACTATCAAATTTTGTTCCCAGTCTGTGGCTTCCCTTTTTAACCCTGTTGGAGAACTTTTTGGATGTGCATGCAATATGTTTTATAAAATCAACCATTATTAATCCTTGCCATTATTACTCAATCTTTTCATGTCCTCATCAGATCCTTCCCATTTCCTTTGCCCCTCTCCCTCCATACACCAAATTGTGCAACTATGTGATTTCACTGCTACCCATCCTCACCACTCTGTTACCACCCTATCCCACCTTGGTTCCCCATACATGTTTTACTAGTTATCATTCTATTTTTACAATCATGGTCTTATGAGCCTGAGTGACTTCACTCAGCATGATGCTCTCCAGTCTCTCACAAGTGATGTAATATTTTTTAAAAATTATTGCTCCTGAGTGCTGCATAGTCTTCCATTGTGTGGATGCTTATTTGAGGTAATTGCAGATTTGCATACTGTTCTTTTTCCAGTTGCCCCAATTTTTCAAAAGTGCAGTATTCTATAACTACTAAAATATGATAGATACACATATCATCGCCACAAAGATAATGCCTTTTTATAGCCACCCATTCTCCTTTACCTTTTCTTTAACCTCCCACAATCAAGAATTTATTCTCAATTACCACAATTTTGTAACTTCAAGGGCATTATACATTTAGAAAGAGAATCCTGGTGGCACAGTGTTTATAGCACATGGCCACTAACCACATCACTGAAACCTACCAGTTGTGCTGTGGGGGAAAGAAGTCTGCTTCTAAAAATGGTGCAGGACAGGGCAGGCTTCAGAGCTGCTGTACATAGGGTCACTATGAATCACAGATGACTTGATGGTACATAACAACAACAACAACATTGTTGTTGTCAGGTGCTGTCAAGTCTAACATGACTCATAGTGACCCTATGAAAAACAGATCTGAATCCTGTCCTATCCTGGGACATCCTTACCATGTCTGACACATTTGAGCCCATTGTTGCAGTCACTGTGTTAATCCATCTGGTTGAGGGCATTTCCTCTCTTTTGCTGATCCTCCACCTTCCCAAGCATGATGCCCCTCTCCAAGGAATAGTCTCTCCTAGCAACATGTCCAAAGCATGTGAGATGAAATTTCACCATATTTCACTCCAAGGAGCATTCTGAGTACACTTTTTTCAAGACTTATCTGTTTGTTCTTTTGGCAGTCCATGGAATATTCAGTATTTTTCTTCAACACAACAGTTCAAAGGCACCAATTTTTCTCCTGTCATCCTTATTCATTGTACGACTCTCAGATGCATAACAAGTGATTGAAAAGACCTGAATCAGGAGCACCTTAGTCTTCAAACTTACATCATTGCTCCTCAGTACATTGGAGAGGTCCCTGACAATGGATTTGTTCAATGAAATACATCTCCTGATCTCTTGGCTCCTAGTAACAAGGGTGTTGATTATGTATGCAAGTAAGATGAAATAATTGACAACTTCATTTTTTTCTTTGTCTATCATGATGCTGCCTATTGGCCCAGTGGTAAGAATTTTTATTTTCTTGACGCCACACTTCTCCTCATAGAGCCCAGCCTCTCGAATAATCTGCTCTGCATACAGGTTGAAAAGGTATGGAGATAGGACGCATCCCTGGCGTACACCCTTCCCAATTTTGAACCATGCAGTGTTACCCTGCTCTGTTCTGACTACTGCCTCTTAGTCCAAGTATAGGTTTCGCATTAGAATGATCAAGTGTTCTGGGATTCCCATTTTTCTCAGAGTCAGCCACAGTTTATTATCCACACAGTCAAATGCATTTGCATAATCAATGAAACACAGATAGACATTCTTCTGGTATTCGCTGCTTTCAGCTAAGATCCATCTAACATCAGCTACAATATCCCTAGTACCACGACCCCTTCTAAACCCAGCCTGGACTTCTGGCAGTTCTTTGCTGATGTGCTGTTCCAGTCGTTTTTGGATAATCTTCAGCAGAATCTTGTTTGCATGTGAAATCAATGATATTGTTCTGTAGTTTCCACACTCCTTCTTTGGAATGGGAACAAATATAGATCTCTTCCAGTCAGTTGACCAAGTGGTTGTTCTCCAGATTTCTTGGCACAATTTGGTGAGCACATCCAGAGCAGCATCTGTTAGCTGAAATATGTCAATTGGTATACCATCTATTCCTGGGGCCTTATTTTTTGCTATTTCCTTCAAAGAAGCTTGAACTTCTTCCTTCATCACCAGTCCTTGATCCTCTGCAGCAAGCGCTTCAGGTCCTCCTCAGTTTCAGCAAGTAGGGCTGTGTCATCTGCATAAGGCAAATTGTTGATGTACCATTAAATCGGATCTGACTGGTACAGGAGGAGATTTCTCCTCCTTCTCCAGTGGAACATCTGGTGGATCTGAACCACACACCTTCGGGATTGCAGTGCAGCTTCTTGCCACTAGGCCACCAGAGCTCCACTGAAGTCACGTTTCATGCAAGAGATCCAGATTTGATTCCTGACCAGTGCACTTCTTAGGCAACCACCACCCATCTGTTAGTGATGAATTGCATGTTGCTATGATTCTGAACAGGTTTCAGTAGAGCTTTGAGATAAAGGCATAGTAGGAAGAAATGCCTGGCAATCTATTTCTTAAAACTAACCAGTGAAAACCCTATGGATCACAACAGCCTGATATACAAGCTATTAGCAAGATGATAGAACACATCTTCCAAATGTACTTCTTTCTGTTGTGCCTGGTGTCACTACGAGCTAGAAGTTGGCTCAACAGCAGCTGCTAGCAACAACAATATTTCATTCTGTGAATGCACCCCAGTTTGTTTAACTGTTCATTAATTTAACCTGTTGAATGGCATGTGGATAGTTTCCAGTTTGGAACTATTAAGAATAAAGCTGCTGTGAAAATTCTTGTTGAGATTTAATGTGAACGTAAGTTTTCATTCCTCTGGGATAAATGGTCAGAAATGCAATGACTGAATTGTATGGAGAGCACATGCTTAGCTTTGCAAAGGGAGTGCCAAACTATTTTCAGAAGGGGTTGTACTACTTCTCACATTGCCACCAGCAATACAAGAATGATCCGGTTCCTCACCATAAGAGAAAAGGTTGTAATTCTGGCACTGAGTGCTTTTTCTTTTTGCAAGTCACACAGAAGAGAAGAAAGAGGACATTGGGATCTTACTTAAAGATCTTTAGCCATAAGTGTAGCCCAAAAATATAGTTTCAGGCCAACAATAGAAGCTGCACCCAAACATCAATCTTCTCTCTGCTGGATTCACCACCTTCATTCAATATTGAAGAAAAAAGTGAAAATTGTGAACACAATCAAATTATGGCCCCTTAGCCAATGTGACTTTGTGGCCTCTGGGCCTTTTGTACTTAAAAAGGAGAAGCAAATACTAAAATTCCACTTTTCCACACCAAGCATGCCAGGTGCTGAGAGGAACTCGACTCTAAGATTCTTAAATAAAAATGGACCAAGAATTTTAGGGTTCTCATGATGCCGCCAAAGATAATTTCTCACATTTCTCAGATTTAAAATGGCTTCCTCCACCTAAAACCATTTCTTAGATTTTAAGGGCCTTGCTTAGCAGGTGATACATGCATATTCATTTATTCAGAATCTTTGAGAGGTGTTCTAAGACTTCAGGGATTAAATATTATTTTTAAAGTTAAAAGGAAAAATAGTCAGGATTTCTCAAAAAGACCAAACTCTGGTGCTGACAGTTTTATCACTAAGACTTTTTTTTTAACCTCTAATTAAAGAAAGAAACATATTATATCACTGGGTGCATTTAAGCCTTAAGCCTTACATCCAAGTCCAGCAAAATTTACAAACATGCTTTCAAAGGACTAAATGCAATCAAAGAGGTAATTAGGAAACCACACCCATCTATCTCCCAAGTTGAACCATTTAGCTTTCAGTCCTTTGAGTGTGATTTGTTCAAGGACTTTAACATCTGATGGGGCAGTTCAAGGCATCCATCATCAGGAATTTTTATTGTCATTTTTGTGCAGTGTTTGTTCCAAACACCCAAAACTACATGATAAAGTCACTAAATATTTGAGGCAGTTCCCAGTGACCTATGATCTGAGTCAAGATGTTATACTTTTTATTACAGAAAATGTAAAAAAAATAGATAAGCAAAAATAGAATGATTTATATAAGGAATCTCTATCCATCCACTACCCAAAATCAGAGGTGTAGCAAATGCCTCTGGTGTCCAACATCACAACCTCTTGACCCACCTATCAGTTCAGCAGCAAGATCAGACTCTTATTCTTCTCAGCATCCCACCTTAAACTACTTTTCCACCTTCTGCCCCAGGGCCTTCTTCAAACATGGTCCACTTGAAAGTACAGCCTCGTCGGCTAATGTCTTTGCAGCAACCCTAACCAGTGGGGAACAATTATAACCAGGGGATGGGTGCTCCAGCCTCCCATCCTTCAGGGAGATGGTTTTGGGAGGCATCTGTTTGCTTCTCAGAAGGCCTTGACAGAATTAAGGCTTTGCTGCTCAAAGCAAAAACTTCATAATGAATTCTTTTCTTTTTCTTCCTTCTCTAATTTTCTGTACTCCCTCACTACTGTTTCCTGGGATACCATTGCAAACAAGCAAACTTCACTCAAGACTCCACTTTAGGAAATGCAACTAAGACAAATAGTTATCAATATTATGTCATTTGTACTTAAAGCAAAGAGTTTGCATTTATTCATTTAGAAGAAGTAGGATGGAAATAAAAATTCAATATGGAAGCTGATCTGTGCATCAAGCTACACCAAGGCAGATGCATATATCTTAGTGAAATATTGCACCCAATAACAAAGTAAGACCCTTTTCACTGATATGTAGTAATTAAGTATATTATTTTAAAAATATTTTCATTTAATGCTGATAAACATTTTTCTTTTTTATTTGTGTGAAAGTTTACAAATCATACTGATTTTCATTCAAGAATTCATATACATTTTCTTTTATAACATTAATTACAATTGTAAGGACTTGTGCTGCCAGACCAAAGGCACATGATTCTAATCCACCAGCTGTTTCTCAAGAGAAAGATGGGCAATCTCCTCCCGTGTGATTAAACTGCCTCTGAAAACCCACCAGAGGATCAGCTATGGGTCTGCTCCGACTCAGCAGAACACAACAAAAAATCCAGATTGTCTAGTATTTTTAAAAATCTTGATCCTTTGTTGTTGTCAGGTGCTATAGAGTACAACTCATAACGACCCCATGAACAAAAGAACCAAACACTATTCTACTCTGTGCCTTCCTCACACTTCCTGATACACAAGAGCCCATTGCAGCAGTTACTGTGTCAATCCACCTGGTTGAGGGTCTTCCTCTCCTTCATTGACCCTCCAGCCTTTGCAGCATCATGTCCTTCTCCAACTCCCTCCTTGCAACATGCCCAAAGTGTGAGGCAAAGGTTCATCATTCTTGCCTCCAAAGAGAACTCCAGCTGCACCCTCTCCAAGACATATCTGTTTGTTTTCTTGGCCTTCCATGGGATGTTCAGTGCTCTTCTCCAATACTACAGCTCCAAGGCATCAGTTGGATCATGCCTAAGGGTGAGTTTCTATCTTTGAACAGTTGAATTCTGGAGGGTATTTTTTATTTACTTTAATGTTGGGTGTAAACTGCTTGGGCTTTTAAAATTTTGTTAACAACCAAGTGTAAGTTGATTGACTTCATTAACAATCAGCTGTGGGCTGGAAGACTCTTGTGTAAGCAATCAGGACCTGGTAGGCAGGCCTCTGTATTTAAAAGTTGGTTGGGTATTGCCTGAGGGTGAGTCTTCAACTTGGAGCAGTTGGATTCTGGAAGGTATGTGTTTTTGTTTATTTAAAAGTTGGATGTAAACTGTTTGGGAATTTTAATTTTTTTTAATTTTAGTGTTAATTGTGATGGAGGAGAACATTTTTCTAAGCTCTTGTCTGGCAGTTTGCTGTACTGAGATACCTTGAAGTTGCTGTGAAACTGAAAGCTGTAGAACTGGTGTGTCAATTGCTATTTGGTTTAACCATGGTGGACAGGTTTTGATGAAGCTCCCAGATTAAAATAGATTAGGAAGTTGGGACATCTTCTTCCTAAATAACAGGCCTTTGAAAACCCTACAAACATTAAAGAAAGAGAATAATTATAGTAGTGTAGTGGTAAAGCCCAGATTGGAAGTCAGTTTGTCCTTTTTTAGTGATGTATAATACTCCATTGTATGGAATATACAAGTTTATTTAGCCATTTGTCCTTTGATGGGCATTTGGTTTGTCTTCAACTTTTTACTACTGATGTTAATGATGTAATAAACATGCTTGTAGAGAGCTCTGGTTGCTTAGTGGTTGAGCTGCCAATCCAAAGGCATGCGGTTCAAATCCACCAGCTACTGTGCTGGAGAAAGATGGACTATCTCCTCCCATGCAATTTACTGCCTCGGAAAACCTGCTTGATGGTCAACTATAAGTCAGTTCTGACTGGATGGTACTTAACAATACAAAACTTCTTTTTTAAATTGTCTTAATAATGGTCTGTGGGTGGGCAGGATACTCACCACATAGCTTTTAAAAGTTAACAATAAGAGCCACTGACTACCCAGAGTGGTCCACAGGAGTCCGGAAACCCCATGAAAATCTGTGTTGGTATATGTATACATATGTTCACTTTTCTGGGGGGAAACAATAACTTTCATCAGATTCTAAGGGTTAAGGACCACTGATCAAGAGATATTAGACAATATGACTTCCCAGTGGAAAGGATTTTCTTATACAGAGGGAGATTTTTGAGAACTCTTTAAATTACTAGACTTTATGAAGAGAAATGTGGCATCAAGCTTGGAGGAAAACTCAAACAATGTAGATGACACAACCTTGTTTGCTGCAAGTGAAGAGGATTTGATGCACTTGCTGCAGGAGATGAAAGACTGCAGCCTTCAATATGGATTACATCTGTACACTAGGAAAACAAAAATCCTCACCTTTGGTTTTGTTTGGTTGGTGTGGGATTTCCCTCCTCTCTTCCCCCCCCCCCCCATTGTGGTTGTGAACCATCAGATCTGATCCGACTGGCACGGGAGACTACCCCTCCTTCTCTAGTGGAGCACCTGGTGGATTTGAACTGTGTGCCTTAGGGATTGTAGTGCAGCTTCTTGCCACTAGGCCACCAGAATCCTCACTTTCGGGCCAACAGGCCCATGATAGACAGAGAAAAAAATTGAACTTGTCAATAATTTCTTCTTACTTGGATCTACAATTAACACCCCTTAGTCAAGCACTAGTAGTCAAGAAATGAAAAGAAGTAATACATTGCATAAATCTGTTGTCAAGGAGCAATGATGTCAGTTTAAAGACTAAGGTGCACTGAATTCAATCATGGTTTTTTTCAATTACTTGCTATGTATCTGAAAGTGGAACAATGAGTGAGGAAGACAGAAGGAGAATCAATGTCTTTGAGCTGTGGTATTGAAAAAAGTACTAAATATCCTATGGACTGCCAAAAGAACAAATAAATATGTACAGGAGACAGTGCAACAGGGATGCTCCTTAGAAGCGAGAATGATGAAGCTTTATCTCACATGATTTGGGCATGTTATTAGGAGGGGCCTAGTCTTTGGCCAACCACATCATGCTTACAATGGTAGAGGATCAGTGAAAGAGGTGGAGAGTCAGCAAAAGATTGACATAGTGACTTTAATAACAAGCTCAAATATGTCCGAGATGATGAGGATGGCACAGGAAAGGACAGGATTCAGATCTGTTGTTCATAAGGTCACTATGAGTCATACTCGACTCAGTGTTACCTAACTACAACACGGCTGATGCTTATCTTCATAACAGCACGTCGTTGTTGTTATTGTGTACCATAAAGTTGGAACTGACCCATAGCTGCCCCTCTAGTGGGTTTTCAAAGACAGTTAATCGCACAGGAGATTGCCCATTCTTCTCCTGCAGAGCAGCTGGTGGCCTTGAACCATGTACCTTTGAGATTGCAGTACAGCTTTCTTGCCAATGGGCCACCAGAGCTCCTTCCTAATAGCATGTTGTTGTTACAATGATAATAGAAGGATGTTTCTCCTCAAGTCTAGTTCAGAAAGGTATTCTTTTCCTCAAGGACTAGTTTATAATAAACGGGGTTTTTTCTCTTCTTTAAGGTTGAGGGGGTTTTTTACATCTGGATTAGATTATCTGGTAGAAATTTTCTCTTCAATGCTTTTTCTCCTAGTTTAAAGAAATTTGGGGTTTTTCCAAGCAACAGGAAAAGGATTTAGATTGCAGTAGTGCTCTTTCCAGACTATCCCTTTTTCTCCCACATATCATGAATTGATGTTCATCCAGGAATGAGAGAGATTCAAGGCCAGCTGTCAATGAAGCAATTCCTTCCACCTGCATCTTGTCCAGCCCCTAAATTACTGAGAAAGGAAGTTGGAAAGTCAAAGAGGCATACTTTCTCAAAATAACCTTAATTAGGTTTGGCACTTGGGTTTGGGGTTTTTTTCCTCTCCCTATTAACAAAGAACTATTTGTACATTATGAACACAAGTAGAGAAAGAAAATTGCATCTTAAAATCATTTCCACTTAAAAAGCAAGACAGAAATGGTACAGGTGGCTTTTTAAAAGGAGGAGGGATTTCCCCTCCCTATAAGCCCTTTTCTTGAATAGGCCTCTAACTAGCCCTAGTGCAGCTGCAAGGACGCATTTAATGTCCCTGTGAATTATTACTCTAAAGAGGATATTCTAAGCCATCATCTGCAGAAGAAGGTCTGGCAGGATAGAGAATGAAAGACTAAGAACATATTAGAATGGGCTAAATTTTCCATGTGGTTTCCATTTTCTTTCTGATTGTACTCTGAAAGCCTTTTTTTAAAAGAAGAGATTTCTAGCCACCACAAGTATCACAAAAACACTCTGTCCCTGGGGAAGATTGCTGCAGGCCTGAGCCAGGGATTGAGACTACTAGAAAAAAAGAAGAGCTTGAAATATTCTCCATCTTGAAAGGCAAAAACTTCCTAAAACTACCTCTTGGCATGAAATGTCTGCCCTGACTTAAAAGTCTATGACTACTATGTTAAATCCCTAAACTAAGTCACAATTTTTTAGTTAGGTAAAGAATGTTCCACATAAATTAGTTTAGTCCTCTAGAGAGGTCTGGTGGCCTGGTGGCAAGAAGCTGCACTGCAATCCCAAAGGCACGCAGTTTGAGGCCACCAGTTGCTCTGCGGGATAATGATGGGCAGTCTCCTTCCATGCAATAACTGCCTCTGAAAATCTGCTGAAGGGTCAGCTATGGATCAGTTCCAACTCTGTGGTACACAATAACAACAACAACAGCTACTCAAATAGATCTAATCCCATGAAGCTGTGCGATCTCCAATAAAATCTTTCTATGAAATTAAGGCACTGTATTTTTTCTAAGGAAAATAATCCCCATTTTATAGAGAAGAAGACTTCAATAGAGGAAGGCTAAACATTTGATTTACAAAGTCATGAGCTTGTGAGAAGGGATCTTGGATTTGATTCCTAGTATGTATGACTCTAATTGTACTTTTGGCTACTGCATAGTTTTAAGCCCTTCTGTTAGGAGTTAAATAGCTGTTTCATAATTTGGGACAAAAACACAGGGAAGAACAGTCAAAGGTAAAGTTAGCATCATTAAGTGCTTTGCAGTTTCAGCTAGACCTTGACAAGCAAGTTATTAGAGAACAGCCTGAGCCCACATAAGATAAAAAGTAAACAAGAGGGCAAAAGTTAGTACGATCAGAGCCAGAGAAGCACATGTTACCTTATATGGAAGATATCAAGGCCTTTAGGAAACCATCAGGCGCAGTAATAAGCACCTCCAAAGTAGCCTAATTAGAATCCAAGCAAGCAGAGTCCTAACAGCAGACTGCAGTGGGAACTTTCAGCAATATCATTCCATTGGCCCAAATGTCACTCATCTGCATTTCATAAAGCAGGAGGAAGTAGACCTAAGTAGACCACCCTCATAGCCCATTGTGCCCTTCACTCCTCTCCTGGGAAAGTGATTGCTCCCCTCTCTGGAGTACATTGCCTTTACATTCGCTTTCACCAATAAATTGGTTATCCTTTCACCTCCACTGTTGTCTCCTCATCTTCCTCCTTGGCAAGTGAGCCATCCCTGATTTTGCTAGCCATTGAGTTTGTGGGGCTCTGGTCACCCAAACACTGAGCAGCGGCTTTTTTAAGAGTCACTGAAATTGTACATTCCCTGCTGCCTGCATAGTGATGTCGACCTTCCTGTTACGTCTCACCTGGCTCAATTCTTTGTCCTGACCAAGGTGACCAAATTTAAGGCATTCACCACGCAGTAATATTTTGGTGTCAAAACCCAGGAGCACAAACTGTGCATGTGATCTGTGCTGGATTTTATAACACTTCCATTTTCCTAGGCCCCCTCTCTGATCCTAAATGTCCTCTGGAGTATTGTTCTGTGTATGAAATTTCTCACTTTATCCAAACATATCGAACCCCCTAGAACTCTCATCAAGATGTTCAATAAAATTAAGACACTTTGATCCAGCTGCCCTTCAGGCAGGTGGCCCCCCTATATCATCAACAGCTGAGTGAACCATTTCTTCCTAACAAGGCCTTTCCACAAGGCTAGTCTTGCCACTAAATTGAATAGATTAAGCAGCAGAATTTGGAAATCTTAACACCAGGAAAGATATAGCAGCGAAAGCAGCACATGCTCTTTGGGGCCAGAGGTTCCTATGCCAGAAGTATCGTGCTGTTGACTGAGAAGTTGCAAGGCTTAATTGAGGTACTGTATCCTCTGATACAGAGAGCTGAGAAGCTCTCTGAATTGAAGGATTGTGTCTTGCTGTTAACCAGGTTTGGGACTTCTATTTAGTGAATCTGGTCTTTCGCTGTGCCTTTTCTTTCCCTCCCTCCCCTCAACCTGTTTCCCTAATAGACCAAACAACTGTGAGTAAAAAGAGATTCTGTAAGGTCTATATGGCCATTTTTAGTGAATTTCAGATCCCGTCGTTAGCAGAGTGAGCCATGTTTGAATTTGTAGGGGTCAATTTTATACAGTAGATGTTGTTTATGTAGACTGTTCAACTTTGTGGAGTTAGTAGAGGCCAGACTCGGCCTTCTCCATGTTACCTTTGTTCATTTTACAGGAAGACTCTCCATGAGTTTGATTAATGCAGTGACGACAACAATGGACTCAACCAGAGCACAGATTTTGAGGATGGTGCAGGATTGGGCAGCGTTTCATTCTATTATACATTGTGTTGTTGAGTCAGAGTGGAATCTATAGCAACTAACAACAACAACAAAACAATGTTTTTAAATTATTTTTTGTGTATACTCATATATGTTGTTGTTGATTGCTGTCAAGTTGAACATGAGTCCTAGCAACCCTATGAACAAAAGACCTGAAGCCTTTTGATGCCATCATTTCTCAAAGTTTATAGAATTTCCAGAGGCATGTTGTTTAGGAAGTGGATGTCATATACACAAACGTATATTATTCTATTAGTTAACTTATGTTGAACATGTACTGTATGCCAGGCATCATGTTAATTATTGTATATGCATTTTCTCATTTGACTTTCCATAGTAATTGTATGAGATAGCTATTATTACTAATAATTTACATACAGAAAAACTTCAATCAAGCAAATAGTAAAGCCATTATTATATATATATTTTTTACTTTGAGAGTCCAAACTCCTAAATAATTACACTCAACATTCATTCTGCTTAGAATTGATAAGACATATTGATAGTAACTATCTTGAATAAAAATTGCCATCTCACACCACAACAAGATAAAGGTAAATAATCCAATTGAAAAATGGGCACAGGATATGAACAGACATTTCACCAAAGAAGACATTCAGGTGGCAAACAAACACATGAAGAAATGTTCAAAATCCCTAGGTCTAAGAGAGATGCAAATCAAAACAACTATGAGATGCCATCTCACCCCAGTCAGAATAGTAAAATTTAACAGAAAAGCAAACAACAAATGGTGGCGAGGTTGTGTAGAAACTGGAACCCTTATTCACTGTTGATGGGAGTGTAAAATTGTGCAACCACTATAGAAGGCGGTATGGTGTTTTCTCAAAAAATTGCAAATAAAAATACCATTTGACTCAGCAATTCCACTACTGGGAATATACCCCAAAGAAACCATAACTGCCACCCAGGCAGATATATGCACACCCATGTTTATTGCTGCTTTGTTCACAATAGCAAAGAGTTGGAAACAATCTAAGTGCCCATCAACAAACAAATGGATAGAGAAGCTGTGGTACATTCACACAATGGAATACTAGGCTGCATTGAAAAAACAAGGAATTCATGAAATATTATTCAAAATGGATGACCCTGGAGGACTGAGTGAAATAGCTCAGTCACAAAAGGATAAATACTGCATAGTGCCACTTGTAAAATGGAACTGATGTGGGGATTGGAAGGAGACTGAGAAAGATGAGATAAATTATGTATAATGCATTGAAACAGATGAGGGAGAGAACTGTTTAAAAGGCATATATGATTAGGTATTATTGTCATGACAGGAGAGAT
>NW_006399790.1:20575292-20575974 GCF_000299155.1 Elephantulus edwardii
AACATTTACAGATATTTTGGATTTCCATTCATTAATTGTTGCACTTTTCTCCCTGCCCATCCCTCCCCTCCCCCCAGCCCAGTTTGCATCTCTCTTTAAAAAGTAAAGGAAAAATTCTTTCTTTGGTATACAATCCCCCCACATCCCTGCCACTGTCCCGAGTAGACTCTACTATGCAAACTTAATTCTGGACTCTTGTGATAACCGTAGTATCCTATCATATATCACTTTTAAGTTATTCTATCGTTCCTCTGTTTCAATGGAGTGTACATAATTTATCGAGTTTTTCTCGGTCTTACCCCAACCCTGATGTCAGTCCCATTCTACAGCAATGGCATCATGCCGTATTTGTCCTTTTGTGACTGAGATATTTCACTCAGCATAATGTTCTCCAGAGTCAACCATTTTGAATAATATTGCATGAGTTCCTTCTTTTTCAATGCAGCATAGTATTCCACTGTGTGAATATACCACACCTTCTCTATCCATTCGTTTGTTGATGGGCACCTGGGTTGTTTCCAACTCCTCACTATTGTGAACAAAGCCGCGATAAACATGGGTGTGCATATATCTGCTTGGATATCGGTTATGATCTCTTTCGGGTATATTCCCAATATTGGGATTGCTGGGTCAAATGGTATCTCTATTTGCAACTTTTTGAGAAAGCGCCACACCACTTTCC
>NW_006399790.1:20578204-20607452 GCF_000299155.1 Elephantulus edwardii
TTTCGGTTTGTATCAGTTTAGGTAGATTGTGCATTTCTAAGTATTTGTCCATTTCCTCTAGGTTTTCATATTTGTTTGAGTATAGTTTTTCATAATACTCTAATGTTAGCTTTTTTATTTTAGTTGGTTCTATTGTAATGTTGCCTGATTCATCTGTTATTTGGATTGTTTTTGTCTTCTTTGCTTTTGTGAGTTTTGCTAGTGGTTTGTCGATTTTATTGACCTTTTCAAAGACCCTACTCCTAGTTTTGTTGATAGTTTCAATTGTTTTTCTGTTTTCTATTTCATTTATTTCTGCTCTAATTTTTATAATTTCAGGGTTTTCTTAATAGGGTGTCAGGTTTTCTTGCTGTTCTTTTTCAATTTGCTGGAGATGTTGGGTTAGAGAGTCAATGGTCAATTTTTCCTGCCTTTTGATGTGTTTGCTTATTATTATTATAAATTGACCTCTGATTACTGCTTTGGCTGTTTCCCAGGGGTTTTGGTAAATGTTGTTTTCACTGTCATTTGTTACAAGAAACTTTTTAATTTCATTTTTTATTTCTTGTAGTACCCAGTCATTTTCAAGCAAGGTGTTGTTCAGTTTCAAATGTATGGGGTGTTTTTTTCTCCTTTATCTTCTTATTATTATTTCTAATTTTGTAGCATTGTGGTCTGAAAAGATGCTTTGTATTATTTCTATGGTTTTGAATTTATTGATGCTTACCTGTGACTGAGAATGTGATCTATTCTGGAGAATGTTCCATGCACTTTGGAGAAGAAGGTATACTGTGCTTTTTTGGGGTGCATTTAGCCTATAAATATCTATGAGGTCAAGTTGGTTTATTGTGTGGTTAATTCTTCAGTGTCTCTGTTGAGTTTCTTTCTGGTAGTTCTATCTTTTCTTGAAAGGGTTGTATCGAAGCCTCCAAGTACTATAGTAGTGTTGTCTATTTCCTTTTTCAGTTTTGTTAATGTGTATGTATTTTGCAGGTCTTTCAATTGATGCATGGATATTTAGTATTGTTATGCCATCTTGTTCTATTGACCCTTTCAGCATTATGCAGTGACCTTCCTTGTCCTTTGTAATGGTTTTTACATTGAAATTTATTTTATCAGAGATTAATATCGCTACTACTGCTTTTTTCTGGTTGCCATTTGCTTGGTATAATTTTCCCCACCCTTTTATTTTTAGTCTTTCTTTATGTTTACTTTTCAGGTGTGTCTCTTGTAGACAACATATTGGTGTATTTTGTTTTTCTATCCAATCTGCTACTCTTTTTCTCTTCAGCGGTGCATTTAAACTATTCACATTAAGTATGATTATTGAGAGGCAAGGTTTTATTGCTATCATTGTGTTAAGTTCTTTTTGGTGTTGTTGGTAGTTATTTTGGACCATGCTGCTTTCTGTGGTATGTCTATAAGAAGGACATCTCTGAGTCTTTCCTGCAATGCTGGTCTTGTTTTTACAAATTCCCTTAGGTTCTGCTTTTCTGGGAATATCTTGATCTGTCCTTCATATTTGATGGCTAATTTTGCTGGGTACAGTATTCTTGGTTGACAGTTGTGTTCTTTGAGTGTTTGATATATGTCCTTTCACTCTCTTCTTGTT
The DNA here is from genome assembly GCF_000299155.1 of Elephantulus edwardii. Classification (NCBI taxonomy): domain Eukaryota; kingdom Metazoa; phylum Chordata; class Mammalia; order Macroscelidea; family Macroscelididae; genus Elephantulus; species Elephantulus edwardii. The sequence goes on from NW_006399790.1 coordinate 20,579,796, forward strand.
TGTATGGTTTCTGCTGAGAAATCGGCACTTAATCTTATCTGTTCTCCCTTATAGGTTACTCTTTTTTTCTCCCTTGCTGCTTTCAGGATTGTCTCCTTATCTTTGTTTCTGGGAAATTTAACTATTATATGCCTTGATGTTTTCTTTTGGGGTCTAGTCTATGGTGTTCACTGAGATTCTGGAATATATATTCTCTCATTCTTCAGTTTTCCTCTAGTAATTCTTCCACAACTTTTCCATTGCCTTTACTTGCTTCTTCCTATTCTGGGATTCCAATGATATGCATGTTATTGCTCTTGATGGTGTCCCACATTATTCTTAGGTTTTCTTCTTTTTCCTTCTCTTTTGAGTCTGCTTTTTGCTCTAGCTGTTCAGTGGTGACAATTCTGTCTTCAATTTCACAGGTTCTGTGTATTTTCCCTTCAACTCTGCTCATGTGTCCCTCCATCATGTTGACAGCATCTGAAGCATTGGACCTCATATTTTGGATAGTGGTTTCTTGTTTTTCCAGAGCCACTAATGCCTCATTTGTTTTCTCTGCATTGTTCTGGATTGTTTTTATGAGCTCCTCCTGGGTTTTGCTTGCAGTATCCTGTAATTCAAGTTTGCCTTTTATCCACTGAAAATATTAAATCATTATTCTTTTAAATTCTGTGTCAGAAAGTTCCATCAGACTTTCTGGCTTCAGAAAATCCATTGATACTGTGTCACCCTTTGGGGGGAGTGGCATCTTGCTTTGCACTTGTGTATTGTGTGGGATAGCTTGCTTTCTTTGAGATATTGATATGTTCTTGATCTGAAGACAATGCTCTAGAAATCAGTTGGGCAGCTACCCAACTTGTATGTTTCTCTGAACTTCTGACTTCAGGGAAATGTCGGTTCAGAGCCTGTGAGAGCAACCTCTTGTTGGTAAGACAGGTCAAGGTGCTTCCGATTAAAGGCAAGTTGATTCACCAGACATGCAGTTACCAGTGTGAAGCCAAATGGGGTGAGGTAGGTATTGGGTTGGGGTATCACAAGGGCAGGTCAAACACTTGGGGGACCTCACTCGGACCTCAGCTGTCTGGGTGTGCTCACGACTTGGGTCCTACTCAAATTACAGCTGTCTATCTCACACCCAGTGGTTTTCACTCAGCAGTCCCTGCCCAGTGGCACTTACGCAGGTGACCTCACGCAGCAGCCCCTGCCCAAGCAGGGTCCTGGGTCCAATGGGACCCAAAAAGTCAAAATCAAATTCCTGCCAACCCACTGGTCTCTGGCTGGTCTGCAGAGTGCACAAAAGTTCAGACAGATTACCACTGGCTGGCTCATTTTGGGGCAGTCAGCATGGTCCAAGAGAGCTCAGTCAAATTCCCCACCCATGGGCACATTCTTGGGTACTCTCCCAGGTAATTGACAGTGCCCCAGAAAACCCAGTCAGGATCCTACCAGCCTTTCTCCTTCCAAATAAGTCCCACAGCAGCTCAGCTGGTGGCTTCAGGTGTTGGCTATATCCACAGTATGGCTTTGTGTTCCTGTAGCTCCAAAAGGAATTGCTCTAACAAAAGTTCTGATTCAAAATCCTACTGTCCATGGCTTGCCATGTCAGTTGGTCTCTGTGCAGTGTGAAGGACTCTCTAATGGCCCGTGAGCACCACTGGGGTTGCAGGGCTGTGGCAGTGGTGGAGGCACGTGATTGTGGTGCCATGGGGCAAGTGGGAGGAGGCGAGGGGACAGGGCTGAGGCAGTGGGGGAGCATGGGGCTGGAGAACTACCACCAGGAAGGGGGGAACAGAGCTTGGGCACTGCTGGGGGTTTATGCAGTGGCAGGCCAAGCAGTGGGTCATGTGGTAGAGTAGACTGCAGCAGGGTCATGTGGTGGCTGGGGGCAGTCGCTTCTCTGGGGTCATGTGGTGGCAGGCTCCCTGAGTTAATGGATGCTGTGTGGTCAAGCTAGACAGCAGTTATCCCCCCAAATAACTGTGGGAGCAGCACAGGCAGCGCTGTCAGTCTGCTCCATCCCACTGTCAGTCACTCCTTCCCGCTGTCAGTTGCTCCTGCCCATGTTTTAAAATGGTATGGTTTAAGGAGCAATGATTTTGTAAATTATTGCCTAACTTGGGAAGAACTGGATAGCATTAAGCTGAGTGAACTAACCCAGTCCCACAAGGATAAATATTGTATAAAACCATTACTGTACAATGAGTATAAGGATCCAATAGGGGTGGGAGTAGGTGGAAGCAGAGGGATGATGATGTGCAGGGGGTTGGGTGAATTAATAATGGGGTTGTACAATTTGATGGGTGGGGGTGAGGGAAATTGAAAGAATTTGTTCTTGAAAGCAATGTATTCAAATTCTGTAAATAAGCTAATAGAAAAAAGGGGGGGTGAAGACTACTTCCAACACCCCCCCAAAAATAAAATAAAATGGCATGGTCTAGAACTTATATACAGGCACTAGTTAATGGCACCTTTGTTTTCATCATGGTCAAGTAGTACACAAGCCATTATGTAAGTGTCCACTTAAAGGATTATGGCAGATGAGTTCTTGTTGTCATGTGCCATCAAGTCACCTGAGACTCATAGCAGCCCTATGTATACACCTGTCTCCATTGCCCCAGTTACTGTGCCAATCTATCTCCTCTGGGGTCTTCCTCTCCTGTACTATCCATCCACTCTTCCAAGCATGATGTCCTTCTCCAAGGATTGATCCCTCCTGGCCTCATGCCCAAAGTATGTGTTCTTAACACCTATCACTTCTATGAGAGAAGTGGAGCTAAAGATAATAATATCGCTAATAGTGTGCTATTATTGTTGGCTACTATTACGTCAGCCCCGGACTCATGGTAACCCCATGCACAATGGGATAAAATGATACCCAGTCCTATGTCACCCCCTGATCAGTTGTAAATCACATAACTGTGGCCCTCTAGGTTTTCATTGGCTAGTTTTTGGAAGTAGATCTCCAGGCCTATCTTCTTAACTCATATTCTTATGTATGCTCCATCAAAATTTATTCTGCAACATTACGTAATGGATAGGAAGTGAGGGAGAGGAGAGTGAAAAATATTAAGTAGATAAGTTGATAGATTGAATGAAGGGAAAGGCAATACACAAAAAGGAGTTGACTGGATATTGTCATTAATTAATTAATTATATTAATCAATGGAAATTATTTTTGGTGTTTAAATTTTATGTTTTTCCTTTTTCTTTTTTTGTGATGAATGTTAGAAAATTAAATGTCTATGATTCAATGAAAACAAGTGAAGGGGGGTTTTTTAAAGAAAAAAATGAGACTGAGACTCCTTCTACAGCAGGGTAACCCAAGGGTTAGGACTGATACATAGAAGTACCCTAGGGGGTTCTGTTGGCCTAGTGGGAAGGAGCTGCACTACCAACCCAAAGGCACATTGTTCAAATCTACTAGGTGCTCCATGGGAGAAAGATAGGCAGCCAACTCCTGTGCAATTTACTGCCTCTGAAAACTCACTGGAGGGTCAGCTATGAGACGGTTCTCACTATATAGTACACAACAATAACATCTAAAACCATGGGTAAGAAATTGTTGGAAATGTTGAGATATTCTGAGTCCATTTTGTTCCTCATATTGCCCCTAGACAGACATCATGTCCGGTTAGTTGCTCCCTTTTAGAACATTTCCCTTTACACCTAATTCTTTTTATCCAATGTCTCATTGACAGTCAAGAATATTGACTTTATAAAGCACAGATAGTTTGAGCAAATCCATCTCCAATTATTCTCCTCTTTATTTCCAGTTAATTAATAGCTGACTATTGAAGAGAGATTAAAATAATTGACTTCCTGATGACATTGAACAATTAAGTTCTTAGCCCTTTTTTCAAGTCTAATCACTGCCTAAGTGGGGATTGATAAAAATAGATCCCCTTTCTATCTAATTCCCATTTTACAGCCAACTACCCATTGTAGGTTTCTGACCCTCCTAAGATGCTTTCCTGGCAGCAAATTTAAGTCTTGGTCTAGTCAAGCAAACATTTCCAAGCAATTAATCCACTGTTAATTGTAAAATAACTAGCTGTTCATTAATAGAAAGTGATGGAAGGGGGGTCTAGATTTCAGGATGCCAATTAAGCCCTTTCAATGCTTCTTGGAAGCACATTAAAAAGATTACATGGGAGCTCACCTGGAATCCTCCCATGTAGCCTTCTAATTCTGGTAACCTGACCTCTTAATCTTGGCCTTCAGACCCCACCTCTCTCTAGATTTGAGGAGCAAAAAGCCTCTAGTCTGGAAAGCTGTAAAGACTTAAGTAACTCACTAGCTTAATTGCATTTTTGGTCTAGTCGGTTTTGCTGCATTTCCTACTTTGATTTTAAAACTCTAAGATTGGAAAAAGAATCCTAACTTAAGTTTCCTGATACTCTTGTGGTAAAATTTGGCTTTCCATCTCATAATTCTCTGATAGGAGAGAAAGATGAGCAATCTCCTCCTGTGTGATGTATTATCTCTGAAAACTCACTGAAGAGTCAGTTCTGGCTCAATTGCATACAACAATTCTCTATCAGTTAAAATTTACCAATTGCTCCATGGAGAAAGATTGGCAGGGTCCTCCATGCTCTCTCATCTCCACCCTGCTAGATGATCCTCAAGGAACAGAATATGTATCTGAAGGGAAGAAGCTTCTATGCATGAGGGAGTACTTACAACCTTGTCCACACATATACCAAACCACCTTTCAAATATAACTCATTCAACTGTGAGATTGCTTTAGACCTGACTTTACAGATTGCCTGTCTCATTGACCATCTCCTTGTAAAATAATCATAAGATCTAATATAAAATAAAAGGGCCATTTATTCATTAGTCATGGACAAGGCATTTAGGATCCTAAGCATCCTTTGTAAAACCTGAGAGGTAAGAGGAAAGCATAGGCTACTGGTAAAATGGGTTATGTGATGGGCTATTAACCAGAAGGCTGGTGGTTCAAATCCACTTTTTGCTGTTGTTAGGGTTTATCTGGGAACTCTGGTGGCAAAGTGCTAAGAAGTTGTGCTACCAATCCAAAAGCTTGTAGTTTGAATCCACTAGCTGCTCTGAGGAAGAAAGATGGACAGTCTCCTCCTGTGCAATTTATAGCCTCTGAAAACCTACTAACATGTCAGCTATGAGTTGGTTCGAACTTGCTGGCACACAACAACAAATGATGCTAGAAAGCTGGCTGTACTCAATAGTGATCCTGTGTATAATAGAACAAAAGCCTGCCCAAATCCTCCACCACCCTCACAATTCCTTCTGTACTTAAGCCTATTGTTGAAGTCAGTGTTTCACTTCCATCTCGTTGAGGGTCTTCTCTTTCACTGACACAATAAAATCTACTAGCCATTTTCATTAGTCTGTTCCCATTAAAGTTTACCATCAGCAATGACTCAAGCTGAGGACAGTGGGTTTTTTGTTTTATTTTGTTTAAGCAAAGAGGATCCTCATGTATGTCTACTGTTCAGACACAAATATATAGAGGGAAGTTCTGTGAGGTCTTGTTTTCATTAAATGCCAACAAACCCTGGCACTAATAACAACTAAGAACAGCTAAAAGGGTGAAGGACCTCAAGATCTCAATGTTCTGGGGCATTATTACAGTTAACATCAACATCTGAGTGGTAGTGAACAGCTATCTAAGAGATAAGGAAGATGAGTAAATTCTAGCTGACCTGTCTGAAAGTCTGAGAGGAAAGGGAAGGAATCTGAGTGGATTAGAGAAGGATGAGATCCTCTGAAGCCGAGTACACAAACGTCAGGAGCAACTGCTGAAAGTGTCTGGGATCTGCATTCCACTTCTCCCTAGAAATCCAGAGAGGGCAACAGAAATTCTGCTTGGGTCAGTTTTTCCCCTTCAGGCTATCTTAACTCTTACCAACATTCTTAGTAACGGAAGCTGCTAGTTAAGCTGATCAATCTCTTCTGGATTCCATCAATTACTGCCTCCACAGGGGCTTGGGTCATCCAGTTGTCTCCTCTGAGTAGTATTTCATCCTTGCTTTTGATCTTTTAGCAATCCTCTTCATCTAAAGGAACTTTAAAACTTATGCTGTCCACTGCCTTTCACACTGAAAAGACCCCAGAGTTTCTTGAAAATGGCTTGTTTCTGATCTAGGGAAGGAAATGTTTAAGATGAACCTGGAACATCCTCATCTTGTTCTGGATAGATTTGCAGTAGATACAAACATATCCAACATATGACATTTTATAGATTCACTGTGCTACTCAAACCACATTGATCATCACTGGTGCTTTCTAGAGCAACAAGTCGTCACACTAAAAATTAATATCAGGAAAGAAACAAGGATTTATCCTGTTTTTCCTGGTAACATGGTATTTTAAAGGTCGGTCACCATGAACTGGTAACCAAGGTGTTCTCATGATGAGCTACCATGAACTTTTGCACCAAGTGTTGCAATAGCCAGAACTGACTCAGTAACAATGAGTAATGAGGGTAGATTAAGATCAGGTTGTAAAGGTTGTAAGGCTGTCCAGGTGCATTTCCTCCCTTTCCCCCCACCTCATGAAAAAATGGGGAACTATCTCAGAACAGGGAGAGTGGCGTGATTAAAACAATGCCTTTCTGGGAAAAGTATTATATAGAGAGTGTTGAGCAGATTGTTGTTGTTTTTTTGTTTGCTGCTAAGCCAGCATAGCCTGGACAACAATCAACAATGACAACAGAGTTGATATGGTCTAGTTAATTAATTTCTAGGGAATGAGGTTATTAGGTGCCACGGAGTCTGCTCTGACTCATAGTAGTAGCCCTAACAGGACAAAATTATGCCCAATCTTGTGCCATTGTCATAATCTCTGCTATACTGGAGCTCTCTGTGGAAGCTTCTGTGTCAATTGCTATCACTGCAGTCTTTGTCTTCTCAACTTTATTAAGCATGGTATCTCTCTCCAAGAACTGGTGCCTCCTGATAACATGCTCAATGTATGTGAGACAAAGTTTCACCATCCTTGCCTCTAACGGGAATTCTGGTTGTACAGTTTTGTTTCTTCTTTTAGCATTCCATGACATAGCCAGTGTTTTTCGTCAATACCACTGTTCAAGCACATAGATTGTTCTTCAGTATTCTTTATATATTTTCCAACTTTGACATGCATATGTTATCAAGTCACGTACAACTCACAACAACCCTATGAACATCTGTCCTGAACCCTGCCCTAGCCTGTTCCATCTTCATCATCTCTAACACACTAGAGCCCATTGCTGACGTCACTGTGTCAATTAATCTTGTTGGAGGTTTTCCTCTCCTTTGCTGATCATCTTTCCAAGCATGATGTCCCTTTCTAAGGAATAGCCTTGCCTAGCTACATGTGGCAAGAGGCTGCACTGCAATCCTGAAGGCATGAGGTTTGAATCCACCAGCTGCTCTGTGGGAGAAGAATGGGCAATCTCCTCTCCAGAGATTAACTGGTTCTGAAAACCCACTGGAGGGTCAGCTATGGGTCAGTTCTAACTCTATGGCACACAACAACAACAAGCTACATGTCCAAATTATGAAAGAAGAAGCTTCACCACCCTTATTTCCAAGGAGCACACTGGTTGCACTTTTTCCAAGACATATCTTGAGACAGACACACCTTAGTCTTCAAAATTATCTCATTGCTGTTTTGAACTTATAAGTGATCCTTACCAGGAGTAATGATAGGCTTCTAAAATAATTATTTTCCAACTTGTAACAAACTAGTGCATACTTATAATCAAGGAGGATGCTAAGATCATTAAGTGAATGTATGTTCAACAAGGAATAGGAGAACCATTCCCAAACCCACTGGTCAGTCTCAGAACCAAAAATGCTTACAAAATGGTCCATGTGAGGAAGCAACAGGAGATGAAATTAGCTTGGATTTGATTAGAACCAGAGAGCTCTGATGGTTTAGTGTTAAGTAACTGTTGCCAATCCAAAGGCATGTGATTCAAATCCACCAGTTCTTCCGTGGAAGAAAGATGGGCAATCTCCACCCATGCAGTTTACTGCCTCTGAAAACCTGCTGGAAGGTCAGCTATGAGTTGGTTCTGACTTGATGGTACGTAACAACAAAGATTAGAGCCAGAACTCCTGGTAGTACACTGGTTAATGCACCTGAATGCCAATCTAACTGTCTGCGGTTGGAACCAATAGATACCACTCAGGAGAAAGATATGGCACTAAGCTTCCATAAAGACTTATAGTCTTGGCAACCCTATGAGACAGTTTGGCTCTGTTCCATGGAATCACTATGAGTCAACATTGATACGAGAGCAGTGGAGTTTGGTTAGGTTCACATCAGAAGCCCTGGTGGGACAGTGGTTAGCATGTAGCTGCTAATTGAAAATCCACAGTCAAAACCCAGCAGCTGCTCTGTGGAGGAAAGATAGGGAACTCTGTTTCTATATAGATTAAAGGCTTGGATATCATATCCAAAGTTGGATATCGTATCTACGGTTGCAAAAGTCAGAACTGATTCAATGGCAATGAGTCAGAGAGTTGGATAATGACTAAGGATGACAGAAGAACTGATACCTTCAAATTGTGGTACTGGAAAAGAATCTTGAACATACCATGAACCACCAAGAAAACTAACAGATCTGTCTTGGAGAGGGTGAAACCATGTTTCTCCTTGGGGGCTAGGATTTTGAAGCTCTGTCTCACATACTTTGGGCACGTGTTCAGGAGGGACCGATCCTTGGAGAAGGACATCATGCATGGAAAGGTGGAGGGATAACACACAAGAGGAAAACCCCAGATGAGATGGATGGGTACAGTAACTGGGACAATGAGAGTAGGTGTGTCAGAGTCAGTGAGACTGGCTCAGGAGAGGGCAGGGTTCAGAGCTGCTGTACATAGAGTTGCTATGAGTTGCAGGTGACTCAACAGCACAATAAAACAACAATAACGAGGATAGACTAGAATCAAGTTGCAAGATCCTTAAAGAAAGGCTGTGAAGGTGAATTCCCCTCTTTCCTCCATGGGAAAAATTAGAACCCACTCTAGAATTGGGAACGTAGCATGATTTAAATAATACATTTCTGGAAAAGTGCTATATATAGACTCTTGGTTGTTTTGGGTTTTTTTTGTTTGTTTGTTTGCTGCTAAGTCAACATTAGACTCATGGTCACCCTATGCCAAGTTCTGCAAGATTAGTTGCAGATGCATAGAGTTTTTATTGCTTGATTTATTTTTTTTATTAAATTGCAGGACCTTTCTTCCTAGTCCATCTTCACTCAGTCAGTCATTACTGCGGAGTTGAAACTGACTCATAGCTGACTCTCCAGTGGGTTTCAGAGGCAGTAAACTGCATGTGAGGACAATCCTACTTTTCTCCTGCAGAGTAACTGATGAGTTCAAACCATCTGCCTTTGCACAACTTCTTATCACTAGGCTACTAGAGTTCCCTAGTCTATATTAGCCTGGAATATTAAGAGATGCTATATGGAGCTCTGGTGGCTTAGTGGTAAGAAACTGCATTGCAATCCCTGCTGCACTACAATCCAAAGATAAGTGGTTCATATCTACCAGCTGCTCTGTGGGAGAAGGATGGGTATTCTCCTCTCGTGGGATATACTGCCTCTAAAAACCTGCTCATGGGTCAGCTATGAGTTGGTTCTGACTTGACAACAACAACATTTAACATTTTGGGAGATACTGAGATAAAAAAGCTAACAGTAGTTTATTGCAGAACTTGTCAGAGACTTGTGTGCTAACATTCATTGTGAATCTCTAAAAGGGAATAGAAAGTGCCCTGGTTCCTAAACTTGCATTAGTGCAAAAAAATTTTTTTGTGGGGGAGGGGAGCATCTAACTCTTATTGTGAGTTGCTGTCAAGTTAATGGATTCTGACTTCCAGTGACCCCATGTACACATGCAGAGTAGAACTGCTCTCTGGGGTTTTCAAGGCTCTGTCACCTTTCCAAAGCACATCTCCAGGCTTGTCTTCCAATGTGTCTCTTGATAGATTCAAACTGCCAACCTTTCTGCTAATAGTCAAGTGCTTAACCATGTGTGCCACCCAGGAACTCAAGCATCTGACTACCCAACACCCCTCAAAACAAAATTTGGGAAACAAGGGAAGTTAAAATGAGATGGAACTGAGCCAGGAGAATATTGACAACAAAACATTTCTGATTAAAAACCAACCCACACTACCACCATGGCAGTGAGAATGAAGTAGAAAGGGGCAAATCCAGGGCATAATTAAAAACAGGAAGAATCGGGGCCAAGCCTCTAGTGGCAGATCAAACTGTATTTTCTATTTCTTCTATCTCTGCCATCATAGCATCTAATATCAAGCTTCACCTATGGGACAAATATACAAATATATACATTTGCTGTTCATTATATTTCCAGTATCAGAGACTTAATGAAATTTTTTCTGCTCCAATTTAAAGGCAGTTTATACCTGGTGGTTTTTAGTTTATATAATAGAAATTATTTTCAAACAACATCCCTCACCTTCCATTAGCTTGATGTTCATGATGTAACTAGATATGTGATTGGGTGATGTAACTAGATAGGTGATCTAAACAGAGGGTTTTAAAATCCACCTGAAAAGCAAAATGTGCAGTTTGGTGAGAGCTCTGGATTGAGAGTTTTAATCTGAAAGAAAAGAGGAGGGGGAGAGTAGGGAAGAAAACAAAGAAATGTTTTATTGAAAGGATATTTCCATTTATCACTCAGTTCCCCTCCTAAGAGCTTTCAAAGATACTTTCGTCATATAAACAGTAACATTAAAAAGATTCAATAAAACAGTTACATTCACAGTCAAATGAACCTAAGATAAGAAATTCCAAAGCACAATGGAGAAAGTTTTATTGGTTGATAAGAGTTAAAAGAAATCATAACCATGACTTTAAAATCCTCATGTCCTAGCTCTCTCAACTGATGCCATGCCAATTCTAATAAACTGAGGAGTTCAGGCTGTTCCACCAAGATTTAACAAGAGCAGTAGAGTGGGGTGGGGGTGGAGTTCTGGAGAAACTACTTAGTCAATTCTGTATTGTAGTGACTAAAGTGCCATTTCAGAAGGTGCTTCTGAAAGACATGAAGACAGCAATGTCTTAAGGTCTGATCTTGAGCCAGGCTAGCCAGAGGTATGGTTGTGGTTGTTAAGTGTGAGTTGGCTCCAACTCTTAGTGACCCTGTGTACAAGAGAACAAAACCCTGCCTGATCTGTTCCAACTTAACAATTTCTGCTATACTTCAGCCCATTGTTGTGATCACTATGCCAATCCATTTCATTGAGAGTTTTCCTCTTCATCATGACATACTTTGCCAAGCATGATCTCTTTTTCCAGAGACTGGCTTCTGATAACATGTCTAAAGAATGTCAGACAAAATCTCACCATTCTTGCCTCTAAGGAGCACTCTGGCTGCATTAGCACTGTGGCTAAGATAGATTTTTTTTCTTTTGACAGTCCCTGATATAGTCAATATTCATTGTCATTACCACAATTCAAAGGCATCAGCTATTCTTCAGTCTTTCTTATACACACTATCTTACTTTCAAATGTCTAAAAAGCAATTGAAAATACCATGGCTTGGGTCAGGCATAACTTTGACCTTAACGTGACATTCTTGAGTAGGGAGTTGCACTGCCAACCCAAAGGCAGGTGGTTCAAATCATCCAGTGGTTCCACAAGAGAAAGATGATAATCTCTTCCTGTGCAATTTACAGTCTTTTTTTTTTTCTTTACCTGCTAGAGTGTAAGTCATGTTGTTGCTGCTGTTAGGTGCTGTCGAGTCAGGTAGGAGTCATAGTGACCCTATGAACCTGTCCTATCCTGTTCCATCCTCACCATCTCCAACGCACTTAAGCCCATTGCTGCAATCATTGTGTCAATCCATCTTGTTGAGAGTCTTCCTCTCTATTTTGCTAATCCTCCACCTTTCCACATACAATATCCCTTTCCAAGGAACAGTTCTCTCCTAGCAACATGCCCAAAATACGTGAGATGAAATTTCACCATACTACCCTCCAAGGAGCACTCTGGCTGCACTTTTTCAAATACTTGTTTTCTTGACAGTCCTCTTGAATGAGATATTCAGTGTTCTTCTCCAACACCACAACTCAAAGGCATCGATTCTTCTTCTGTCATCCTTATTCATTGTCCAACTTTCAGATGCATAGCAAGTGATTGAAAAGGTCATGGCTGAATCAGGCGCATCTTAGTCTTCAGACTGACATGATTGTTCCTCAGTAATTTGGAGAGATCGCTAACAGCAGACTGCCAAGGCAACATGTCTCTTGATCTTCTGACTGTTGATACTAAGGTTGTTGGTTGTGGATACAATCAATATGAAACCATTAACAACTTCAATTTTGTCTCCATCTATCATGATGTTGCCTATTGGTCCAGTGGTGAGGATTTTTGTCTGTGAGTCATTTCCAACTCAATGGCAACATGTTACCCCAGCTTATACTACATGGAGCCAAGAAGCAAGCACCAAATGTGGAACCCTGAGGATGTCAAGATACCAGCTAGGAGAAAATCCAAAACATGAGTCACAAGTCTGAGGACTTAGCAGTAATAATACAGAACCAAGGTATGAAAGCAAATTTTGGGAGAGGGGAGATGCAGGAAGACAACAGAGTGATTTTAAGTGGACTTGAAATAATCCTGAGCCTTTTTGTCTCAGAATTTTCCAAAGATTCATGCCTGACTTCGCATGTAATGGTTTGAAAAGGACAAAGTTTAATGTATTTTGACATTTTAAACTACTATTACCAGATTATTTTAAGAACTCTCCTCCCTCTTAAGCAAAGAAGTTACCTGGGAAACTGACAGAAGGTGTTAGCTTGAGAAAGGAAGAATCAGAGCATGCCTATCTTTTCTCCTCTACAAATGGTCTATAGAAATAGCATCTCTCAGTCACAATTAAAGAACTTAGAGGTCATGTCGTTGTATTTTAGAACTATAACGAGACCAGCGGTCTCACATGTGACTACTGAAGATTGGGTATTACATGAAACAGAGAAGCTTCTACAGTATTAGTATCACCTCCCTCCTAAAACAATCAAACTAACATGCTGGTTGTCCAGATATGTTCAGGACCCTTAAGAACTCTCTTGGCATTTATGCCCCATGCCAGCAGGACCAGAGGGGAGAAAATAGCCTCACTTTTCTTTTAGATCCAGAGAAAGTCTCAAGGGCTTCTCTTTCTCTCTCTAATTAAAAATCTCTCATGGGCAAGTGGTTCTCCATTTTCTATTAAGCCCACATTCACTTGTCCTTCATTGTTGTTGTTATATGCCAGCAAATCAACCAGGACTTACAGCAACCCTAGGAACAATTGACCTAAACCTCATGCCCATCTTGTGCCATCCTCATGATCTCTGCCATGCTCAAACTCATTGTTGCAATTGTATCAATCCATCTTATTGGAGGGGTCTTTCTCTCTTTCTCTGACCCTCTACTTTCCCAGCATGAAGTCTTTTTTCCAAGGACTGGGACCTCCGGGCAACATGCCCCAAAGTGTGTAAGACAGTTTCACCACCCTTTCCTCTAAGGAGCACCCTGGTTGCACTTCCTCTAAGACAGATTTGTTTGTTCCATTGACACTTTGGATTGAGGATCGTTTCCAAGATAGCTTTCCAAGATAGCTTTCTTTCTTTTACCTGTAAAGCCAGCCCTATCCTTATACTCAACCCAGATCCTCAGACAATATACAAGAGCTTGAGCCCAGATTTCTGGAGAACAGAGAATAGAAAATAACTCAGAGCAATAGATTCTGGAAAAGAGGTTGCCTAGTGAGTGAGGCAATTGGAACAATTTTTGAGAGGTGTCTTCCCACCTAACCAAACAGGACAGGTGGGAAGAGAGTACTTAGATTCTCAAGAAAGCAAACATGTCTGTCCTAGAGAGGATGAAACCAAGCTCCTCCTTGGAGGCAAAGATTTTGAAGCTCTGTCTCACATATTTTGGGCATGTGGCCAGGAGGGACCAGTCCTTAGAGGAGGATGCCATGCTTGGAAAGGTGAAGGCTCGGCAATGGATTGACACAGTGACTGGAGTATTGGGGCCAGGTGTATCAGAGACAATGAGGCTGGCTCAGGATAGTTAAGGTTCAGAACTGTTACTCATAGGGTCACTATGAGTCAGAGTTGACTGAAAGGCACATAACAACAACAACAACAGCACCTATTTCACAAGTCCAGTCCAGGCTAAGGCCTTGCTAACATTAGTACTAAGAATGTGAATTTAGAAATGTTCTCTTTGCTCAATATTTTACACTAGGCTTACAGTCCCACATGATAGACTATCTTCATCCTGGTTGTATTACTTAGGATTAGTTTCAGCTACAACTACCAGGAAACTCAAAGACACAAAGGAATTTTTCATGAGGAATCCATAAGTATGTAATCTTGGCTCTCAGCCCTCAAGAATTCAGGTTCATTCAAGCTCACTATAGAACCATTCCTAAGAGGTAGCTTTTATCATCATGGTCCAGAATGGTGGACCATTCCAGGCAGTAGAATGAGGAAGGGAGGGGGGAGTGAGAAAAAGAGGAAAGGCAAAGGGCATGAACCAGCCATCCCATTTGAAAGTTTCTTGAAGGCAACCACACACAACAGAGTGTAATCTGCACCTTCCATGATGTGATCAATCACATTCTCTTTAAAAGCAAATCTGGGTGGTGGGAGGGTGGGGGTGGGGAGCCAATCTGCTTGGAGGTGTGACCTGCCTCTAGTATGTTGTTATTGTTATTGTTGATTGACTTCAAGTCAAACACAACTCATAGCGACCCTATGAACAAAAGGCCTATAACTATCGATCTTTATCGAAGTTCACAGAGTTTCCAGAGGCACATTGTTGTACATCCATACAAATGGATGTTCCAGCAAACCTTGCTGGCTCTCTGATAGGCCCTGCGGGACTGACTCACTCCCTGGTGAAAACTTACTTGCTGACAAACACCACAGCCAATCAGCAGGCTCCACGACTACTTCCTCTGCCAAGAGACTGCCCACTTAATGGCATCATCAGATGTCACCAGCAGCACCAACAGCTGCAGCCAATCAGTGAGTTATAGGACTACTTCCTTTGCCAGGAGACAGCCCCTTCTTCACATGTGGGTGTGTGAAAACTTTTCTGACCCGTCTTGCAAGGCTGTCTGTCTGTCTCTCCCTTTCTCCCCACACCCGGCCTGGGGCAAAAAACCTCACCCAAGAGCCAGAGAGAGAGCCTCAATAAAAACTTATTTGCTTGCTTTTGGTTTCTGTGCCTGTTTTACCATATACTCTCTTGACATTTTATTGACGTTTCTCTTCATCTGACCACTGTCTTCTAGGACATGTTGCTGCTATTGTTATGTGCTATTGAGTCAGAACCAACTTCAAGGCTGTAAATTGCACAGGAGGAGATGCCCACCTTTCTCCCACAGAGTGGATGGTGGATTCGGACCACCTGCCATTGGATTGGCAGCGCAACTCCTTAACTCTGATGCTAGAACCATCAGAGATCCCTTCCTGGGGCATTGTTTGTTGTTGTTGTTGTTATGTGCCATCGAGTTGCTTGCAACACATAGCCCTACACTCTGCTCTGACCTGTGCCAATCACACTGTCTCAAATGCACCCATCCCGATTACTCCAGTCACTGAATCAATCCACCTCATAGAAGGTCTTCCCCTCTTGCGCCATCCCTCCACCCTCCCAAGCATGATGTCCCTCTCCAAGGACCGGTCCCTCCTTACAACATGTCCAAAGTATGTCAGACGAAGCCCCAGAATCCTTGCCTCCAAGGAGCAGCATGGTTTAACCCTTTCCAGGATGAATCTGTTTGGCAGCATCAGGATGGACGGTGAAGAGATTGAGATTGTTCACAGCATTAGTTTGCTTAGCTCCACAGTCAACACTCTCATATTTCCATGGGAAAGTCTGCTGTTAGGGACCTCTCCAAAGTACTGAAGAGCAATGGTGTCTCTCTGGAGACTAAGGTGCGTCTGATACCGGCTATGGCCTTTGCTATCACTTGTTATGTATCAGAGAGTTGGACAGTGACTAAGGAGGATAGAAGGAGAATTGATGCCTTTGAGCTGTGATGCTGGAGAAGAGTATTGACGGTACCATGGACTGCTAGGAAAACAAACAGATTCATCCTGGGACATTAGCCTGCAGAAATCTCAAGCCTTCTGCCTGACTTGTAGATTTTGGGTTCTCCAGACCCCACAACCCCATGAGACAGCAGAGGTCTCTTGCCAGTGACTTGACCTATGCATTTGAGATTTGCCACTCCCTACAACTTCATAAGTCATTTATTTCCTTGAAAACAATCAATCTCTCTCTCTCTCTCTCAATACAGATAAGTAGCTATACGGATAGATACACACACACACACACACATATCTTACTCATTTTTGCTCCTCTAGAGGACCTAGACTAAGAGTAGTTTAGCTAAGCATTGTGTTAACATGAAAGAAAATATGCTAGGGAACACCAGAGAGGATTTGGCACACCATTATAGGAGCTTTAACTATTCAAACTGACCTGCTATTAATTGAACTTGCAGGAGAATTAATGACTTCTGAAAAAAAAATTAAACCAGTAAAATAATCTTGATCTTCCTGGCCAGGCCCTAGAATCTCAGGAGTTAACTTTTTGGATGATAATTATTATTCTGGGAAGCTGCACTTTCAACCCAAAGGCAGGTGGTTTGAATACACCATCTGTTACAGAAGAGAATGATGGGCACTCTCCTCCCATGCAATTTATAGCCTCTAATACCCATTGGAGGGTCTGCTACGAGCTAGTTACAACTCGAAGACAATGAATAGCAACAACAAATCATGAAAGACTGGTCATCCTATGTATTTCCCATTTTAATTTCCTCCCACCCCCAAAATGTAACTGAACTAAAAAAATCTGGACATCTGTAAGTCACTGCCCTAAAAGGTAAGAATGGTAACAGGTAGAGAAAATGGGGAGAACTGAGGGGAGAAAAGTGACACAACAGCCCTGCTACAGTGTTTGGTTTTATAAGAATCATCCAGCTTTTCTACCTGAGCAGTGCTCCTACAGCTTGTGCTTATAAAAGCAGTTCAGAGAACATCAGATTGTGAAGCCACTGTTGTTAAGTACCACTGAGTCGACTGCACCTCAGTCTGAACTTTGGTCCTGTCCTGTGCCATCCTCCTTATCTCTGGCACACTTGAGTCCATTGCTGCAGTCACTGGGTCAATCCATCTCATTGAGGGTCTTCCCCTCCTTCAGTGACCCTTGGCCTTTCCACCAAGCAGAGATCTTGGCCTAGAGGAATGAAACTGTCCTTTGAATGGGAACAGGAAGGAGGCATATGTGAGGCTGGGAGATAAAAATCTTTGATAAAAGAAAATGTTGAAGGGTACAGAACACAACCTTCTGCTTTTTTCACAATGTCAAGGGCCAGGCTCTGTTTGCCAAACCCCAGACAGTCAGAGATTAAATGTTTACCCAACAGTCAGGGGCCAGGGTAGATAATAAGTGAAACCAGCTGAATTATGAGAATGATTTAAGCAGGAGGGAAAAAAAACATATTAAAGTCATCCATCAGCTTGCTTGTAAATGATAATTGGCTGAATCCATTTTCTGAGGTCGCTAGCAGAGGTTGCCTGGGACTCTCCTTTGGTAGGGAGTGAAAGGAGCAGTTTGTAAAAGGAGCAGTTAGACCTGCAGGCAGGATTTATAAAAGAGATGTTTCTTTCCTGTGTATCAGATAGACAACAAACAGCATTTGAAGGAAGTATTATAACAATATTATAACAATATTATAAGGAAGGAAGGGATAGAAAATTAATGTTATAATGGAGTTCAAATGTATTATCAACCAAAGTGTCTAGACCCGGGTTTTTTTACCTTGACGGAAATTTTTTACTATTTAATGAAGCCTATGGTGCTGGAGAAGAGTACTGTACATACCACGGACTGCCAAAAGAACACACAGATATGTCTTGGAGAAGGGGTGGCCAGAAAGCTCTGATGTCTCACATACTTTGGGCATGTTTCTAGAAGAGGTTATTTCTTGAAGATGGACATCATGCCTGTAAAGGTGGAAGGTCAGTGAAAGGGAGGAAGACCCTCATCCAGATTGACTGACACAGTGATTGCAGCTGGCACAGAATAGGACAGAGTTCGAATCTGTTTTACATAGGGTCAATTTAACGAACCTAACAACAACAGAATAAGGTAACTCTGGCGGCTTAGTAGTAAGGACTTGTGCTGCCAATGCAAAGGTACACAGTTCAAATTCACCAGCTATTCTTCTGGGGAAATCTCCACTTGTGTGATTTACCATCTCTGAAAACCTACTGGAGGGTCAACTATGAATCAGCTGACTTGACAGTACTCAATAACAACAACAACAGTGGACTTCTTTTCAGAATAATATTCTTAAGTGAATGAAATAAAATATGAAATCTTACAAAACAAGCCAAATATATTGATATCCAATTATAAAAATATTCCCCATATGACAGAGTAATAATGTATTTCCTTACTTACCTATTAATAAAAAGATCTCCTGGAGGGTCTAACAACTTCTATAATTTCAGAAAGTATTTTAAAGCCTCAACAACTCCTGCAGGTTAATACAACAGGATTTCTATCACTGTCAAAGTCACAGGTACTACACACACTACTGTGATCTGTTGCCAACATTCAGAAATGAAAAAAGATGTAAAATTTCAGTAAAAGGTGAGCAAAAAAAAATCTATTGTATATTCCATTTCTCCCATACAAATTCATGGAACCCTTAATTTCTACCCATAAATCTCCTGGGGATTTATGGACCCTAGGTTAAGAACTAGGGAGCTCTGGTAGCTTAGTGGTAAGGAGTCATCCTGCCAACCCAAAGGCAGGCAGTACAAATCCTCCTGCTGAAAACCCACTAAAGGGTCAGCTATGAGTCGATTATAACTTGAGGGTACAGCACAAAAACATCAAGGAAGAAAGTTGAGCAATCTCCTCCTATGCAATTTATATCCTCTGAAAATCTGCTGGAGGGTCAGCTATGAGTCGGTTCTGACTTGAACATAGACAACAATACAACAAGCTTAGAACTCTGGGTGCAAATGAAAAACAAGAGCTAGAATAAGGAACCAGGAAAGTTAATAATGAAAATATAATAGAAGCAGTGAGCAGAAGCTCTACATGAATGCCAAAAATGAGGTGCTGATGCCTGTGGTGGCTTTTCACATGTTCTCATTATGCATTTGCTCAAATGAACAACATTTAATTAAAGGACTGGCAAAAGTTGGGTCAGGTACAGATAGAGGAAAGAAGACTATCCATATATGCTAAATACTATTCTCTATACTTTCCTGGATATTTGAGGAGTTTATATACTGAAAAGGTGTTGTTGTTGTTCTCTATCCTCAAGTTGTAATAGACCCATAGCTGACCCTTCAACAGGTTTTCAGAAGCAGTAAATCACATTACAGGAGATTGCCCATCCTTCTCTTGCAGCTGATGGATTCTAACTGCATATCTTTGAGATTATAGTGCAGCTTCTTCCCACTAAGCCACCAGTCCTTCTCCACAACCAAAAAAGATGTATAAGTCATAAACAAAATAAGAGACCTGACATGCTAGTTGATCATCAGAGTTCCTCTAATTCACTCATTCACTTATATATTCATTCAATAATACTTATTGTTGCCTCTGGCACAATGTAGAGTACAAAAGCAAGCCTACTCATTGCCATCAAATCAATTCCAACTCCTGGTGATCCCATGTGTTACAGAGTACAGCTCTAGAGGGTTCTCTTCGCTGTATTCATATGGAAGAGGATCACCAGACTTTACTTCTGTAGAACTGGTGAGTGGACTTAAATCACTGACCTGTAGTTAGTGTTACTTGTTATTAGGTGCTGTCAAGTTGAGTATGACTCATAGCGACCCTATGAACAAAAGATCTGGACCTTCTCCTATCCTGTGTCATCCTCATCATCTCTAACATACTTCAGCTCATTGCTCCAGTCATTTGGTCAACCCACATGGTTGAGGGTCTTCCTCTCTTTCACTGGCCCTCCACTTATACAAGTATGATGTCACTCTCCAAGGAATAACCTTTCTTAGTAACATGCCCAAAGTATGTGAGATAAAATTTCATCATCTTTGCCTCCAAGAAGCACTCTGGCTTCATCTTCTCCAAGACATATCTGGGGTTTTGGTATTTTGGTTTTGGTTTGTTTTGAGTTTGTTGGGTTTTTTTTAAGTCCATAAGCTATCCAGTATTCTTCTCCAACACCACAGTTGAAAGGCATCAATTCTTCTTCTGTCATCCTTAGTTATTGTCCAGCTCTCTGATACATAGCAAGCAATTGTGAAGACCATGGCCAGGATCAAGTGCACCTTAGTCCTGAAACTAATATCATTGTTTCTCAATAATTTGGAAAGGTTCCTAACTGTAGACTTTTCCAGTACAATACTGATGTCCTGGTTCCTGGTACCAAGTTTTTGATTGTGGATTCAAGTAAGATGAAGTCATTAACAGTTTCAGTCTTTACCCTATCTATCACAATGTTTCCTATTGATCCAGTGGTGAGAATTTTTTTTTCTTGATGTTGAGATGCAAGTCCTCCTCACTTTCAGCAAGCTAGGTAATGGCATCAGCTTAATAAAGTTTATTAATAAGTCTTCCTCCAATCCTGATGCCATATTATTCACAGAGTCCAGCTTCTCAAACAATTTGTTCAGCATACAGATTGAATAGGATCTGTATAAACAGAATTAAATGGAGAAAGGATACAGCCGTGACACACACCTTTCTTAATTTTAAACCCTTCTTTGTTCACACAACAGTCTCTTGGTCTAAGCAGAGACCAAGAGTTTACTTAGCAGAAAAGCTGAAACATTGCCATCCCCAGGGAACCCTAAATGTAGGGTAATAGCAAGGCTGAAATTAGTAGCAGTTAGGTAACAGAGGAGGAGAAGCAATAATGAAAAGTCAGACCAAAAGAAATAGTAAAAGGGATAGTACAAGGCATAGAAGGAGGACATTTGGATGAGGTAAAGTGCTTGCAATAGAAGAGGTGTGGACACACTAATATGTGAAGTGAGATGTAGAGTGAGAAGTATAAGGGGACAAACTGACTGGGGGCAGGAATGAGGGGGGAAGAAATGGCTGAAAGGGAACTCCAGTGGCACATTTTTTGCCTCCATTTCACAGCTATGCCAACTTTGCATGGAGGGCTTTACTTGGTGACAGTTCTTTTGCTCAAAATGCCATATTTATGAATACACCATTTATAGAAACCAAAATACAGTGGGGAATAAAATCAAAGCTCCTTCATCGAAACATAAGTTTTGAAGTTAGTTATGAAGTAAAAAAATTAATATATAATAACTTTGCACAACAAAATTGCATAACAATGAAAGAGCTTTTCTTTCTTTTCAAGGAGAAGAGTGAATTGGGGGGCAGGGCGAAAAGTGCAACAATGAATGACTGGAAACCCTAAGTCTCTGTAAACTTTCATTAAAATTAATTTTTAAAAATTTTTTAGAAAGAACACAATAGAGTGTAACACAGTGTAACTTGAGGCTAATGCAAATCAAATATCGGAGGGAAGAAATTAAATTCTGTTTATATTTCATTTCTGTTAACATTTGCCTAGCTAGGAAAATAGCAACTTAGTTTTAATAATATTGAAGAGGCAGAAATTCCCAGGATGTTATCAGTTTTCTTCCAACATCTATTTCAATAGCAGCGTGGTGATTACTGCACTCACAGGAGAGCTCTGGCTGGCACCTAGCAGCAGTGGGCTTCATGACCCTTCTGGCAGCCAGACGCCCACTTTCTAAACCTCTGATGCATTAGAGCAAAAAAGAACACCCAAGCTAGTTTTATCAGAAAACTCTCTGTTGAGGATTTTACCAAATGAGAGGAATTCTGCTTAAATGTGTACTTGTCTATTAGCTACTAGCAGTGCTTCCTCTGGCACTTTCTGAGGCTCTGCTGACCAAGAATCAGAGCACTGAACATGCTATCAATTGACAACTACTCCATTCCTTTGGGGGTCATAGTTAACATCTGCCACACTATCTGGATGGGGGGGGGGTGACCCAGTATCCATCCACAGTGACATAATTAAAAGGAGACAATATCTCAGAAATAATCGTCTCTTAGAAATCTTCTTATACCCATGGTCATTAGCAAGGAAAGTATTACTGGCTAGTTCCAGCATTCAGATTGTTAACTTACTAATTTGTAGTCAGACTAGTCTAACCTATTAAGAGGGCAGGTTCTAGAAAAGAATCTCGATTTTTATTTAAGATATACCATCTTCCCCTTCCCCACTGGACAAATTATTTAACCTCTCTGAGACTCAAGTTCATAATCAGTAAATAGGGGATAACAATAGGTATCTCTCTCATAGAGTTGTTTTGCAAATGTGGGGAGATAGATTCTGGTGAATATGATCTCTTTCAGTTTCCCAAATAAGTGTGGT
Source organism: Elephantulus edwardii (assembly GCF_000299155.1). NCBI lineage: Eukaryota > Metazoa > Chordata > Mammalia > Macroscelidea > Macroscelididae > Elephantulus > Elephantulus edwardii. The sequence continues at coordinate 20,602,202 of NW_006399790.1, forward strand.
AGTGTAAAATGTCCCTGTCTATGTCCCTGCTCCCTTCTCTGGCCCTACATCAGCAAAGGTCAGTTACTGGTTTCTCCTGCATCTGCTCCTACAAATTCCATCCACTCTGCTCACTAAAACCCTGATCTAGACGTGAGATAACCTGCACTCACACTATCAGGCTATCATGTTTGCCGCTGCCACATGATGTTGAGCTTGTATTCTCTTTGTGCTGTGCCAAGGGTCTCTGGATTGAGGCATTGGCCTCGCTGGATTTAAGCCTGCAGACTGTACATCAACTTTATGCCTTTTTTTAGATATAACAGGGGAATGGGAGGCTTCACGGAACAGGAAAGGAAAATGTCTAATGTGAAACAATCTATTGTTGTCTTCTTGCCTTTCCTTGTTGCAAATAATGTACAATGGCCAAATTTAGCACACACACATAGCTGAAACCATTTATCCTATGTGACTTTATTGTAATATTTGACAAGGCAATAAAAGCTGATCTTAACACACAGAGAGAGAATTAACTAAGATGATCTATGGAAGACTGTGAGTAAAAAGCTGGCATAAAGTTAGTGTTCAACACATGTTAACTGTTGTTATTATAAAGGAGCCCTGGTGGCCCAGTGATTAAGCACTTAGATGTTGGCCAAAAGGTTGATCATGCAAATCCACTAGCCACTCCATGAAAGAAAGATGTGGCATCAGCTCCTTTAAAGACTTAAAGCCTTAGTAACTATCTGGGGAACCTCTACTCTGTCCTAGAGGATCACTATGAGTTGGAATCAACTTTATGGCAATGGGTTTAGTTCCTTATTATTCATCATAAAGATTTCAGGATGGTTTTCTTTTATTCCCAAATGTTCAGTCCTCCATTCATTTACTCACTCAAAGAGTATTGTTTGATTCTTATCTTACCCAAAGCATAAGAGAATACTAGACGCTTGTGGCAAGGAGTTGGGGTGCAAAGGAATACCTCTAAGCAGTTTCTTCTTTCTAGGATTTTATAAAGTAGTTGTGGAGCACACATGGGGGAAAAATGTTATGAGCCCTGGCAAACTGAAGGAAAACATGTCAAGGTAAAAGAACTGAATGCAAAACTTCAAAGGGCAGCTTGAGGAGACAAGGCGAAGAATTGTAATGGAGTGTGTGGAGAGCTGGAATTGGAGAATAAAATGAGAACTTGTTCTGAATTTCTCAAGCTGAGAGAACTGAAAAACAAATGTAAACCTTGAGTTGCAATATTGAAGTGATATATTGAATGACCCAGAAAGCACCAAAAGGAGATGGAGGGAATACACTGAATCACTGTACCAAAAAGAACTGACTGACACTGAAAAATTGCAGGAGGTACCATATGAGTAGAAGCCAATGGTAATGAAGAAGGAGGTGTAAGCTGCATTGAAGGCATTGACAAAATATGGCCCCAGAAATCAATGGACTACCAATTGACTTGTTTCAATTAACAGATACAGCCCTGGATGTGCTCACCTTTCTATGCCAGGAAATTTGAAAGAGAACTGTCTGGTCAACAGATTGGAAGAGATTAATATTTGTTCCCATTCTCAAGAAAGCCAATCCAACAGAATGTAGAAACTATCAAACAATATCATTAATATCACAGGCAAGCAAAATACTACTGATGATCATTTAAAATGGCTAGAACAGTATATGTTCCACAATCCACCAGTATGTAACCTGCAATGGGCAAATAATTTCATATCATCCAAGTCAGAATGAAGTCAGTATCATATGAGTAAAAACAACAAGCTATAGGGATATATACAAAGGAACAATCACAAAGCACACACTATGGTATGAATGTTACTGTTAGGGGCAGTCACATCAACTGTGACTCACAGACATTCTATAACCAACTGAACCTTGCCCTATTCTGCCCCATCCTCATCATCTCTGATATGCTTGAGCCCGCTATTATAGTCACTGTGTCAATTCATCTTGTTGAGGGTCTTCTTTCCCTTCTCTGCCCCTCTACTTTTCCTAGCATGATGAGTTTTCCAGGAATTGGTCCCTCGTGACAATTCCCACAGTATATGAAGTGAAGTTTCACTATCTTTGCCTCTAAGGAGAATCCTGGTTGCAGTTCCTCCAAGGTCTATTTGTTTGTTCTTTTGGCAGTCCGTGAGATATTCAGTACTCTTCTCCAACACCACAGTTCAAAGGCACTGATTCTTCTGTCATTGTTATTCATTGTCCAACTTTTAGATATACAGTAAGCAATTGAAAAGATCATTACTTGGATCAGGCGGCCCTTACTCTTTTTTAATTTTTTATTATTTTGTGGGTGTGTGTACCATCAAATCAGATCTGACTGGTACAGGAGGAGATTGTTCCTCTTTCTCCAGCAGAGCATCTGGTGGATTCAAACAGTGCACCTCTGGGATTGCAGTACACCTTCTTGCCACTAGGCCACCAGAGCTCGCTGGCCCTTACTCTTTAAACTAACATTCTTGCTCTTTGGCACTTTAGAGAAGTCTTTGACAGCAGATTTTTCCCAATGCAACATGTCTTGATTTCTTGATGGCGGTTAACATGGGTGTTGATTATAAATGCAAATAACATTAAAGCATTGACAATTACACTCTTTTCTCCATCTATCACAATATTACCTATGGGTTCAATGATGAAAATTTTTGGTTCCTTAATGTTGAGACATAATCGATATTGAGGGAGCTCTCTTTGGTGGTCTAGTGGCAAGAAGCTGCACTGCAATCCCGAAGGCACGTAGTTTGAGAGAAGGATGGGTAATCTTCCATATGATTAACTGCCTCTGAAAACCCACCAAAGGGTCAACTATGGGTCAGTTCTGACTCTATGGCACACAACAACAGCAATCCATATTGAAGGCTGTAGGTTTTTTATCTTCTTCAGCAAGTGTGTCAAGTCTTCTTCCTTTCGATGAGCAAGGTTGTGTCATCTACATTAACAGTTGTTGATAAATCTTCCTTTGGTCCTGATGTCATGTTCTTCTTCATATAGGCCAGCTTCTCGAGTGATTTTAAAAGTCATGTGAGTGTATGTATGTGTATATTGTTGCTATGTGCTGCCGAGTCAGAACTGACTCATCACTGACCCTCCAGTAGGTTTTCAGAGGCTATCAAGGAAGAAATTGCACAGCTCTCCCACAGAACAGCTGGTGAATTTGAAATGCCTGCCTTGGACAGTGCAACTCATTATTAGGCAACTAGAGCTCCCTATAAATAAAGAAAGAAAAAATAAACATAGGCACACACATTTCTTTTTAGTGAGAGCATAGCCAAGGCAGGATCTCTGTGTCCTTACCTTTGTTTGTCCCCCTGAGTCAGTCACAGCCTGTCTATGGTCTATGACAAGCCGCATTTTGTTTCTTTTACTTCATGGATCTTAGCAAAGGAGACAGGAAGTAAGGAAGTGATGATAATCAAAACTAATAAGCTTAGGAAGGAGCACAGTGTTCTTTCAGCAAATTATTACAGGAGATGAGTTCACAAAAATGAATCTTTGGGCTTTATTACTAGAGGCAACTGTTGAATTTTGCCCTTTTGATTTTAATTGCCAATATACACTTTGACTAAAATACTCTGTTAAAGCCTCATATCTTCAGTCTTTTAATTTATTAGAACATTTGAACCTTTGTTTGCCACTTAATCTCACATACCTCAATTTACTTCAGGGGAATTAAAACCCTCCTAAATGCAATTTAAAGCCAACCACCTCCTCAAAGTTCATCTGGACTATTCTTATTTCTTCATCAGTGGGAGAAGTAAGAAACCATACTCTCCATTTTCCTAATCTGTAACCGTTTGTGAATGAACATCTGTATATAGTTTCATAATGTGTAGTCTCTTTTATGATTTATCTTGGGCAATTCATTTCCTGGAATATAGCCTTAACCCACAAAATTAATCTTCATAACACTCTTGGGACTATCTGGAATCCTATATGAGTACTTCTGATGACAAGTTACATAAAGAACTTTGAGGGCGTATGGAAATGAAGAGTACAAGGGACAAGGGATTTCATTCAAGCATTATTTCTAACAAAAAAAGTCAAAACCAAACCCACTGCCATGGAGTCACAATTCTGCCCACTTGTAACACCTCTATAAAGACAGAGTAGAACAGCCTTATAGGGTTTTCAAGGCTTACTTAGAGAAACTGACTACCTCATCTTTCTTCCACAAAGCAGCTTGTGAATTCAAATTGCTTCTCTATACATTAGTTGCTAAATGTCTGAACCACAGCATCACCAGAACACCCCCAATAGAGAAACTCAAACTCATTGTCATTGAGTTGGAACCCATTCAGAGTGAGTTTTTAAAGTTAGTAAATCACATAGGAGATTATCCATCTTTCTCCTGTGGAACAACTTGGTGGATTTGAACCACTTGCATTTGGGTTGGCAGTGCAACTCTTTACCCCCTAGGCCACCAGAACTCCCTAACTCTTTTCTTCTCTTTTTACATTAATAGCCATATATCATAATTATCCATTTGTGACCAAGAATTGAGCTGCTAAACTCAAATGCCATGTCTTTCTGGTGGTTCAGAATCAATAGCCACTCCAAATAAGAAAGATGGATAATCTCCTCTGGTGCAATTTACAGCCACAGAAAACCTGGTGTAAGGTCAGCTATGAGTTGGTTTGACTTCATATCAATGGGTTCAGTATGTCACTCAGCATAATTTGTTCTAGATTCATCCATGTTGTACAGTATTTAATAATTTTTAAATAAATATTTTTCAACTCCATTGTGTGACTATGCCAGTTTCTTGAGACATTCATCCACTGATAAGTACTTGAGTTGTTTCCAACTCTTTGCTATTGTAAATAGTGTTGCAGTAAACGGGTGTATGTCAGCTTGTGCTGCACCTCTTATTTCTTTTGGGATATATATGCAGTTTGTCAATAATTGATTTTTCAAAAGTAGTTACCCAGACCCTTCTTCTGAGGTTCTACTGAAGGGACTTGAACCTCCAACCTTTACATTTGTAAAGTTAGGATCTCTCCTTTTGTAATTGATAAATATCTTAAGGGAAATACTTGAAACTTCACAAATACCTTACTTTTGTTTTAGTGGTAATAATTATTATTGTGATGCTTGCTAATAATGATTTTTGTATTTCCTTTCTAGATTTATTCATCCTAGAGAGGGTGCCCGAAGCATCCTTGATTACAGCAACTCTAGGTTTGAATCTGTTCTTCAGTTCTTTGAGCTTAAGAAATGCTGAGCGAGTTCGGCCCTTTTTTTTTCTTTAAATTTAGGT
>NW_006399790.1:20608932-20649825 GCF_000299155.1 Elephantulus edwardii
GGACCAGTCCTTGGAGAGAGACATCATGCTTGGAAAGGTGGAGGGACAGCACAAGAGAGGAATATCCTTGAAGAGGTGGATTGACTTAGTGGATGGGTGTGTCAGAAACAATAAGATAGGCACAGGATAGAGCAGGGTTTAGAGCTGTTGTGAATAGGGTCACTATGAGCCACAGGTGACTCAATGGCACATAACAACAACAACATTTATTAATTAGAATTCTGTAAGACCTGTTCCTTATCCTCTAATCATTAGGTGATTTCTAAACTTATCTAGAGCTCATATTTTAGAATTGGTTCTACTTATCATAATTTGTTGTAATTTTGTAGGGGTTTTGGTCACTTAACATGGGTCTGTTTCCAGTGTCAATCAGTGCCAAAGCAGCAGTGCAATGGTAGCTTGTTAGGCTGGTTTCCAGACTTCCATAGATTTAGTCGATAAAGGGACAACAAGCGTAAATGGATACAGTCAGTTTATTACTCAAACAGCAAATGCAAAATCAACTCCCCTAAAGTGGATGGCTTTAACAAATGGAACATTATTATCTCACAGTTTATGAGTCTGGAAGTCTGAATTCAGGATGCGGGCTCTAGAAGTCTTTCTGCCTGTGTGTCTTCTGTCACAAGAAGCTGAATTCGAAAGACACACTCCACTCCTAGCTCTTCTTCTGTGGTTGATATCACTCACTCTCACTATCACTCATTGCCATCGATTTATAATTGACTCATAACACCCTCCAGCTGATTTTTGGAGGCTGTAAATTCACAAAACAGAAGATTGTCCAGCTTTCTATCTTGGAACAGCTGGTGGATTTGAGTCACTGAAGAGCACCAAACTTTGGTTAGCTATGTAAATCCCTGTGAACTAGGCCACGAGAGCTCTCTTGGTAATATCAAGGTGCCTCTTTAGCTGCTGGCTTCACTCTCATCTCTTGCAAGGCAAAAAGTGACTCGGGTCAAGCCTGAGGGTAACTCCCTTTACATCAAATTAGGGCTATGATCTAATTAAGGGTGTCGCATCCCACAGTAATCCTTTTACAATTGACTGGTTGCTCATATCAGAGGAAATGACTACATCATTATATATATAGTGTCCTGCATGGAGACATGTAAAGTCAGCAGGGTACCATGGTGAAGACATTTCCCTACATTAGAATGCAAGTTCCATGACTGTAAAATCTATTTCTGGCCTGTTCATTGTTATATTTTCAGTACTTAAAACAGTACCTAACATATGGTAATTGTTCAGCAAATATTGGTTTATGAATGAATTAATAAATAGAAGCTTATTATGCCTTCATTTTTAGAGTGAAAAGACCGTGTCAGCCAACCTTCTCTCCTTCAGTGTTTTCCTCTTTGCTAGTTCTTCTGTAAATGTAATTATTTTTTTGTGTCACTGATAAATAGTGCCTGGGACAAGGGTCCTAACAGTTATCAGGGCATTCAACAAGGAAGCAAAGCAGCATATGAGAAATGTTATTTGTTGAATCTGATGTTAGTAGTGCAAGCAAGATGAACAGCAGTTGGTGTTATTGTTAGGTGACACTTAGTTGGCACCAAATCAGAGACCCTACTATGTACAATGGAAGGAAATAGTGCCCTGTCTTGCACCATCCTCACAACTGCTGTGTGTGTGCTCTTATGTCTAATCCGCTCCTTATATAACTCAGAAATAATTATATTTCTAAAACTTCCACTGTGATATGATCTAGTTAATATGTCGTTGCTGTGTACCATAGAGCTAAAACTGACCCAGAGTTGACCCTCGAGCGGGTTTTCAGAGACAATCACATAGGAGGAGATTGCTCATCCTTCCCCCCCCCACCCCCGCAGAGCATCTGATAAACTCAAATTGCTTGCCTTCAGGATTGCAGTGCAGCTTCTTGCCGCTAGGCCACCTGAGCTCCTAGTTAACATAATAAAGGCTAATATCAAAACAAATGCTATTTCCAAACAAGATCATATCCACAGGTATAGGAATTAGGATTCCAACACATATATTTGGGAGGTACAATTGAATCTATAACACCACATTTCTGGGAAAGCTGGAGAGATTATTTCAGAATCTGCGTCACTTACCTTTCTGCTGGAACAGTATGGTCCACAGGTTTGCCACACATCAGAATTCAACTTAAAAAGAGGAAAGATATTCCTCCCCACCTCTTCCCCACCCCCTCATTCTGCCCCTAGAGATTCTGGTTTAACCACTCCATGGGATCAAGGCAAGGATAGTGCTTTGACAGCCCAAGCGATACTAATGTGCAGCCAGGGTTAAAAATTACTGCATTAAGTAGAGTACAAGCCAGTGGCCTGCACCAAGAGCATTTTGAGTGCACATATTCTTGAGACCCTTGGTTATTTTAACATAGAAAAAGCTGTTCCACAAAAGAGAGATGATGAATACAGGCAGACACAGGAGAGGACTTAGGCAGGCCTAAAGATAGTGGCATTTAGCGTTGAGTTCCAAAGTCAGATTTCCTGGGTTGGAATGCAAATTTGGCCACGTGATGTTTAGCAATTAACATCTTTAATATGTGAAAGAACACATGGGCAAAATTATGATGGATGGAGAAGATATTGAAACTGTCAACAACTTCATCTTGCTTGGATCCACAATGGTACCAGCAGTCAGGCAAGACGCATTGCACTGGGAAAGTCTGCAATTAGGTACCTCTGCAAATTACTGAGGGGTGATTGATGTCACTTTGAGGACCAAGGTGCTCTGATTCAGGCTATGGTCTTTCCAATCACTTGCTATGCATCTGAGAGCTTGACAGTGAATAAGGATGACAGAAGAATTGATGCCTTTGAGCGGTGGTGTTGGAGAATACTGAACATACATCCCATGGACGGCCAAGAGAACAACCAGATATGTCTTGGAGAGGGTGCAGCTGGAGTGCTCTTTGGAGGCAAGAATGATGAAGCTTTGCTAGGAGGGGCTAGTCTTGGAGAAGGGTGGAGGGTTGGCAAAGGATAGGAAGCCCCTCAACCAAGTGATTTGATACAGTAACTACTACAATGGGCTCTTATGTGTCAGGAAGTGTGAGGATGGTGCAGTATAGAACAGGGTTTAGATATTTTGTTCATAGGGTCACAATGAGTCGTGCTCAACTTGAAGGCACCTAACAACTTGTGAATGCACCTATATGTATTACTAGCATGTTATGTTGTTGCTAGGCGCTGTCAAATCGAGTACAACTCATAGAAAGCCTATGGACAACAGACTTGAACTCCATCTTACCCTTTGCCGTCCTCACAATTTTGGACACACTCAAGCCCATTGCTGCAGTAACTGTGTCAATCTACCTGGTTGAGGGTTTTCCTCTCCTTTTCCATCCATCTACCTTTCCAAGGATCATGTCCCTCTCCAAGGAATGACTTCTTCTAGCAACATGCCCAAAGTCTACCTCTGATGAGACAGAAAAGATATAGTGGGCACGTTATAAATGTTTGGATGGCAATGTCCACAGCATGTTGCTCTACTAACCTGAAGGCAGCATATCTCTAGCAGTTCAAATTCACCAGTGGCTCCTTGGGAAGAAAGAAGGGCAAGACTTCCTGTTAAGATTCATGGCCTAACACACCCGATGAAGTCAGAATCAACACACTGGCAGTGAGATACAAATGAAAAGTTGTTAAGTGCCATCCAGTCGTAGGTGACTCATAACGATCCTATGAATGAAAGACCTGGACACTTGTATAACTTTACTCCTTTGTCCAGGTCCATAGGGTTTCCAGAGGCAAGCTATTTCGGAAGTGGATGCCACTCCTGCTACCAAGCTTGTTTTAATCAGAGAGCTCCACCAAACACTGTGCATCACAGGTAACCATTCTCACATTTGATAAGTCAGTGTCACAGTGTTCAGCTTCACAGCAACCACGAGTTGACTCTCTGTACAGCAAGTGGACAGGCCAGGACTATACGACCTAGAAGAATGTTTCACTAAAACCAATTAAAGACAGTCCTGAGGGGTGCGGATTAGTTACCCACCTTTGGCTTGGTAGCATCACTTTCTGCCTGCTCTCTGTGCTGGTGTTGTTGTTAAGTGCCGTCAAGTTGTAGGCTACTTATAGCGACCCTATGAACGAAAGACCTGGACACTTGTACAACTTTTGTCCTTTCTCCAGGGTCATAGGGTTTTTCCAAAGGCAAGCTAAAAAAGTATAAACATTATTTTCTTCTAATGGACTGAAGAATATCTGACAGACAAGCATTTTATCTACCAGATGAAAGACACTTTCCCTACAGAAATAACCAATACATTCACTACCCACCCCCCACCCCCCAAGCACATATGACTTGTCTCTACCATTTCCATGTGACATCATGCTTGGAAGAGTGGACGGACAATGCAGGAGAGGAAGACTCCAGATGAGATGGATTGATATAGTGACTGGGGCAATGGGGGGTTGGTGTATTAGAATTAGTGAGGCTGGCTCAGGACAGTGAAGGGTTCAGAGCTGCTGTACAGATTCGCTATACATCACATGTGACTCAATGGCACATAGCAACAATAACATACTATGACAGGTTTGGAAGCAGGAGTGGGATCTACTTCCCAAAGAGCATGCCTCCGGAAACTCTATGAACTTTGATAAATGTTGACAGTTGTAGAGGGGCTTCAGGGCTTTTGTTAATAGGGTCACTATGAGTTGTGCTCAAATTGAAGGCAATCAACAACAACAACAATGGATTGAAAACTGTATGTCACTTTTGTAAACTTTTCTAAGAACCTTCAAGCCAGTAGCCTCATAGAGCCTCACCCTGTGAATAAACTGAACGGCAAATTAACAGACAAGAAAATGGAAACTGGAGAAGCCATGTGATCTATATAAATGCGCTCATCAACACTAAGAATAGATCCTAGAACATGCTGCTATCTTCCTCATGAATCCTATTACAAAAGGTTGGTTAATAAGTTTCCTAAATAGGTAGGTAGATCAGAGCATAGTTCTGGCCTGCTGAGCATGTTAGGACAATCTCTTTTACTTATCTGTTTCAAAGCAGGGACTGTACTGAGGAAATGTAATAAATATTTTCCAAGTCTACTTTCAATCTTTTGGCACATAGTTTTAATTTTTAGTTTCTCTCTAGCTCTATTTTCTTTTATTATCAAATATTTCCATATTCATGTTGTTGGTCCTTTGAGCAAAAGCAAACAAAACCTTTTCCATCACCTTAGGGTTTTTTTGTATTCTGATTTCACTATTCTCATTTCAACACTGAAAAAACCCAGTGGAAATGGCAACACTAAAGACTAATAACCACAAGATGGCAGGGTTTACCATTTCATCTTTTTCTTGCTGACAGCCTTAGTGACAGAGTGGATAAAGCACTGGGCTGCTAACCAAGAGATCTGTGGTTTGTACCCCCAGCAGTCTCATAGGGTAGAGATGAAGTAGTTTGTTTCTGTGAAGATTTACAGGCTTGGAAATCCTGTGAGGCAGTTCTACTCTGTCCCCTAGGATCATTAAGAGTCAGAATCGATTTGATGACAGTGGATTTGAGTGGTTTTGAAAAAAATATATCATTTATTCATTTAAGAATCATTAAGGTAACCAATACCACTGAATTTTACATGCAAAAAGAGTTGGACTGATGTGTGTTTTGCTATGTACAGTCAAAAGAATCATAACAGAGAAAGATACTTTATTAAAAAGAATTACTCTTTGCAGGTCTAGTGCTTTTTGAGGACTCAACAGGTTTACATAGGAGGCATACTGTGTATTCCATAAGCTTAGGGAAAGAGACAACTGAGAACATTTAAATGAAATCAGATGATGCTGTGGGATTAGGGGGCCAAGTGGGTGCTTCGGACTACTCTTTGAGTTTACAATGGGACAGAATTTACAATGGGACACCTGAATGGAGAAGGTAAGAACAAAGCTAGGGCTTGGCAAATGGGCATTCATGAATAGCTTAGAGAGCAAGAAGACATCCCAGGCAGAGGAAGCAGTGTGAGTCATGCTACTGAGAGGGAAACATGCAAAATGCATGTCCAGGTCAATGACAGGACTAACATGGTTATAACAAAAGGATATTGAGTAAACAACATTGAACTGAATGAGATCTTCATTGATTTTGCTAGAAGGATTTTCACCATAAAAGCTGAAGTCATCTATTAACTTTGCCACTAACTGATGCTTTTAGGCAGATCACACAAGAAGATTAGCCTTAGTTTCCTCTTTTGTAAAACTGAAGTCTAAACAAGATGATTTCCAACATCTTTTCCAGAGATAAGAGGAAGAAAAGGAATTAGGAGAAAAGCAAAAATGGAAAGCAGTAGAGAAAGAAAACTTGGATTCTAAGTGTCTAGCAATTGCTATATGACTTTTTCTATGATTCTGTTACAAATATGAACAGGAGCAATCTACTATGTTTGCTAGAGATTGGGCTCTAGTGTTAGTTTACACTCAGCTTAAACTTTGGATCAGCCACTTACTAGTTGGGCAACACTATACCCGTTAACTTCTATAAGCTTCATTCACTATTTCAACAGGTATGTGTTTTAACCTTTTACTTTGTACTAAGCCCTGAGCTGTTGTTGCTGTTGTTGTTGTTATGTGCCACCAAGTCACCTGCAACACAATAGCTCAGAAGCATATCCTGTCCTGAGCCAGTCTCACTGACTTTGACACACCTACCACCATTGTCCTAGTCACTGTATCAATCCATCTCATCTGGGGTCTTCCTCTCCTGCGCTGTCCTTCCACCCTTCCCAGCATGATGTCCTTCTCCAAGAATAGATCTCTTCTGGCCACATGCCCAAAGTATGTAAGATGGAGCTTCAAAATCATAGCTTCCAAGGAGAAACTTGGTTTCAACCTCTCCAAGACAGACTTATTTGTCTTCTTGACAGTCCGTAGTTGGTTCAATACTCTTTTCCAGCACCACAATTCAAAGACATCGATTCTTCTTTCATCCTTAGTCATTGTCCAGCTCTCTGATGCACAGCAAGTAATTGTGAAGACCATGGACTAGATCAGGTACACCTTCGTCTCTAGACTGACATTGTTGTTTATCAGTACTCTGGAAAGGTCCCTGACAGCAGATTTACCTAATGCAATTAGTCTTTTAATTTCCTGACTGCTGGTACCGAGCAAGCTGTAACTGTTAACAACTTCAATCTCATCTCCATCTATCTTGGTGCTGCCAATTGGCCCAGTGGTGAGAATCTTTGTCTTCTTGAGGTTGAGCTCCAATCCATATTGAAAACTACATACAGTCCGTGTTCTCAATTTAATTCCTATTCATATCAACCCAATAGGATGGGATAGAACTACATGAAAATTTTTTCAGGAGCTCACTGCCGCACCTTTCTCCCATAGAGCAACTGGTGGGTTTGAAGCACCAACATTTTGGTTATGAGCTGATCTGCTTACTCATTGTGCCACCCCTCATGAAGTTTACCGTTTTGCAGAGGACATCAAACTCAAACTCAATTCATTGCTGCCAGGTCAATTCTGATTCACACCAACCCCAAAGAACAGTGCAAGACTGTCTCCTAAAGGACTCAAGGCTGTAAGTCTTTCTAGAAGCACACTGTTCTGTTCCATCTTTCTTCTGAGGAATGGCTAATGGGTCAGAGCCATTGGCTTTTCAGTTAGCAGGTAAGCATTCAGCCATTGTGCCACTAGGGGTCTTGCAGAGGAGATTTACCCACTGCTGTCAGTCAGATCAATTCCAACTCTTAGTAACCCGAGAGGATAGAACATAATTGTCCATAGAATGTGCAAAGCTGTAAACCTTTACAGAAGCCGACTGCCATCTCTTCCTCCTACGGAGTGAGCAACTCATGGATTTGAACCACCAAGCTTTTGGTTAGCCCAACATTGAATCTGCTGCACTGCCAGGATCTCTGGAAAAGGACCCAACTGTCCATCCCTCCCTCCACCCCACAAATCACAAGAAACTGCATATGACTGTGTTGTTGTTGTGTACCATAGAGTCGGAACTGACTCACAGCTGCCTCTCCAGCAGGTTTTCAGATGCAGTTCATCACACAGGAGGAGATTACCCATCCTTCTCCCACGGAGCAGCTGGTGGCCTCGAACACCTTCAGGATTGCTGGGCAGCTTCTTGCCACTAGGCCACCAGAGCTCCTTATATGACTTTAACCAGTGCAAAAACTTGAGAGAAGTGTAAGAGAAAAAGCAAAAAGGCCTAGTCATACTTGGTAGATCAGAGCAGGCTTTCCTAAAGAAAGGATAAAGCAGGTAAAAATAAAAAAGGCTTTTCAAGTCAAGGAAATAGCACTGGAAAGGGTCCTAAGATCAGAAAAATCCTGGCATATCAAGAAGCACTACGGGCAGTACTAGGGAATAATAGGGGGTGACCAGACTATGTAGGTCAACAAGACATAGACCATATAATGCTTTGAGGGCCTACAAAGCCTGTAAACTTTATCCCAAATGTTGGGTTACATTAAATTGAGTACAACTCATAGTGGCCTTATGAACAACAGACCTGAACTCTGTCCTTTCTATTCTGTACCATCTTCATCATCTATAATACACTTGAGCCCGTTGCAGCAGTCACTATGTCAATCCATCTCATTGAGGATCTTCTTCTCTTTTGCCAGCCCTCCACATCTTTCCAATTATGATATCACTTTCCAAGGAATAGCTTCTCCTAGCAACAAATCCAAAGTATGAGAGACAAAGCTTTGTCATCCTTGCCCCCAAGGAATACTCTCATTGCATCTTTTCTAAGACATATCTGTTTATTCTTTTGGCCATGCATGTTCAGTGCTCTTCCCCAATACCACAACTCAAAGGCATCAATTTTTCTGTCATCATTATTCATTATCCAGCACTCAGATGCATAGCAAGTGATTGAAAAGATCATGGCTTGAATCAGATGCACCTTTAATTTTCTTATTTCTAAGAATTGGAAACTCATACATTCCTTTCATAGAGTATGAAGAGTAAAAGACCTTCCTACCTTCTATCATCCCACATCTCACTGAATCCATCAACAAGTTCTGTTAGCATCATCCCCTAAACCAAATTATCACTTCCAAAATTCAACTCCATCTCCACTGTTACTGTTCTAGCCTGGCCTACACTAATTAGTCCTCTGGCTTCCCCATTTGCTTCCCTCTAATCCATTATCCTTGCTTCCTGAAAGTGAGGAGGACTTGAAGCACTTGTTGCTGAAAATCAAGGAATGGATTCTGTATGGATTGCATCTCAATGTCAAGAAAACAAAGATTCTTACCACTGAACTGATAGGCTACATCATGATGGATGGAGAAAAGATTGAAATGGTTAACAGCTTTATCTTGCTTGAATCCACAATTAACACCCTTGGTAGCAGCACTTAGGAAATAAGGAGACACATTGCACTGTGAAAGTCTGCAGTTATAGACCTCTCCAAATTATTGAAGAGTAATGATGTCAGCTTGAAAACTAAGGTGTGTCTGATTCAAGCCACAGTCTTTCCCATTTCGTGCTATGCATCTAAGAGCTGGACAATGAATAAGAATAATAGGAAAAAGATTGGTGCCTTTGATCTCTGGTGTTGAAGAAGAGCACTGAGCATCCCGTGAAGGACCAAGAGAACAAGCAGATATGTCTCGGAGAGGGTGCAGGAAGAAAGAATGATGAGGTTTTGCTTCACATACTTTGGACATGTTGCTAGGATGTGCTATTCCTTGGAGAGGGACATGATGCTGGGAAGGGTGGAGGGTTTTTGAAGGAAAGGAAGACCCTCAATGAAGTAAATTGACACGGTGACTACTGCAATGAGCTCTTGTGTATCAGGAAGTGTGAGGATGGTACAGGATAGAACAGAGTTCAAATCTTTTGTTCATAGGGTCACTATGAATCATACTAAAATCCATGGCACCTAACAACAGTCCATTATCCCCACAGAAATTTAAAACTAAATCTGATCATTGCACACCTTGGTTGGAAAGCTTTCAGTGATTTCTAAATGCTTTTAGGCTTGAGGCCAAATCCTCAGAACATTCTATTCTCCTCCCTGAAAAGTACATCTCCCACCCACTGCTCAACCCATTAATTCTAACTCATCTGTGTCTTCCTTGTTCAGGGAGGCCTTCCCTGATCCTGGCCCACCATCTGTTCCAGGTGAGGTTCTTTTGTTACTTGTCCACAGAGAACCATGTTCTTCCCCTTCTGATAATTTATTTCTGTAATTAGATCCCTGGATGAGATCAATTGATACAGTAACCAGGACAATGGCAGTTGGTGTGTCGGAGTTGGTGAGACTGGCTCAGGACAGGGCAGGGTTCAGGGCTGCTGTACATAGGGTTACTATGGGTTGCAGGTGACTCGACAGTACATAACTAACAACAACAATTAGATCTTTAACAATGAGATTATTGTATGTCAGTTTCTTCCACTAAACTACAAACACCAAGAAAGTAAGGAACATGTATGCTTCTGCTTGCTAGTTTGTTTCCAGAATCTTGCCAAATGCTTACCAGAGGGAGTTGTTGTGTTTGTTATGTGCCATAGAGCCACTTGCAACTCATAGTGACCCTATAAACAACAGCTCTGAACCCTGCTCTATCTTGAGCCAACATCATTGTCTCAGACTCACCTACCCCATTACCTCAGTCACTGAGTCAATCCATCTCATCAGGGGTCTTCCTCTATTGCGCTGTCCCTCCACCCTTCCAAATATGGCATCCCTCTCCAAGGACTGGTCTGTCTACTTCCTATACAGAGGTAACTCGTGGTTGCTGTGAAGCCGAATAATGTGACACTTATGTGTTAAATGCAATAATGGTTACCCATGGTGGACAGTGTTTGATGGAGCTCCCCGATTAAAACAAGCTTGGAAGTAGGAGTGGCATCCACTTCTGAAATAGCTTGCCTTCGGAAACTCTATGAACCTGGAAAAAGGATGAAAGTTATCCAAGTGTTCTTGTCTTTCGTTCATAGGGTCACTATGAATTGCCTACAACTCAATGGCACTTAACAACAACAAACAGTGAGGACTGTGGAGCTATGATAAAGACATAGAGAAAAAGATAACCATTACTTTTTGCCAAGTGGAGTCTTGTCAGTGATATCTGGGATCCAATTTAAACATTAAAGTTTCTACTTCTAAAGTGGACAAGTGCAGACTGTTCTAAGGTACACAGTACTCTAGAAGGTGGGAGACCCTAGGTCATGACTGATTGTTTGAGAGAAAGACATCTAGATGGCAGAAGGTAAATAAGCAAGAAGTAAAAGAATGACAAGTTCAGGTTCTAGAACTGAGATGCCACCTGCAAAACAGACTCCCTACAGTTGCCTCTCTGGCTGTTCAAATCCACCAGCAGCTCTGTAGGATATATATGTGTAATTTCCTCCCTTGTGATTTACAGCCTCTGAACACCCACTAGACGGTCTGCTACGAGTCACTTCTGACATGGCAGCAATGAGTAAATGCTGGACTACTAAAAGAACAAACAAATCTATCTACAAGGAAGTGCAACCAGGGCACTCCTAAGATGCAAGGATGGTGAAACTTTGTCTCACATATTTTGAGAATGTTATCAGGAGGATCCAGTCCTTGGAAAAAGACACAATGCTGGAAATGGTGGAGGGGTAGAGAAAGAAAGGAAGACACTCAGCAATATGGAATGACACAGTCACAGCAACAGTGAGCTTGAACAGGAACAAATCTTGAAGGTGGTGCAGAGTAAGACATGGTTTAGATCTATTGTTCACATGGTCACTGTGAGTCATAGTCAACTTGATGGCACTTAACAACATAACAGCACTTGTTTGAAGTCAAGTAAATTCTAATTTGAAAAAGTTATTGCTGCATTATTCACAATAGCAAAGAAATGGAAGCAACCCAAATGTCTATCAACAAATGAATGGATAGAAAAACTATGGCATTTTCACACGATGGAATATTACACAGCACTGAAAAACAATGAACTTGTAAAACATTACACAACATGGGGGAGCCTGGAGGACATTATGCTGAGTGAAATATCTCAGTAATAAAAGTGCAAATACTGCATAACACTAGTTGTTTTTATATGCCATCGAGTTGCTTGCAACTCAAAGAGATCCTATGTACAACAGCCCTGAAACCTGCTCTATCTTGTGCAAACCTTATTGTCTCTGACACACCTACCCTTATAACCCCAGTCACTGAATCAATCCAACTCATCAAGGGTCTTCCTCTCCTGCACTGTCCCTCCACCCTTCCAAACAGGATGTCCCTCTCCAAGGACAAGCCCTTCCTTGCAACATGTCCAAAATATGTCTGACAAAGCTTCAGAATCCTTTCCTCCAAGGAGTAGCCTGGTTTCACCCTCTCTAGGATGAACCTGTTTGTTTTCCTGGAAGACACTACTGTTATAAAATAGGACTCACATGGTAAGATGAGGGAGAATAGGAAGATTGGATATATAATGAACACTACATTGGAACAGATGAAAAAAACTGTCTGAAAGGAATATATGTTAGGCATTATACGTATGAAAACAATCTGGAACAAGAGGTACATTGCAAAGTGAACTAGGAGGGTAAAAGGGGGGTTGTTGTTGTTGTTGTTGTTGTTATGTGCTGTCAAGTCACCTGAAATTCATAACGACCCTATGTCGTTTAGGACAACAGCCCTAAACCCTGCCCTATCCTGTGCCAATTTTAATGTCTCTGACATACCTATCCCCATTAGCCCAGTCACTGAATCAAGCCATCTCATTAAGGGTCTTCCCTCTCTTGTCCTGTCCCCCTGCCCTCCCAAACATGACATCTCTCTCCAAGGACTGGTCCCTCTTTGCAACATGTCCAAAATATGACAGACAAAGCCTTAGAATCCTTGCCTCCAAGGAGCAACCTGGTCTCACCTTCTCTAGGATGAAATTGTTTGTTCTCCTGGCAATCCATAATAAATTCAATACTCTTCTCCAGCACCATAGCTCAAAGACATCAATTCTCCTTCTATCCTCCCTAATCATTGTCCAGCTTGCAACAATGAATAGCTAAAAGATTTTTTTAAATAAACAGGTAAGCCCAACCTCACACTTTTCCACAGGTCCTCAGAATGCTTGTTTCAGCCCTTACCTGCTCTACTGAGTGGTGAAGTTTGCAATGTCCTATTTTGGAATGTGGAAAATTTGACCTGGAAGTTCTTTGCTCTTCTCCAAACTGAAAAAGTGAAAGAAGATCTAAGTGTGTGCCCTGATGACAACTATCATCCAGCTTTCTTGAGGAAGAAAGAACTGTGGTAACCAAGGTGCTGACAACTCTATTTGACATCAACTAAACTCATGGCACAGTATAGGACAAGGTTCAGATTTGTTGTTCTAAAGGTCACTAAGAATTGTAGGTGACTTGATAGCAGAAAGACTCATCAAAAAACCTATGGTACACTGATAATACAATCTTGCTTGTAGAACCTGAGGAGGACCTGAAGTGCTTGCTGCAGAAGGTCAAGGACTGTAATCTTCATTATGGATTGAAGCTCGACATCAAGAAGACAAAGATTCTCACCTCACCACTGGGTCAATTGGCAGCACCATGATGGATGCAGAAGAGATGGAGGTTGTTATCAATTTAGCTTATTTGGCTTCACAGTCAACTCTCTTGGCTTAGATAGTCAAGAAATCAAAAGACAAATTGCTCTGGGGAAGGCTGTTGTCAGGAACCTCTCAAAAATGCTGAAGAGCAGCAAAGTCAGTCTGGAGACTGAGGTGCTCCTAATTCAGACCATGATCTTCACAATGACTTGCTATGCATCACAGAGCTGCACAATGACCAAAGATGATAGAAGAAGAATTGATGCCTTTGAGTTGTGGTGCTGGAGAAGAGTCTTGAACATACCATGGACTGCCAAGAAAACAAACAGGTTTATCTTGGAGATAGT
This sequence comes from Elephantulus edwardii, assembly GCF_000299155.1. Taxonomy (NCBI): domain Eukaryota; kingdom Metazoa; phylum Chordata; class Mammalia; order Macroscelidea; family Macroscelididae; genus Elephantulus; species Elephantulus edwardii. The sequence continues at coordinate 20,622,772 of NW_006399790.1, forward strand.
GAAACCAGGCTGCTTTTTGGAGGCAAGGATTTTGAAGCGCCATCTCACATACTTTTGGCCTATTGCCAGGAGGGACCAGTCCCAGGAGAAGGACATCATGCTCAGAAGGGTAGAGGAGCAGTGCAAAACAGGAAGACCCCGGATGAGATGGATTGATACAGTAACTGGGGTAATGGGGGTAGGTGTGTCAGAGACAGTGAAACTGGCTCAGAACAGGGAATGGTTCAGGGCTACAGTGCATAGGGTTTCTATTAGTCGCAGGTGCCTCAATGGCACGTAACAACAAAAAATTTGTTGGCATAGAATAGGGCAAGGTTTTGGCCTGCTGCTCACAGCAGACTTGAATTGTAGTCAAGTAGTTGTCACCTAATAAGAAAAACAAACTGTTGGTAAAGATAGCTGTCGTTAGTTGACATGGAGTTAGATTCAACTTATAGCAATTTTATATATGAAAGAACAAAACACTGTCTGGATCTGAGTCATCTTCATGATCACTAGCATGGTTGAGTTCATTTCTGCAGCTATTCTTCTGAGCCTTCCCACCTGGAGGGGATTGGGTGGGGCACATCTTCCAGGACTTTACCAGATAATATCCTATTGTGATCCAAAGAGTTCCTTGCTGCTCTTTGGAAGTAGATCACAAAAGTCTTTTTTTCCCTACTCTGTCTTTGTCTGAAAGTTCCACTGAAACCTGTTCAAAATAGGTGGCTCTGCTAATATTTCAAAATCTGATGACATAGCCTCCAGCATCATAAAAAACCTTGTTGCAATTGAGTCAATTCTGACTCAGTGCTCTGTAGGACAATACAACCACCATATAGGGCTTCCAAAGGTGTAATCTGCCTCACCTTTCTCTCATGGAGAAATAATTGCCAACTTTTTTATTAGGGAGCTCTGGTGGCTTGTTGTTGTTGTTATATGCTGTCAAGTTCAGTAGGATTCATAGCGACCGTATGAATAGCGGATCTGAATCCAATTCTATCCTGCACCATCTCCACACTTCCTGACACACTAGAGCCCATTGTGGCAGTCAATGTCAATCCACCTGGTTAAGGGTCTTCCTCTCTTTTGCTGACCCCCTTCCCAGCATCACGTCCCTCTCCAAGGAAAAGCCCCTCCTAGCAACATGACAGACATTGGAGGAAAAGCCTTATCATCCAGGCCTCCAAAGAGCACTCCAGTTGCACCTTCTCCAAGACATATTTATTTATTCTCGTGGCCATCCATGGGATGGATGTTCAGTGCTCTTCTCCAACACCACAGCTCAAAGGCATCAATTCTCCTTCTGTCATCCCTATTCATTGTGCAGCTCTTAGATGCTTAGCAAGTCATTGGCCTGAATCAGACACATCATAGTGTGCCTTAATGGCTTAGTGGTAAGAAATTACGCTGCCACGCAGTTCGAAGTCACCAGCTGTTCTGCAGGAGAAAGATAATCACTCTTCTTCCATGCTTCTTACTGCCTCTGAAAATACACTGGAGGGTCAGTTATGGTTGGTTCTGACTCCATGGTATTAGGATTAGGACCAATGATATGGAGGAGGCAAAGGTTACCTCAGAGCCAGAAAGCAGATATTGACATATATAGAAATAGTACTCTAGGGGCATGAGTGATGTCAGAAGAAGGGAATACGTTGGGGCCTGAAAGACATCAGAGAACAGGGACCAGAAGGAGACCTGCCCACTATAGTCTTAACTCTCTGTGGCATCGTCTCATTGGTTCTGGCTGAAGCCCCAAGTTCCGGCCAGAGAATAAACCATAAATTCACCTCATAAGTGAAAAGCCTTTTCTCCCTATCTCCTTTTAAGGAGTAAAGCCCGTCCTTTTGGGGAATTTCTAATAAATCTACCCAATAAAACTTTCTAATAAATCTACCATTACTATTTGCTCTTATTTCTGCTTCCTCATCTCTTTCTTCTTGTCCTCTTGTAAAAGGCTTCTGCCTATTCTTTAATGCTCCAGACTCTAAAGTCTGCCCTCCCAATAAACACTAAAATTACCATACTCTGTGCTACTTACATTCTGTTCTCTCCTCTATCTTCCATTGGGTGGGAGAAGGGCGAGTTGGGGTACTGCCCACACAATGACAGTGGTACACAACAACAACAAATGATGTTTTCATTAGCAGCTGACATTTAACCACTGTGCCACCGGCCTCCAGCATCATAGCAACACACAATCCACTGCAGTGCAACAAACTGATAGACAGATGGTGGGACAAAAATAGTAGTGCTGCGAAAAGCAGGACTGGTGAAAACAAGGCCAGAAGGGCAGGGCTGCCTCAATACAGTGCCTGTGAGGAGCCCCCAGTCGATCTAAACAGCTGGTGAAGCTTTTGCTTAGCAATGCCAGCTACAGATCCCACCACCAGAACCCATTTAGGCTGCTCTCAGTGGCAATTGTAAATAGAGCCTAGAAGGAGAAGCCAGAAAGTTTCTTGACTGATCACCTTCAGGCCTCCTCTTTATCGCGAACACCACAATTGAACTCAGAGATGACAGTGGGTGAGAACAATGGCAGAACACTGTCTAGGATTTCCAGAACAAGGTATCTGAGCCCTCTGAGTTTTTTCTTGGTAGTGTGACAAAATTTGGGGGAAGGACTTGATCCCCTGCTCATACCTGGATTGGAGAAAGAACTCTCCTTTCTGGGACTCATTTAGGGGTTGATAAAGTAAGAGGGAGCTCTGGCGGTCTAGTGATAAGAAGCTGTGCTACAATCCTGAAAGCACCTAGTTTGAATCCACCAAATGCTCTGCAGAAGGGTTGGCCTTTAGGCCACCAGAGCTGCCACTAAATCCTAGCGTTGTCATCTTTAAATGGGAATGATAATAGTCATATGGGGAGCTCAGGCGACTTAGTGGTAAGGAATTGTGCTGCCAACCCACAGGCAGTTTGAATCCACCAACTGCTTCACAGGAAGAATGCAGGTAATCTCTTCCCATGCTATTTATAGCTGCTGAAACCCTGATGGAGGGTCAGCTATAAGCTGGTTCTGACATGTTGCCATGTCAACAGACAACAGCTGTCATTGGATCTATCTTAGTTATCGAGTATTTCGAAAACAAAGCTATCACAAGGCAATGGCTTTAACAAGCAGATTTTTTTTTTCTTTCTCAGTTGAGAAGGGTAGAAAGTCAAATTCAGAGTGCCAGCTCTAGGGAAAGAGCTGCTCTGTGCTGACGGTGGAGGAAGGTCTTTGTTCTCTTTAGCATTTGTAACTCTGGTGTTCCTTAGAGATCTCCATGTGCCTTGACTTTCTCTGGTGTCGAGGATCTTCCTTGAGCAGAGACGTCAGTGTAAAAAAAGATGTACTCCATTCCTTGCAATTCTTTCTTTGTGGTCCTGAGATCTTCCCTCTGAGCACACTTTCCTCCCATTTTTTCAAAATGACTTCCATACAGTCATTCACACACATTGTGTTTCATTAACGTATATTGTGTTTCATACAATATATCATGTTTCATTAACGTACATTATGTTGTATCCAATCATTCATATATATTGTTTTATCTAAGTATTTACTACCAATCAATGCCTTTTATCACCCTATCTCATCAAGGCCCCATTGCACCTTGCCTATTCCTTCACACACACACCTCCATCTGCCTAATAATCTCTGCTGCTCTAATGGATGTCCTCTTCTTTTGCCTCCCTTATCCACTTCCACCCACCCTTTTGAACAATTCTACATGTTACTGAGTGAAAGGGGTTCTTTCTTTAGCCAATTGCCAAGAAGACAGAAAGATTGCAATATCCAAAGCACTTTATTGTAGCTCAGGGAGAGCCTCTCCACGTAAGATTGGTCATTGGCTTTTATACTTGAGTTAAATGTTATAGTTACTGGTAAACAAACAGCTTGTGACCTAGTTTACATATGGCTGAGAAAAACATCTTCAAAGAGGTAAATGCTAATCCAGACAAAAATTACATATATCTGAGAAAAACAGTTTCGAGGAGGTAAATACATGACTAAAGAAAGAAAAATAAAATTCTAGGGTAACTGCTGCAATGGAAGTAGTCAGGACAGGGCAGGTTTCAGAGCTGTTGGACATAGGGTTGCTATGAGTTGCAGGTCACTCGATGGCACATAACAACAATAGGGCAGAACAACCAGTTTTGCAGGCTGGAGGCAATTGATGTCAGTTTTACAACTATACTAAGTGACATGTTTAAATAATCCTGAATTTATTAATAGCACCCTATCACACATATCCTGTTTTTATTTGCTAATTGCAATGCCATATTTGCCTTTTGTTAATTCTTCTCAGATTGATCCTCTCTTGTCCTGACCCTTTATAGTGTTCATTATCTGTACATTCTATACCTGCTTTCCCCACCCCCTTAACCCCCAGTTACTCTTCTATTTTCACAGTAGAAGTCTTGCGCAGTGTTTTTCCTTTTGTGACTGAGTTATTTGCTCCCTTTTTATCTCTAGTGAGAAACAAGGTGTTACAGGCTATGCTCCTTTTTTATTACATCTGTGGAAAGAATCGCTGGAGAAGCTCAATATCAGCAGTGAAAACCAGGCCAGGTGCTGATTGTGGAACAGACCAGCAACTACTCATATGTAAGTTCAACCTGAAGTTGAAGAAAATATAATCAAATCCACAGGAACCAAAATTTTATCTTAAGTCTATCCCGTCCGAATTTCAAAACCATCTCAGGAAAAGGCTTGAGGCCTTGAACACCAATGAATGAAGACCAAATGAGCTGTGGGAGGATATCAAGAATATCAACCATGAAGAATGCAAAAGACCATTAAAAAGGCTGAAGAGGAAGAAAAGACCAACAGGGATAACAAATGAAACTCTGAATATTGCATTAGAGCACTGAGAAACCAAAGCTAAAGGAAGAAATCAAGAAACTAAAGAGCTGAACAGAAAATTTCAAAGGGCAGCTTGGGATGACAAAGCAACCTATATAATGAATTGCGCAAAGAGCTGGAGTCAGAAAATTAAAAGGGCAGAACTCATTCAGCATTTCTTAAACTGAAGGAATTGAAAAAAAAAAATTAAAGCCATGAGTGGCAATACTTAAGGATGCTTTGGGCAGAATGTTAAATGAACCAGGAAGCAATAAAAGAAGAGGGAAGGAGTATAAAGTCACTGTACCAGAAGGAATTGGCTGACACAGAAGAATTTCATGAAACAATGTATAAGCAAGAGCTTGTGGTGATGAAGGAGGAAGTTCAAGTTGCTATGAAAGAACTGGCAAAATAACAAGGCTCCAGGAGTTGACAGCATACCAATTGACATATTTCAACAGACAGATGCTGCATTGGATGTGCTCACTAAGTTGTGCCAAGAAATCTAAATGACAGACAGCTGGCCAACTGACTGGAAGAGCTCTATGTTTGTTCCCATTCCAAAGAAAGGTGACACGACAGAGTGGGGAAATTATCAAACAATATCATTAATATCACATGCAAGCAAGATCCTGCTGAAAATGATCTAAAAACGACTGGAGCAACATGTCAACAGAGAACTGCCAGATGTACAGGCTGGGTTTAGAAGAGGCCATGATACTAGGGATATTATAGCTAATCTGAGATGAATCTTGGCAGGAAGCAGAAAATACCTGAGGAATGTCTATCTTTTGACTGTGTGGATCACAAAAAACTTTGCCTGACTCTGAGAAAAATGGGGATCCCAGAACATTTGCTTGTGCTTATGTGAAACCTGTACTTGAACCAAGAGGCAATCATCAAAATAGAGGAAGGAGACACTGCATGGTTCAAAATTGGGAAGGGTGTCCACCGGGGATATATTCTGTCTCCATACCTTTTCAATCTGTATGCAGAACAGATCAGCCGGGATGCTGAGCTCTACAAGGAGGAATGTGGCATCAGGATTGGAGGAAGATTCATCAACAACTTGTGTTATGCAGATGACATAACCCTGCTTGCTGAAACTGAGAAGGATCTGAAGTGCTTGCTGCAGAAGATCCAAGACTGCAGCCTTCAATATGGATCAAAGTTCAACATCAAGGAAACGAAGATTCTCAGAACAACTATGAGATATCATCTCACCCCAGTAAGAATAGCAAAATTTAACAGAACAGCAAGCAACAAATGCTGGCGAGGTTGCGGGGAAATGAACCCTTATTCACAGTTGGTGGAAGTGTAAAATGGTGCAACCACTGTGGAAGGCGGTGTGGCGCTTTCTCAAAAACTTGCAAATAGAAATACCATTTGACCCAGCAATTTCACTACTGGGAATATACCCCAAAGAGACCATAACTGCCACCCAAGCAGATATATGCACACCCATGTTTATCACGGCTTTGTTCATGATAGCAAGGATATGGAAACAACCCAAGTGTCCATCAACAAACGAATGGATAGAGAAGCTGTGGTATATTCACATAATGGAAAATACTCTGCTGCATTGAAAAACAAGGAACTCATGAAATATTATTCAAAATGGGTGACCCTGGAGGACATTATGCTGAGTGAAATATCTTAGTCACAAAGGGACAAATACTGCATAGTGCCACTGTTGTAAAACAGGACTGACATCGGAGTTGGGAGGAGACTGAGAAAGATGGGTTCAATAATATATACTGCATTGAAACAGATGAGGGAGAAAACTGTTTAAAAGGGATATGTGATTAAGTATGATTGTCATGACAGGAATCCAGAATGAAGGCTGCATAGTGGAGTGGGGGGGAGGGTTGTAAAACAATGGGGGACCTTTTTTTATTTTTCAAAGAGAAGAGTGTGCTGAGGGGGGAGGGGTGGGCAAGGAGAAAAGTGCAACAATGAATGAATGGAAATCCAAAGTCTCTAAATTTTCATTAAATTTAATTTAAAAAACCACACAAAAAGATATTAAAAGAAAAAAAGAAAACAGATTCTTAGCACTGGTTCAAGTTGAAAAAATTAATAGTCCTGAAGACCACATTGGTGCTGTACTTGAACAAGCAAAGCCTGAATATATCAGCAAGACATATAAGATTGATTCTTGGGAGAATGCTGAAGACTTCCTTGAGAAGCTAGCTTTCCGGACTGGGAAACTATTAAAGGGTGGTGAGCCGGACTTGCAGACAGTGAGTAAGATGGTCCTCAATGACTGGCAGAGGGGCCGGATACCTTTCTTTGTCAAGCCTCCCAATGCAGAGCCCTCCGCAGCTCCACAGCTCCCATGTACCTCGCCTTTGAAAGCTATAGAAACAACCCAGGCCAACCCAGAAGAGGAAGACACCAACACTGTGGGTGAAGTGACAGAATCTGTCCTTGAGAAGGAAAAAGGGCCAAGTGATCATAGTGACACCAGCTCAGAGATGCAGCAGATCCTCGCCCGGGTTCGGCAGAACTTCAGCAAGATCAATCTTGCGCCTCAGTTTTCTGAGGATGACCTGGTTCCTTTGGAGATGTCAGACATCGAGGAAGAACCTGAGAGCTCTGCAGACAATGAGGAATAGGAGCAGCGAGGGGACGAGGAGGCAGAGTCCTTCCTGGAGTCCCAGGAGGAGCCTGTGGTCAACGACATCAAAGCAGTTATTAAAGCCCTGAATGAAAAGATTGCTAAATATCAGAAGTTTTTAAACAAAGCTAAAGCTAAAAAGTTTTCAGCAGTCAGAATATCCAAGGGGCTCAGTGAAAAGGTCTTTGCAAAATCCGAAGAACAAGAAGATGTAGAAGATAAAGCACCACCTCCCAAGAAGGGAATGAAGAGAAAGGCACAGAGAGAAGAGGAGGATTCAAATAAAGCTCGCAGAGTGCTCACATCTAAGGAAAAGAGGAGAGCAGCACGGCAGCCGCATTCCAAAAAAGTTGGTGTGCGTTACTATGAAACACAACGTGAAAAACAGGAACAGGAGCAAAAAGAAGACCAGTAACTCAGAAAGACAAGGACAGAAACACAAACACAAAAAAATTCAAGAATAAGTCCTAACAGTTGAAAAGTTGTTTATTAAACTATACAAAAATAAAAAAAAATTAGCAGCATCATTATGCATGGTGAAGAGATTGAGATGTTAAGTTTTAGTTTGCTTGGCTCCACAGTCAACCCTCTTGGTACTAGCAGCCAGGAAATCAATAGACGTATTGCATTGGGAAAGGCAGCTGTCAGGGCCCTCTCCAGAGTATGGAAGAGCAATGATGTCAGGCTGGAGACTAAGGTGTTCCTGATCCAGGCCATAGTCTTCACAATTGCGTGCTATGCATCATAGACCTGGGCAGGGGCTAGAGATGATAGAAAGAGAATTGATACCTTTGAGCTGTGGTGCTGGAGAAGAGTGTTGAATATACCATGGACTGCTAGGAGAACAAACAGGTTCTTCCTTTTGAGAGTGAAACCGGGCTGCTCCTTGGAGTTAAGGATTCTGAAGCTTCATCTGACATAGTTTGGGCATGTTGCAAGGAGGGACCAGTGTTTAGAGAAGGACATCATGTTTGGGAGGGTGGAGGGACAGTGCAAGAGAGGAAGACCCTCGATGAGATGGATCGATTCAGTGATTGGGGTAATGGGAGTAGGTTTATCAGAGACAGTGAGGTCAGCATAGGATAGAACAGGGTTTAGGGCTCATAGGGTTGCTATGAGTCGCAAGCCACTCAATGGCACATGACAACAACAAAAACAATCTTAATAAGCTTTAAACTGTCTATTTTATGAATATTCCCAAAAGTCATTCTCACGCTACTATATGTAGCATAAATTAGCCATATAATGAAAAAACAAACAAAAAAACATCCACATAACTATATCCCATTAACTCCAAATAAGTATTTGCCCAACTCAATTTCTTCTTGGGTCATGTTTCAACATGTCTGTGCTCACTCTAACACTATTCAATATGAGGGGAGCGACAATAGAGGGGAAGCTAAAAATTTTAAAGCAGACTTAATTCATTGCAGGAAGCTCTGTTGGCCTAACGCGTAAAGAGTTACACTGCCAACCCAGGGGCAATCAGTTTGAATCCACCAGCTACTCCTCAGAAAAAAGACAGGCAATCTCCTCTCTTGTGCTTTACAGCCTCTGAAAACCTGCCAGAGGGTCAGCTATGAGTCAGTTCTGACTCAAGGGTAAGGAGGAATTAATTGCAATAGCAACTTATTTTCACAGATCTTATCAAAACCTATGACTATGTGAACCCGTAGGGCCCCTCCCCAGGGCATGTAAGGATCTTTGCAAGGGAGAGCCCCTAAAGCTTAGCCTTCCCTAGAATCCAAGGGGAGGGGGGAAGTCTATTTATAGGATTATACCAGCTGTCATGAGTCACAATGGACTTATTCATGTGATGTAAAACTACACTCTGGAGGGGTTTTCAAAGCTGTGATCTTTTGGAAGTAGATGTCACATCTTTCTTCTGAGGTTGGGTTCAAACCTCCAAGCTATAATTTAGTAATCCAGTGTTTAACTGATTGCACCACTAGGGAGCTACATTGCTAAAATTGAATGAAATAATTTTGCTTAAGTGTCTAGTATTTGGTCTAAGGGGAGAGAAATTTTTTAAAGAAAAACCCAACTCAAAAAAACCCATAAACTCAATGCTATCAAGACCATGCTGACTCATAACAACCCTGTAGGACAACGTAGAACTGTTATTCCATAGGGTTTCTGATGATGTAAATTAGCAGTTTGAACCCACCAGACACTCTGTGGGAGATAGATGAGGTGGTCTTCTTCTCCCATAAAGATTTACAGCAACTCTGTGAGGGAAACAATGAGGTTGTCTGAGAGCCTGTTATACAGAAACTCATGAAATTGACTTGACAGTAGTGGGTTTGATATCAGGCCTACTTCTGCCAATCAAAAGGCATGTTGTTCCATCACTTCCTCTGTGGGATAAAGACAGGCAATCTCCTGTCATGCAGTTTACAGCCTCTGAAAACCCATTGGAGGGTCAGCTATGGGTTGGTTCTGACTCGATATTATGTAACAACAACTTCGTAAATATTACTTACCTCCTCTCTTCCCTGAAAAATAATATCTGCCTTACTCAAATACCAGGCTCCCAGTGGCCAGGCGTCTGCATGTAATTATATACAAAGAAACAGTTTAACAGAGTAATTTAAAAGTTCTGACCTAGACACTTCATATTTGGAACTGAAATCACACTCATGGCTTACCTTTCTGCAAAACACTGCTATAAGGTGAACAATTATACAAGGGAGGTATATACTCCCTACAACAACCAACTACATGAGATAAGAAAGGCAGAATTTACACAGGGATAAAGGTCTGAAGACAGGAAGGGATAAGAAAGAAAGATGAGGCACCATTCGCTGCCGCTGCAGCCCTGCCCGGAGTGCCGCTCTCTACCTGCGTGTCCGCTACTACTACCCTTCAGAATGGCAAACAGAGGACCTGCCTATGGCTTGAGCCTGGAAGGGCAGCAGAAGATCGAGAAACAGTATGACCCAGATCTGGAGCAGATCCTGATCCAGTGGATCACCTCCCAGTGCCGCAAGGATGTGGGCCGGCCTCAACCTGGCTGGGAGAACTTCCAGAACTGGCTCAAGGACGGAACGGTGCTTTGTGAGCTCATTAATGGATTTTACCCCGAGGGCCAGGCCCCAGTAAAGAAGATCCAGGCCTCCACCATGGCCTTCAAGCAGATGGAGCAGATCTCTCAGTTTCGACAAGCAGCTGAGCGCTATGGCATCAACACCACTGACATCTTCCAGACCGTGGACCTCTGGGAAGGGAAGAACATGGCCTGTGTACAGAGGATACTGATGAATCTGGGTGGACTGGTGGTAGCCCGAGATGATGGCCTCTTTTCTGGGGATCCCAACTGGTTCCCTAAGAAATCCAAGGAGAACCCACGGAACTTCTCAGACAACCAGCTGCAAGAGGGCAAGAATGTTATAGGGTTGCAGATGGGCACCAACCGTGGGGCATCTCAAGCAGGCATGACTGGCTATGGGATGCCACGCCAGATTCTCTGATCCTGCCCGGCCCCCTGTCCTACCCTCCCGTGAATGGTTAATATATATAAATATTTTTTTTAGCAGTGATATTACCTGAGAGCCCCAGAGCCCTCAAAGCTCCCCTTGCCAGTTTTGGGTACAGACTGGCCAGGCCTGTCTCCTCTGGAGGTGTCCCCTGGTGGCCTCTCTTCATTTTTACTAATACATTCCCATTTCTTTCCCCAAATCTACCAAAACTGGACCAACTGGCTTCTTTTACCCTGGGACCAAAATTTGGGGCTTACCCCCCGATTCTTTTTCCCTCTGAGCTCTCTTCCTGGGCTTTGTGCCCTCAGTCCATTCCTTGGCTGCAGCTCAGGGCTACTGCCTCCTGGCCTTCAGGTGTTGGACTGGCCGCCCTTCAACAAGCTGTGGCTGCAGGGATTTAATTTATAGGGTGGGGCCTGTGGCGGCTGCCACTCCAGCCACAGCTGGACTGTGTTTACCACACATCTGGGCAGTAGTCCTTAGCTGAAGCCCTCTTGGCTTCCCATTTTCCATTCCCCTTACTGTGGCTAAGGGGCAGCAGTGAGGGGACAGAGGAGGGAGGTGCTGCCTGCCATGGTCTGGGCCTTGAGGAATGTGAGTGTACTGATTTAAATAAAGAACCCCAGTCTTTTTTGAAAAAAAAAAAAAAGAAAGAGAGAAAGATGAAAGAAAATGGGAAACAGAGGAAGCAAGTGGAAATACTGCAAGGTGGGAATTGGAATCATGTTCAGACCACAGTGTGTACGAATTGTTGGATGGACAGTAAATGTGCTCTGTAAACTGTCATGCAAATCACAAAAAAAGTTTGTGCATTTGGGTTTGTTTCTTTTTTTCTTAATGATTTTTTAATGCAACATATATATTTTTTACAGCATATTCTTTCCATTTAGTTTTCCCCCATTCATTCATTATTGCACATTTTCCTCCCTGCCCATCCCTCCTCCCAATTTGTTTGGTTTGTTGTTTTTTGTTTTGGGGTTTTTTTTTGTGAAAAGAAAAAAAGGATCTTTCATTGTTATACAATCCCTGTCCCAAGTCTAGAGTCCACTTTACTATGTATTACTTTTTCTATAATTTTGTCATGGAAAAAAAATACCTAATTCTATATTCCTCCTAAACAGTTCTCTCCCTCATCTGTTCCAATACAGTATACATTATTTATTCCCTCTTTTCTTAGATTCTCCCCAACCCCGATGTCAGTCCTATTTTACAACAGTGGCACTATGCAGTATTTGTCCTTTTGTGACTGAGATATTTCACTCAGGATAATGTTTTCCAGAGTCACCCATTTTATATAATATTTCATGAGTTCTTTGTTTTTCAATGCAGCATAGTATTCCATTCTGTGAATATACCAGAGCTTCCCTATCCATTTGTTTGTTGATGGGCAGTGAGGTTGTTTCCAACTCTTTGCTATTGTGAACAAAGCAGCAATAAACATGAGTGTGTACATATCTTGCTTGGTGACAGTTATGGTTTCTTTAGGGTGTATTCCAAGTAGTGGAATTGCTGAGTCAGATGGTATTTCTATTTCCAACTATTTTAGAAAGTACCATAATACCTTCCACAGTGGTTGCACCATTTTACACTCCCACCAACAGTGAATAAAGGTTCTAGTTCCTCCACAACCTCGCCAGAATTTTATGTTTGCTTCTCTGTTGAATTTTTATATTCTTACTCGGGTAAGATGATATCTCATAGTTCTTTTGAGATGCCTCTCTCTTAGAGGTAGGTATTTTGAACACTTCTTCATGTGTTGTTTTACCATCATCTGAATGTCTTCTTTGGTGAATTGTCTGTTCATATACTGTGCTCATTTTTCAATTGGGATGTTTACCTTTATCTTGTTGTGGTGCTGGAGTATTCTACAAATTCTAGATAGAAGCCCCTTATCAGACATGTCATTGCCAATTTTTTTCCCAGTCTGTGGCTTCCCTTTATACCCTGTTGGAGAAGTCTTTGGGTGTGCAAAGTGATTTTATTCTTAGAAGGTCCCATACATCAATATTCTTCTTTTCTGGTTGTAGGTTTTTCAGGATGCTTGGAAGACTGTTTATGTTGTGGATTAGGGTTTCTAGAGTTCTTATAAGGTTTTCTCTAATGAAGTTTATAGTCCTTGGTTTCAGTCCTAGGTACTCGATCCACTTTGAGTTGGTATTTCTGTATGGAATGAAGTGTGGATATTGCTTTAGTTTTTTACGCATAGTTTTACAATCTGGCCAACACCATTTGTTAAGAAAGGCTGTTATTTCCCCACTTAACTGATTTCACCTCCTTATCAAAAACCAAATGTACATAGGTAGATGGGCGGATTCTCAATTTTATTCTGTTGATCTATGAGTCTGTCATTGTACCAGTACCATGCTGTCTTCACCACCACAGCAGGGTAGTACGATTTGAAATCAGGGAGTGAGATGCCTCCTACTTCGTTTCTCTTTTTAAGGAGTGCTTTGCTTATTTGGGGCCTCTTTCCATTCCAAATGAAATTGGAGATTGCCTTTTCCATCTCGTCAAAGAATGGAATTGGTGTTTGTGATGGGTTTGCATTGAATGTGTAAATTGCCTTTAGTAGTATTGTCATTTTCACAATATTGAGTCTCCCTATATAGGGATGATAGAAGGATAGTTAATGCCTTTGAGCTTTGGTGCTGGAGAAGAATATACCAGGGACTGCTAGGAGAACAAACAAGTTCATCCTGAAGAGGGTGAAGCCAAGCTGCTCCTGGGAGGCAAGGATTCTGAAGCTTCGTCTGACATATTTTGGACATGTTGCAAGGAGGGACTAGTCTTTGGAGAGGGCCGTCATTCTTGGGAGGATGGAGGGACAGAGCAGGAGAGGAAGATCCTCGATGAGATGGATTGATTCCATCACTGGGGTAATGAGGATAGGCGTTCAGAGACAGTGAGATTGGCAAATGATAGAGCAGGATTTGGGACTGTTGTACATAGGGTTACTGTGAGTCACTGGAACTTGACAGCACATAACAACAACAATCTAGGAGCAAGTATATTCTTCCATTTCTCCAAGACTCTTTGTTTCTTGTAGTAATGATTTGTATTATTCTTTGAATAGATCCTTTGTGCTTCTGGTTAGATTTACTCCCGAGTATTTAATCTTGTGATTAGCTATTGTGAAGGGTATTGTTCTTCTTAGGTCCAGCTCTGTTTTCTCTTTGTCACTATTTAGAAATCCAATTGAGTTTTGTATATTGAGCTTGTATCCTGCCACTTTGCTAAATTGGTCAACTATGTCCAGTCCTTTTCTTGCTGAGTCCTTAGGGTTATCTAAGTATACTATCTGCATATCATCTGCATAGGGAGATAATCTTACCTCCTCTTTCACAATTTGGATAGTCTTATTTCCTTATCTTGTCTTATTGCTATCCCTAAGACTTCCAATACAATATTGAATAGGAGGGGGATAGTGAGCATTCTTGCCTAGTTCCTGTTCTGAAAGAGAATGCCTTTAATCTCTCTCCATTGAGAACAACGTTGGCTCTCTGGTCTGCATATATCCCTTTTACTATGTTGAAGAAACTCCCCTCTATTCCTATTTTTTGAGTGTTTTAATCAGAAAAGAGTGTTGAATTTTATCAAAGGCCTTTTCTGCATCATTTGATAGGCTCATATGGTTCTTGTTCTTTGCTTTGTTTACATGATTAATTACATTGATTGTTTTGCTTATATTCAACAATCCTTGCATACCTATTATGAATTCCTCTTGGTCATGGTAATATCTTTTTTTTTTTTTTTTTGTATCATTGGATTCCATTGGCCGGGATTTTTGCACCCAAGTTCATGAGAGATATAGGCCTATAGATTTCTATTTTGGTCATGTCTTTACATGGTTTTGTTATCAAAGGTATGTTTGATTCATAGAATAAGTCTGGGAGAATTCCATCTTTTTCTATTTTCTGAAATAATTTATGTAGAAGTTGTGACAGTTCTTCTCTGAATGTTTGATAAAATTCACTTGTAAAGCCATCTCGTCCAGGGCTTTTGTTTTGGCTGGAAGTTGTTTTATTACCTTTTCCATTTCTTTTTTTGGAATGGGTCTGTTCAGGTATTCAATTTTGGTTTGTGTCAGTTTAGATAGATTGTGAATTTCTAAGTATTTTTCCAGTTCCTTTAGGTTTTCATATTTGTATGAGTATAGTTTTTCACAATATTCCATTGTTATCCTTTTTATTTTAGTTGGTTGTATTCTTAAATTGCCCATTTCATCTTTTAATCAGATTGTTTGTATTTTTTTCCTTTTCATTTGTTAGTTTTGCTAATGGTTTCTCGATTTTATTGACCTTTTCAAAGAACCAACTCCAAGTTTTGTTGATGGTTTCAATTGTTTTTCTGTTTTCTAGTTCATTTATTTCTGCCTAATTTTTATAATTTCAACTTTTTTTACCTAGTGTCAAGTTTTCTTGCTGTTCTTTTTCAATTTGTTGGAGATTTGGGGTTAGAGAGTCAATGGTCATTTTTTTCCTGCCTTTTGATGTGTTTGCTTATTGCTATAAATTGACCTCTGACTACTTCTTTGGCTGTTTCCCAGAGGTTTGGTAAGTTGGGTTTTCATTGTCATTTGTTTCAAGAAACGTTTTCATTTCATTTTCTGTTTTTTCTAGTACCCACTCATGTTAAACAAGGTGTTGTTCAATTTCCAAATGTATGGGGGTTTTTCCTCCTTTATCCTCTTTTTATTAATTTCTAATTTTGTAGCATTTTGTCTGAGAAGATGCTTTGTATTATTTTTTTATGTTTTTAATTTATTTATGCATGCCTTGTGACCTAAAATGTGATCTATTCTGGAGAATGTTCCATGCACATTGGAGAAGAAGCTATACTGTGATTTATACTGTAAGTATTCATGAGGTCTAGTTGGTTTATTTTGTGTTGAGTTTCTTTCTGGTAGTTCTATCTTTTCTTGTGAGTGGTGTATTGAAGTCTCCAACTACTATAGTGGTATTGTCTATTTTCTTTCTCAGTTTTGTTTTTTTCAATATTTGTTTTATATATTTTGCAGGTCTTTCATTTGGTGCATAGATATTTATTATTGTTATGTCCTCTTGTTCTATTGACACTTTAAGCATTATATAGTGACTTTTTGATGGTTTTGCCATTAAATTTATTTTATTAGAAATTAATATCACTATTCCTTCTTTTTTCTGGTTGCCATTTGCTTGGTATATTTTCCCCCCCACACTTTTATTTTTTAGTCTTCCTTTATCTTCACTTTTCAGGTGTGTCTCTTGTAGACAATATATTGATGGATTTTGGGTTTTTTTATCCAATCTGCTACTCTTTTTCTCTTCATTGGTGCACTTAAACCATTTACATTCAGTGTGATTATTGAGAGGCAGGGTTGTATTGCTATCATTTTGTTGAGTTCTTTCTGGTGTTGTTGCTAGTTAACTTTGGTTCATCCTGCTTCCTGTGGTACCTCTACAAGAAGGACATCTCTCAGTGTTTCCTGCAATGCTGGTCTTGTTTTTATAATCTCCCTTTGGTTCTGTTTTTCTGGGAATATCTTGATCTCTCCTTCATATTTAATGAACAATAAAGTAAAATATTCTTGGTTAACAGTTGTGTTCTTCGAGTGTTCACTATATTTCATTCCACTGTCTTCTTGCTCATATGGTTTCTGCTGAGAAATTGGCGCTTAATCTTATTTGCTCTCCCTTACAGGTTACTCTTTGTTTCCCTCTTGCTGCTTCCAGAATTCTCTCCCTATCTTTGGTTCTGGTATTTAACTATATATGCCTTGGTGTTTTTCTTTTGGAGTCTATTCTATGTGGTGTTTGCTCAGCTTCTTGAATATATATTCTCTCATTCTTCATTATGCCAGGAAGTTTTCTTCTAGTACTTCTTCCACAACTTTTTTGGTGCCTTTACTTCCTTCTTCCTGTTATGGGATTATGATGATGCACATGTTATTTCTCTTGATGGTGTCCTACATTATTCTTAGGTTTTCTTCTTTTTCATTCCTTTTTTATTCTGCCTCCTGCTCTAGCAGATTAGTGGTGACAATTCTATCTTCTGTTTCAGTGGTTCTGTGTTGCATCTCTTCAACTCAGTTCATGTGTCCCTTCATCATGTTGACAGCAGCTGCAACATTGAACCTCATATTTTGGATCATGGTTTGTTTTTCCAGAGCCTCCAATGCCTTGTTTGTTTTCTCTGCATTGTTTTGCATTTTTTTTTAGCTCCTCCTGGTTTTTGCTTGCGGTCTCCTGTAACACTTCCAGTCTGTCTTTCACCCATTGAAAATATTCAATAATTGTTCTTTTAAATTCTGTGTCAGAAAGTTTCATCATACTTTCTGGCTTCAGGAAATCTGTTGACAGTGTGTCACTTTTTGGGTGTGATATCTTGCTTTAGGCTTGTGTAGGGTGTGACGTAGCCTGCTTCTTACATGACATTGTTGTGGTAAAGTTTTTCATGCCTGAGGCATCGATATTTTTTTTTAACCTAAAGTCACTTCTGCAGAAGAGGGTTGGGCAGGTCCACATGTGTGGATACAGAAGAGGTTTGGGCATGTGTGTGCATGGATGCATTTTGTGTGGGTGCCCAAGCAGACATAGATGGGGGTAGGGGGGTGTGCATGCAGATTCACATGTTGGAGTAGGCATGTGTGGGGACCTGAATTGAAAACCAGAAAGCCTTGGTTTTCCCTTCAAGAACTGTGTCTGCCACCCCAGTTGAGCTCCAGCTGTCTCATTCCCTCCTGCTTAAGTTGAAGGTGTCCTACATGGTCCAGCAATCAGCAGAGATCCCCTCCTAAGTACCTCACTCAAATTCCCACTGTCCTCCTTGTTCCTATCAGATGGGTCCCATTGTAGCTCGCTAATCCCCACTGAGGCACACTACTCCCTGCTGAGGCATGCTCCTCCCTACCAACGCTTGCTGCTTTCCATGTCTCCCAAACTAGTTCCATCCTCAGCTTTCTTGTCAGCATCAAGAGGCTCTATGCTCTCTCTATATGTGTTTCTGCCAGCTTCTCTTCAAGTCAATCTTCCAGACCTTTAGGTCCTGGCCTGCTGGTTGACCAGATAATGGCTGCAGCACAAAGAAGGGAGCACAGTTTCAAGAGGTAGTTGAAGGTTGTAATGTAGATATTGGATACCCTCACTGGTAAGGCATCAGTAGAAGAATCTCCAGGCAAACTATTCCCTCACATAAACTCATGACTTGAAACACTGCATGTCCTTCATGACATGAAGGTTTGGCAGCTTCTTGTCTGCCAGTTCTGGATGCTTCACCATGCGGACATTCTTCTTTTTATTATTTTTTTTTTCATAAACATCTTCATTTTATACTGGTTTACATACAAAGTTCATGTACGTTGTTTTTCACACTGTATCTTTCTGCTTTCCTTTACCCATCCTTCCTTCCACCCATCAAATTTTGCAACCCTATAATTAACCTCCCTCCCCACCCATCCTCACCCCTCTGCTTCCCTCCTCCCTCCCACTTGGATCCTCATACATGTTCCACAATAATGGTGGACAATCTTCTTGACCATCACCATCCTTTCCTTCAGAAAGAGTTCTTCTTAGACATCAACATTACAGTGGTCACTGCATCTGAAGCTAAGGCTGGAGTGATTTGATTTCTTTACTGGTACTTCTGTGGGTACTGATTGTAGACTCAGCTACAAGAAAATCTTTGACAATTTCAGTAATTTCTCTGTTTATCATGTTATTGATTTGGTTTGTGAGGATATTTGCTTTCTTGGTGTTGAGGTGTAATCCACACTGAAGGCTATTGTCTTTAATCTTCATCAGTATATACTTCAAGTCTTTTTCATTTTGGCATACAAGGTTGTTTCATCTCTGCATTGTAGGTTGGTGTTGAATCTCCCTTCAATTGTGGTCCCGCAAGGGTCTTAATATAGTAAAATTTCTTGAATTATTTTCTGAGCACACTGATTAAATACTATGGTGAAAGGACACAACTCTAAAGACACTGTTCCTGTTTTTAAATCATGCAGTATTCCATTCTTCTCTTTGGTGTATGGACAGGTCCACATGAACACAATGAAATGTGCTGTAATTACAATTCTTCATAATATTACCCATATTTGGTCATAATTTACACAATTGTATTCCTTTTCATAGTCAATAAAACAGGAAAACATCTTTCTTGTACTGTCTGCTTTCAACCAAGATCCATATGACATCAGTAATGATGTCCTTTATTCCATGTTGTTTTCTGAATCCAGCTCAAATTTCTGCTGAATTTTCCTGTCGATGTACCACTCTAACCATTTTTAAAATAATGTTCTTTAAGAGTTTACTTGCCTGTTATATTAATGATATAATCCATTTAACTGGAATTATCTACTCAAAAGTCAAACTCATTGTGGTTGAGTTAGTTCTAACTCACAGCAATCCTCTGCTAGCTTCCTGAGGGTGTACACTGTAATGGGAGCAGACTATGACTACTTTTCTACCTAGGAGAAGCTGATAGATGGATTCAAATCACCCAAGAATCACAGCCTTGGGGTAGCAGTTCAACTTCCTATGGACAGTACCAACAGAGCTCCTTAATTAAGCAGTCAGACAAAACAGAACATGTGAGTATAATAGAAATTGACTTCAAGAAGTTTTTCTTTCTTAATAAGATTGTATTTTCAGTGACAGTTTACTCAGGTGATAGGTTCCCACTGGTAGGTTCCATTTCTATACAAATTGTTCATTGTCATTGGTTACATTCTGTTTGTTCTATTCCACTAATTTTGTTTCCCTATACCTATATATACATTCTAATCTTTGTTTTAAAGTAATGATTGACTGTTCATTCTCATATCAGTGATCTTTTTTTAAAATGAGCACAGTACTTATGCATGCTTAAAAAGATTTGGAGATTAATCAGAACTGGCTTTGACAAGCACTGTGGCATTTGGACAAGAACAAACTGGGAGGAGGGTAGAGAGAATAGTGCAACAATGAATGAGTGGAAGCCCAAAATCTCTGTAAATGTTTATGAAAATTAATAAAATATAATTATAGAAAAAAAAAAGAAACAACTCTTCTCCTCAAAAAAAAAAAAAAAAGATTTGGCAAGAAGCCATAATTAGTTTTTAAGGGAATTGAGTTGTCAATTCCACCTTTCAGTAAATATTGCCTTAGAAGGAAGATGCAAAGGTAAGGCTGAAGGAGATTAAGAATATTATTTTGTCATTTTAAAAGCACAATGTGTGTGTGTGTGTGTGTGTGTAATGAAGCTTAGCTGTTGTTTGTTTTTCATAGGCATTTTTGCAAACATCTGAAAGAGAAAATTTACAGTAAATTTTCCAGGTTTCAGATTATACTAAACCCTCCCTGACAACAAAAAGCTTGTTGTCATTGTTAGGTGCTATCGAGTCAGCTAAGGCAGTGACCCTTTGAACAACAGATCTAAACCTTGCCCCTATCCTGTACCATCTTTAGAAGTCACTGTGCCTGTCCATTTTGTTGAGGGTCTTCCTCTTTTTCTGACTCTCCACTTTTGCCATCATGATGTCTTTTTCCAAGGACTGGCCCCTCTTAACAACACAGCCCAAGTATGAGAGACAAAGTTTGACCACATAATCCTTCCCTCTAAGGAACTTCCTGGTTTGCACTTTCTCCAGGACAAACTTATTTGGGGTGTTTTTGGTTTTTTTCTTTCGGCAGTCCATGGCACATATTTTACTCTCGGCAACACCACAATTCGAATGTTTTGATTCATCTGTCATACTTATTCATTATGCAATTTCAAGATGCACAGGAAGTAATTTAAAATACCATGGCTTGGAAAAACAGAACAATACAAACCTCACAACAAGCAAACAAGCCAAACAATAAACTATCAAAAAAACCAAAACCCTACAAACTGAAAAAAAACACACACAATGTACCTAAAGTAAGCACAATGTAAACAAATTATTGTATGCAAACAAATTAAAAAATTAAAGAAAACACCGTGGCTTGAATAAGGTGCACCTAAGTTTTTATGCTGCCATCATGCCACCTTAGCACTTTGGAGACATCCATGACAGTAGATTTTTTTTTTTCTCTGCAACAAGTCTTTTGGTTTCCTGACTGCTGCTCTCATGAGTGTTGGTTGTGGATCAAGTAAAATTAAATATTTGACAACTTCAGTTTGTTCTCTGTTTATCATGATGTTACATATTGTTCTGGTGATGAGGACATTTGTTTTCTTGATGTTGAGATGTAATCCATATTGAAGGCTGTTTGTAGTGTTTGTTCTTTTGCAGTAAGTACACTTCTGCTCCTCTTCATGTTTTACAAGCAAGGATATCTCATCTACTTTACACAAGGTATTAATAAGTCTTCTTCCAGTCCTAATGCCTCATAAAGTCCAACTTCTAAAATTATTTGTTCAGTAGATTGAACAGGTATGAAGAAATGCTACAACCTTGACTCACACCTTTCTTGATTTTAAACTGCGTAGTGTTCCCTTGCTTTATTTGAACAACAGCTTCTTGGTCTATGTATAGGTTTCACATGAGCACAATTAAGTGTTCTGGGATTGGGATTCCCATTATTCTCAATATTATTGCTAGTTTATTATGATATTCACATTTTAATGCTTTTGAATAAAATACAACTAAACATCTCTTTAGTAAAGATAAATAATTTCAATCTAACTGTATAGAAGTTTCATGTCACATTTACATGAAATCCTGTTGTTGGGTGTCTAAAGGGCCTTGAGTTTTTATTATTATGAATTATACTCAGTGAATATCAATAAAGTTGGTAGAGGATTAAATGAGTCAGATAGTGGAAAGAAAACACGTCAGAGAGTGCTTAGCACTCTGATGACTCCTAATACCCCAGTTACTATGTCAATCCATCTTATCCATGATCTTCCTCTCCTGTTCTGATTCTGCACCCTCTGAGCATGATGTCCTTCTCCAAGGGGTGGTCTCGTCTCTCCTGTCAACTTGCCTAAAGTATGTGAGATGGAGCCTCAAAATCCTTGCCTCCAGGATAGATCTGTTTGTTCTCTTGGCAGGCAGTTCGTGATATGTTCAATACTCTTGTCTAGCACCACAATTCAATGAACCATAGATTTTCACATTCTTTAAATGGGGTTCACTTGTAATGGAACAGCTATTAACTTTGAATCTACATGTGAAGACACACCAAATCCCCAAACTCACTATTGTCAAATGGATTTTTGAATCACAGTAACCATACAGAGTATAGTAGAACTACTCCATGGCATTTCAGAGGCTATAAATCTTTATAAAAGCAGACTGTCTCATCTCTCACCTAAAGAGTGATTGGTGGGTTTGAACTGACAGTCTTTCAGTTGACAACCAAGCGTTTAGCCACTTCACCACTAGGACTCCTTGTGAAACCACCAGATGTATTAAAGTTGCATATCTTTTGCCGTTTCCTTACACAGTAACAGTAAGAATAACAATGGGCCCGAGCATGACAGAGATTGTGAGGATCATGCAGGATAGGGCAGGATTCTGATCTGTTGTTCATAGAGTCAGTGTGTGTCATAGTCAACTTGATGGCACATAATGACAATAATCCCTACTAAGAAGACACTTCTACATTTTTGCGCTCCGTAGAAAAGAACTTTGTCTTTACCAGAGCTGTTCATTTGTGAAGCTAAATTAAAGATTCTAGAGAAGAGAATTTTTTTTTCATTAAAGAAATAAACCAAAGGCAGCAAGAGTCATGCAGGCAGTAAGAGGCATGCAGGTGGCGAGATGCACACAGGTGGCGAGACACAAGTTGGTTTTTGGGGTGTTTTGGTTTTTTAACTAAGAAAAAAAAAACAACCTACAGAGTGATGAACACAGAGTGAGCAGGACAGATGGAATTTGAGTGAGAACTATTATTAAATACTTTGGGAACTGTGGAAGCAGCAAGCCTTGGCAGGCAGCAGGGAGCCTCAGTGGAGGGCAGTGAGTCGTGGCAGGACCCACCTACCAGGAGCAAGCAGGACAGCAGGAATTTGAGTAAGGTATTTGGGGGGGGAACTGCTGTCTGGCTTGACCACGTGGGACCCCTTAACTCAGGCAATAGGGAGGTACTGAGCAACCCAACGGAGGTGAGAAGCCATTTCCTGAAAGGAACAACAGGCTTCCTCCTCAGTCATTCAGGTACTTTGGGGGGAAAAACTACTGTCTGGCTTGACCACGTGGGATCCCTTAACTCAGGCAACAGGGAAGTCCTAGGCACCTTGACAGAGGTGAGAAGCTATTTCCGGAAGAGAACAACAAGCTTCCTCCTTTCTCATTCAGGTACTTTGTGGGGGGGGGGGACGACTGCTGTCTGGCATGACCACATGGGACCCCTTAACTCAGGCAACAGGGAGATCCTGGGCACCTCAACAGTGATGAGAAGAAACTGCTGTCAGGCCCTCAGCCCTGCAGGCCTCTGGCCAAAAAGGAAGCACAAATGTATAAGTGCTTCTCAAAATATTGCTGTGGACCAATGCAGACATTTGAGAGCCATGGGAGCAGCGAGTGTTGGGGGGGGTGCAGTGAGCCTTGGTGCAGTGCATCATGCCTTAGCAGGGAGCAGAGTGACTTGGCAGGGAACAGCGAGCCGTGATGGGGAGCAGTGAGTCACAGCAGGACCCCCCACCAGGAGTAAGCAAGACAGCAGGAATTTGAGTGAGGTACTTAGAGGGATCATGGCTGATTGCTGGACCAATAGTGGGACCCCACCACTTTAAGCAGGAGGGAGTGAGAAAGCTGGAGTTTGACTGGGGTGGCAGGCCCAGTTCTTTCCATTCAGGTCCCCTCCCCTGCACACACCCCCTGCATGCATCTGTGTGCACATCTCCCCACCCTGCCACCCCAGCATGCATGTGCACATGCATCCACTCTATGTGTATCTGTGCATGTGCATGCTCAACCATCTTCTGGAGAAGTGGAGTCAGATCAAGGACCTCAGGTATGAAAAACTACAACAGCAATGTCCTGAAAGAAGCAGGCTAACTCACTCCCCACACAAGCCCAAAGCATGATATCACCCCCCAAAAGTGACACAGTAGCACTGGATTTCCTGAAGCCAGAAAGACTGATGGAACTGTCTGACACAGAATTTAAAGGAATATTGAATATTATCAATGGGTGAAAAACAGACTTGAAGAATTACAGGACACTGCAAGCAAAAATCAGGAGGATCTTAAAAAAAATACAAAACAATGCAGATAAAACAAACAAGGCATTAGAGGCACTGGAAAAACAAGAAACCACGATCTAAATTATGAGGTCCAAGGTTTCAGCTGCTGTCAACATGATGGAGGGACACATGAACAGAATTGAAGAGCTGGATCAGCGAACCAGTGAAACAGAAAATAAAATTGGCACCAAAAGAGTTGTGGGAAAATTACTAGAAGAAAACTTCCCAGGCATAATGAAGAATGAAAGAATATATCTTCAAGAAGCTGAGCAAACACCATATAGAATAGGCCCCAAAAGAAAAACACCAAGGCATATATAGTTAAATACCAGAACCAAAGATAAGGAGAGAATTCTGAAAGCAGCAAGAGAGAAACAAAGAGTAACCTGTAAGGGAGAGCAAATAAGATTAAGTGCCAATTTCTCAGCAGAAACCATGTGAGCCAGAAGACGGTGTAATGACATATATCCAACACTCAAAGAATACAATCATCAACCAAGAAGACTGTACCCAGGAAAATTGTTCATCAAATATGAAGGAGAGATCATGATATTCCCAGAAAAATAGAACCTAAGGGAGTTTGTAAAAACAAGACCAGAGTTGCAGGAAACACTGAGAGATGTCCTTCTTACAGAGGTGCCACAGGAAGCATGATGAACCAAAGTTAACTAGCAACAACACCAGAAAGAACTCAACAAAATGATAACAATAAAACCTTGCTTCTCAATAATCACACTGAATGTGAACAGTTTAAATGCACCACTAAAGAGAAAAAGTGTAGCAGATTGGATAAAAACCAAAATCCATCAATATATTGTCCACAAGAGGCATACCTGAAAAATGAAGATAAAGAAAGACTAAAATAAAAGGGTGGAAAAAATATACCAAGCACCAAGCAAATGGCAACCAGAAAAAAAAAAAAACAGAAGTGACGATGTTAATCTCTGATAAAATAAATTTCAATTCAAAAACCATCAAAAAGGACAAGGATGGTCAATACATAATGCTGAAAGGGTCAATAGAACAAGATGACATAACAATAATAAATATCTATGCACCAAATGAAAGACCTGCAACATATATAAAACAAACATTAACAAAACTGAAAAAGCAAATAGACAACACTACTATTGTAGTTGGAGACGTCAATACACCACTCTCAAGAAAAGATAGATCAACCAGAAAGAAACTCAATAAAGAAATACTGAAGAACTAAACCACACAATAAACCAACTCAACCTCATAGATATTTATAGGCTGATGCACACACACACACACACACACAAAAGCACAATATACCTTCTTTTCCAATGTGCATGGAACGTTCTCCAGAATAGATCAAATTTTAGGTCACAAGTCAAGCATCAATTTTTGGGGAATGTTGGGGAGGAAGGGAGGGCCTCTGGCCAGGACAGATTGCCTAGCTCCAGATAAGTGCAAGCCTCCCAACGACCTTTAATACGAGGTAGAGAAAGTTCTCCTGTGTTTGGCTGTACCAGCTTGAGAAAGCACGCCACCTGGGAAGATGGCTGCCACATCTATTGAGCTGGGAGTAGTCCGCACAAGGGTGGGATTCTCCTATCCAATCCGCATGCCCCTTGTTTGCAAGCCCACCCTATCCTGTCTTTCTGTTTACTTATTTGTATATAAGTGCACTACAGCCCCCAATATAATTGAGCTGGATCGACTCTCTGAACGGCTCCCAGAGTGGTGTGTCTCCGTCATGCTTACCCCCATCAGGGTTTCACTGCTCGTTGCCAGAGAATGGACAGAGACATCAGAGACATATGGCTCCCCCAACAGGGACAGACCTGATATAGTCTTCGGGTGAGTATTCTCTGCGCTCACTGCCATCAGGGATCAGGTGAGCACCTCTTTCCATGCTCACTATCGTTAGAGAATAGGTATCTGACGTAGGTGTAGGGGACCTAATGTAGGTGTAGGGGACCTGACACAGGCTTAAACTTGATGTAAGTGGAAGGGACATTGTATAGGTCTATTTTACCGGGTAAGCACCCCTTGCTTTAGCAAGGGTAAATTCTTTCTTCTTCTTTCATCTCTCTAACTTCTCTTTTCCTTCTTCACTTGCCCCTGTCAGGGAGCAAGGAACCTGATGCAGGTCCATCTTATCGGCCAAGTACTCTCTTGCTTTAGCATGGATAATTTGGCAAGCAATTTAAAAGGTCCTCAAGTAAAGTGTTTGACTTACACAGTCTCAAGTTTCTTCCTTTTGGACAGCAGTTGTTGATATTGCCCTTTGGATTACTGCTGCTCACATACTTAGAAAACCCTAAAGACTCCACAAGAAAACAACTGGGCATAGTTGACCAATTCAGCAAAGTGGCAGGATACAAGCTCAATATACAAAACTCAGTTGGATTTCTCTATAGTGACAAAGATAGTATAGAGAAAAACAATACCCATCACAATACCTAATCAAAAGATTAAACGCTTGAGAGTAAATCAAACAAGAAACACAAAAGATCTATTCAAAGAAAATTACAAAATATTACTACAGGAAACAAAAAGAGTCCTGGAGAAATGGAAGAATATACCTTGCTCTTGGATAGGAAGACTCAATGTTGTAAAAATTACAATCTTACCAAGGACATTCCACACATTCAATACAATCCCAATACAAATACCAATTCCATTCTTCAACAAAATGGAAAATCCAATCTCCAATTTCATTTGGAATGGAAAGAAACCCCAAATAAACAAAGCATTCCTTAAAAAGAGAAACAAGGTACGAGGCATCTCACTCCCTGATTTCAAAACCTACTACAATGCCTTGATGGTCAAAGCACCGTGATGCTGGTATAATGACAGATGCATAGATCAATGGAATATAATTGAAAACCCAGAAATCAGCCCATCTACCTAGGGATATTGTAGCTGATGTCCGATGAATCTTAGCTGAAAGCAGAGAATACCAGAAGAATGTCTATCTGTGTTTCATTGATTATGCAAAGGCATTTGACTGTGTGGATCCTAACAAACTGTGGCTGACTCTGA